>NC_133662.1:247440454-247808261 GCF_037893015.1 Macrotis lagotis | reverse complement strand
GCCCCTTCCTCAGAAAATCTAGAGCTTCTAAGGCTCTCAAAGGCTCTCATCCAAACACTTTATTTTATAGATGAGTAAACTGAGACCCACAATGCATTAGAAGTCCTTCACCACCTGACCCAAAACTACATGTACTCTGCTTAATATACTCTACACATGACACAATCAAGATGGCCTGTGCACAGAACTCCATTTCACTTCTTGGTGCTCCCCAAATAGACTGTTTGTCAGATTGGAACAACCACATTTCTCTCTGTCCTCCACCTCACTTAGAATCCTACAAGGCTCAGCTCAAATACACTTTAAAGGAAGCTTTCCTGATGCTCACAGTTACTAGCAATGTCCCTTTTAAGTTCATGTTTTCTTTTTTTTCAATACCCTTTCAAAAGCCCCAAATCTATTTTTTATGCCTTTTGTATGTGTCTATTTTTGTGTCTCTCCCCCTGCCCGCATCCCTTGACAGACCATAAGAGGTATCTGACTGCACAATGGATAGAGAGCTGGGTCTGACAACAGGAAGATTTGAATTCAAATCCAACTTCAGACACTTACTAGTTGCGTGACCCTGAACAAGTCACTTTACCTTGTCTGCCTCACTTCCCTCATCTGTAAAATTATAATAACACCTATTTCCCAGGGCTCTGTGAAGCTCGTTTGTGGACATTTATAAAACACAGTATTTTATAAAGGCTAACTGGTTTTATTATTGTCTTTATATTTCTGGCGTCCATCAGAGAGTAGGTGATTGCTTGTTGATTATGGATTATTTGATTGATTGACTAGGAAAGGGTTATAGTTGTGAGACAGTGGTGGCTTCATTTCCTTAAGTGAAAGATGCCTCTTAGCCTGATTCTGATGTATTACTAAGGCCTTAGGTTAAATGGAGGAGTCTCCCAGGGCTGGATGAACACTCTCAGAATCTTTGAGACCTGCTAGTCATACCCAAGCCAGTCCATCTGCAGAGAATGTGAGTGGAGGCAACCTTTCAAAATACAGGTTCAAACAGGAGTGTCCCTCTTCAAGGAGAGAGAGGTGCTGAGAACAAATATCAAATTCCCATAATCCCAAATTCCCAAAATCCCAAATATCAAAAATTCCCATAAAATTACTTTCTTCTGGCTATGAGGGGCAGTGTAGTTTAATGGATAGGGAGCCAGTCTCATAAGCAGAAAGACCCAACTGTGGCATTCAATGGTCATGTGACCTTGGACAAGTCAAGACCAACAGATCCTGCTCTCAATAAGTCACAAAGAAGACACTGACCCATATTAGTAGAGAAAGTTCTTCCCTCCTCTGGGAATTCTCAGTAACAATGTAATCACAGGTATGGTCCCTAGCCCTAGGGAGAGACAGTTTGACATCCCAGAGCGGGGGGGAAACCATAAGCAATTTTTTTTTAAAAAATCATAATTCCTTAAGATAGCATGGCTCAAGTACCAGGTAATCATTCCCTGATTCTCAACCTTTCTGGAATCACAGGACACCTGGAAGGCCTTTGAGGAACACTGGTTTGATTTCTGTCTCAGGCAGGAATTGGGAGGATCCCCTCTTACTATAAGAATATTTTTGCCTCCCTCTCATCCTGTGTTGACAGAGCCCATGTGGGCGAGTGACTCAAAGGGACCAGTCGAATGTGCCTTCGGATTTTTAGAATCAAACCATCTTCAGTGGGGGAGAAGGCAAGGGTTGACTTTAAAAGGAAATTCTGGGTATATGAAGGTACAGGTGGGCTGGCACACAGCATAACAACTTCAGTTGATGATTTGCTGCATGACCTTGCACTCTTTTCGATGAGCTCCTATTCAGAAGGCACTTTCTGATTTTCCTGGCAACTTCTCCATGGTATCTTGCATTGGGGAAGTCAGAGACTGGGCTTCTCCCCTTTTTTACAGAAAACTTGCCCAAGGTTTTGGGCAGCTAGTTAGTAGAACAGAGCCAGGGACTGAACCCAGGTCATCAATCTCCATTGTTATTATTCTTTCCCCCTTAAGTATACCGTCTCAGGGACCCACCTGGGCCTCATATCTTAAAGAGAACAAACAGTCTGACCTTCTATAAAGCTGTAAAAGTAGTCAGCAGTCCATTCAAAGATTTATTAAGCATCCTAACTCCCAAGCAGTGTTTCAGTAGCATCATTATCCAAAAGCATGCATGCATGTCCCCAGTAATTAGCACTGTACCTGAGATGCTGTATTTGGTATATGCTCGTTGTTTGATTGATTGAATAACTTTTAAGATTTTCAAGATCATATGTCTATATACATGTATGTATATATTTATATATTATCTCATTTGATCTTCAAAAATCCTATGAGTTAAGAATTATATTTATTTGTAACCTCATGTTACAGGCAAGGAAACTGAGGCTCATGGAGCTTGCAAACTGGTCTAGGTGGTCACTTGGCTCTCTTGGTCTTCTGCTTTCAAATCAGGGTCATCTCTCCATCTTTGTTCCAGTTATCCCAGCAGAAGACATTCCACTGTCCATCATCATGCACCTTGGACAGCTAATTGGTCTTCCTCTTTTTCCCCTGGCTCCTCTCTCCTCTCTTGAACTGGAAAGAATCTTATAGCTCATTATTTGCAGTCAAACAAGTAATAAAAATCAGAAGAAGGATTTGAACCCATGTTCTTTGCCTCTTTCTGATGTGTCCCACCATGATCAATGTCCTTTTGGGTAGAACTGGCTGCTCCCACCAAAATTTTCTTTTGTGCCTGGGGCATGCAAAGAAGACATACGGGAAAGTCCCTGACTCTGTCCTTTACCAGCTAGCTCTAAGCTTGAGCAAGTTTCTGTAAAATAGGGATAATTTAGATCTCTTGCTTCTCCAAGGCAAGTGAGAAGGGCAAGGAAAGAAGAGAGGCTTAGATGAGGCCAGAGGCAATAAAGATGACAAAGTACCTCCCAAACCAGGAGGGTATTATATCACTTAAATAACCCAGAGGAAGGAGCATAGGATTTGGAGAGAGAGGATCTGGCTTAGATGTTTACTTCCTGTGGACTTAATCTCTCTAGGTCTCAACTTTCTCAAAGGTAAAATGAAAGAACTTTCCTAAGTGAGCTCTGAGGTGTCTTCCAGGGCAAGAGAGAAGAGAGAAACCAAGAAAGAAGGAAATCAATTACTTATGCAAGATACATGACAATGGAATAGTAGAGTATCATCTAGTGGGGTGACTAGAATAATGATGGGAAGAGATGGCACAGAACTGAGAGCAGAAAACCGAGAGAACCAATATTGTCATACCAGCCTTATAGATAGTTCAGGTAGATGGCTTTGAGGGGTGCCAGGAAAGTCCCACTTGTTCCAAACATTTCCCATGGCAAGGCTCTGCTGTTTGTTGTCACTCAATAAGCATTTATTAAATGTCTATTATGTGCCAGACACAGTGTTAGGTGCTAGGGTAAAAGACAATCCCTGCCTTCAAGGAGTTTGTAGTCAAATGGGAAAGACACTATAGAAACAGAAGCTGAAAAGGGGAGAGACAGTGAGCGTTCAGGGACATGGTGAAGTCTGGAAGTTGGGTGGGATGAGGAAATGGGGTGATTTGCCCTGTTTTCTAATCTATCCTGGACTCCTTTCTTTAACAAAAGGTCTCTCCAATCACCACCCTCGACCCTCTCCAATCGGCCTACCATCAAACACACAAATCTCTTACTTCTTCACCTGGACCAAGAGTATAGGGCAAGTGTTGGAGGTGACATTGCTTTGTATTCTCCAAAGTATAGCACAGGGATATCTCTACAGGGAGCATTCAATTAAGATTGTTGAATGAATGGATACATGAATTCATGAATGGATAAATGAATGGATAGATGGAGTAATGAATAAATAAATGAATGAATCAATGGATGGATGAATGAATAAATGAGTAAATGAATGGATAAATGAATGAATGGATGAACTAATGAATAAATAAATGGATGGATGAAATAATGAATGGTTGGCTAGATGAATAAATGAATGGGTGATGAATGAATAAGTGGGTGGATGGGTGGAATGAAGGCATGGTTGAATGAATAAATGAATGGATAGATGGATGGATGGTTTTTTGCAGACTTTTCTGCTCCATCATTAGCTTTAGAGGTAGGAAAAAAACTTTAGAATACTATCTTTGAACTCTTCATTTTATAGATATGAAAACCAATATACAGAGAGGGGGAATTCAAGGTCAATACATCAGTACATGAAGGATCTGTGATTTCATAGGTGTGAGAACTCCCTTCTCCCAGAGCTTAGACTCCTCCTAATAAATTAATTATTAAGAGAAGACTCAAATAATTAATGGAGGCTCAAAATAAACAACAGACTCAACATTTGGACCTAGATCTTTTAATCTAGGCCCAAATCTTTTCACAATGCCTATATTGGTGTAGCCTTCCATCTTTTCCTTCTTCCTAGGTCCAACAATGTATATGGATATGGTTAAAGGAAAAAAATGAGCAAGAAAGACCATTTGCAGAAGGGATTATTAATCAAGACATGGTGAAAGGACCAGTTAGTTCGCCCAATGGGTTGATCCTTTTTAAGTCAATCAGGGATATGTGACTGGCTCCTTGCTTTCTCCCTTCACTTCAGGTAGATTGGTTATGGTTGAACCATCTGCCCCACCTCACCCCACCAAACTGCAAGGATGAAAGCACTCATTCCTTAGTAATGTATGGGTATTCAATGGATATCTACTTATGTCAACATACTCTGGCATGAGGTGGCAATGGGTTGCACTAATATGATACCATCTTATCTGTCCACTAACTACAAATACTACATAGCTTACACCTCCTGAAGATAAAAAGTCTACATTCAATAAATGGGCAGGGGTCAACATTTTTATCTTTGTACCCCATCATCTACATAAGTTAAGTCACATTTTTAAAAATGTGTTTCCATGATTGGGTCATCATAGGAATCTCTCAATTTTCTTCCAATTTAGATCAGTAACATCTCTGCAGCTTGGAGAGTTGTCTGGCCCATTGAGAAGCTAAATGGATTGCCCAGAGTCATGCAGTCAATAATGTGTCAGAAGCAGGGCTCTGACTGAACACAGGATATCTTCAATCCAAGGCCAGTCTTCTATCACAGGATCCTTCTATCCAGTATCTGAGATGACTTCAAAGATCAAATCCCGTCAGTTATAAAGTCCAATGAGGTCAGTTGATGCCCAAAGAACAGAGTTTTCAAGTTTCAGAGGCAAAAATTCAATATGGGCCTTTTGTGTTTAGGGAACATTCATAATTTGGGGTCAATATTAGGAGGTTCATGAACCTGGGGGGGGGGGGGAATGGAAACTTCAACTTTGTTTTCACTAACTATAACTGAAGTCAAGTGCTTCTATCAAATGTGGAGGTAGGCAAATCTTCTGATTAGGGGTTCATAGCAATTGCCAGATTGCCAAAAGAAGTCATGATACAAACAAATCAATTGCCCCTATTTAAGGGTCAATTTTTTTCCCACATGCCACAGTGCCTTCCTATTTATCTGCCTCTCTGACAGGCACATAGTAGGCATTTGTTTAATCAATATTTATTGGACTAAAGGGTTACAGGCAGCCAAAATTCCAAGGGGGCTTTGAAATAAAATTTTTCAAACAGATCCCTAAGCAGCTTAAGGCCCTGAAATTTTATCTTCTTCAAAAACTGAAAAACACAATCATCCGAGGCTGATTCAGTCCAATCTGTTTCTTGAACCTGCCTGGTCAATGTCTTCTCTTTGCCACCCAAAAGACACATGCTCACCTGGGACCTTGGCACACAGAATGGGGTAGAGAAGGAAATGTGATCAGGATGGTAGCTTCATGTGTGGACCCTCTTAGAAAATATTCATAGTAAAAATAATAAGTTAATAATAAAATTATAATAATAAGGCTCCATCTTACACATTAGAGAACAAATGGCCTGTCTCCAGGAGAGCATGGAACATTCAGCTGATGGATGAGCTGGACAGATCTCACCCAGGGAGGCGACTTCAGAAATCAGCCCTCAGGGCAGTGAGTAGGGTTTGCAGAACTGACTAAATCCAATTAAACAGGTTTAATGCTGGCCCCACGGCCACCAATTGCTTCAGGAGCTGTTAGGACAACTCCTTGCTGCTGATTCATGGTCCCATGCTATGCCTCCATCACCTGTTCCCTAATGGAACATTCTGGATCCCCAGGGTGACTACTTCTGTGCAGCAGGCTAGGTCACAGCCTCTACCTTATGCTGAAGCAGCAAATGCCAAGCTGGGAAGGGAGAGAGCTGCCCATCTTCTTTAGAAATTGGTGTGGCTGGGATCCAGAGAGTAGGAGAGCCCCTCTCTCCCTCCACTAAATAGTAGAAGAGAATATTCACCTAGCAAGAATTGTAACATCACAATGGTAGAACTGGGAGGAACCTCACCTTACTTACTTCAACCCCTTTATTTTACAGCTGGGAAAATTGTAGCAGAGAGAGAAACCATCAAGTCTGCAATAATATCCACCATCAACATTTCAATTGTTCCATAGTGGTGTGTCTCAAGTAAGGACCAGAGTGGCAGAGTGGAAAGAGACTAACCTTGGGAGCGTGTATAATCTGTGTTCACTCTGGGTGATCCTGGGTAAGTCACCACCTCTGGGGGTCCTAGGCCATTTTCCAAGACTGAGTTACTCATCCATCAGGCAGGGATGATCTTCAGATTCACAAGTCCTAGCATCTTTGAAGCTAGAAAGTCCTTAATTAATGTTTGTTTCTCATCTATAAAACAATGAAGGAGAACTAACTGGCTTGGATTCCAAGGACCTAGCACAGGTCCTCAGTACACAAATTGGAGCTTTATAGAAGTTTAATGAGCCTCCTCCTCTGTGAAAAGAGGGCCTCTGAGGGACCCCATCCAGTTCTAGAGTCAGCATGACTGAGTTCTAGAACATGACTGGTTTCATGGTAATCTCAACTCATTGCCCTTTGTATGATGCAAGCTCAATCCATTTTTCTAACCACCTAATTAAACCAGGGGGACTGTTTGGACCTCTGGCACACACTTAGATGGACCCCTCCCCCAGGAGGCCATAATTCATTCCTCATTACGATGACTTGAATACTGCCTGTCCAGCTCTCCAAGTCAAGTGGCCATACCAGAGCAGCATACCTCTCACTATGGAGGGTAGACCATGTCTAGGCTTGCATTGTCATTAGAATGATCCCTCCTAAGACTCATTAGGGACCCAACAGAAATCCATCTGCAGTTGGAGTAAGTTCCACTCTCCATTTCTCTGTTCTTGGTCTCATCGCTTCTTTTGAATGCCTGAAAACTGAGGGAGTCTCAGTAGATAAGCCCCAAGCAAGAATGGAACCTGGTCTTACTGGCCTCAGTTTTCCTCTACTATCTGGTCCTTCCCCCTGAAGTCTACCTCTCATCTTATTGCTGTAGTTCCCAGGTCTTACCCATCCACCAAGAAATACTGATTTCTCCTTAGAGTCTCCTGGCCTATGCTTAGACTCCTGCTCTTCTCCCTAAGACACCAAAGATATTATGGAGTTTTGTTTTTTTTTGGTGGGGGAGAAATATTTTACTAGTAGCAAAGAGAAAGAAAAACTTAGGTGAGGAATTTTATTCTAAAACAATCCTAAACCATAAGATTTTTCCTAGGCCAGCTAAACCCATTCCCATCTCACTAATATCTCAACTGGCACATGGCTTTCCCAGCCAACTCCCTCACTTCCATTTCCAGTGCCTCTTAGATTCAGGGTAGCTATCCCTTCTTACTATTCCTTCCAAATCTAGGACTTCTGAGTGTTTCTTAAAAACAACATTCCAGGGACAGCTAGGTGGCACAGTGGATAGAGCACTGGCCCTGGAGTCAGGAGGACCTGAGTTCAAATCTAGCCTCAGACACTTAACAATTACCTAGCTGTGTGACCTTCAGTAAGTCATTTAACCCCATTGCCTTGCAAAAACTAAAAAGAAAAAAGAAAAAAGAAACAGCATTCCATCTCTTATCTCCATGTCTTTGTTCTGGCTGCTACCCATGCCTAAAATGCACAACCTCCTCACCCCCACTCTTCAGTTTCCTCAGTATCCAGTTCCAGGGTTCATCAACATGTGGCCTTTCCTGATTCCTTCCTCAAATATTAGTACCTCCTTGCCAATAAAAAAATTACCTTGACTTTATTTTGTGCTCATCATTATACATCTACATGTGTGTATATAAATACACTGATAAAATAGAAGATCCCTAAGGGCAAGAACTGTTTTATTTTTGTCCTTGTATCCCTACTTAGTTATAATACTTGGTGAACTGATTAATTGAAGGAGAGCACTATGTCCTCCACATTTGATATACCTGGCCAGACCATCATCCCTTGGTTCAATGAAACAGAGATAGGTAACCTCTCTTTCCCTACAAGGTAGTGATCCCATCCTTGGATCTCCTGTTTCTATCTGACAGTATGCTAGCATTTCACAGTGAAAATGATAACAGAGATTATCTCCACCATGATGGAGATCACAGAAGTCAAACAATAGAGTCTAGTCTGTCCTCCCAAATTTGGCACAAGAGACCTAAGAGGCCATCTAATCCCATCTCCCTCATTTTGAAGAGAGAGAAATTGAGGCCTGGATAGGCACAAGTACTAAGTTTGCAAGATCAAAGATCCAGGTACTTGAGCATCACAGACAAGATTTGAACCCTAGACTTCTCACTCCTAAACCAACTTTCTTTCTACTACACCAAAGGGCTAGTCTAATCTAAACCACTCCAGAAGTCTACAAAGCCTAGCCAAGAATTTCTTTCTCTAGGGGTCTTCTGAATCAAACCCAAGTTTTAATACTACCTACATGCTCCCCCCATGTTTACAGAGTCCAAGAGCCCCTCACAACCTTAGGAATAAAAAGATTTCTCTCTGCAACAAAAATCTTTTTCCCATCCTATCTTCTCCCAAAACATTTTAGCAAATGAGGCAATCAAACTAATGCCACAGCAAACAGTTTTCCTCTCCTTTCCCCTGCCTTCTTTCCCTATCACAGAGGCTGAACTTCAGATCCCTATGCTTCTTGGCATGATACACCCACCATGGGGATAATTCTCCCCGCCCTTCCATCTGGGGAAGATAACTTTGAGTCTCCTCTATCTGTGCACATGCACAAAACATTGGATTAGACCATTAAACTTATCAGCATTAGGACCATCTGCAGTGATTCTAATTTCTCATCTCTAGAGCCTTGAATGAGCCCTTGCCATAAAACCTGGTGATGATGGAAGGTATTAGGGAAAGATGGAAGGCGTTAGGGAAAGATGATTTGGACCCAGGATCAATGGGGCTTTAATAGATTTACATAAGCTCCCTGGTGCCTGAGCATTCTATTCAGTAATACAAGAGAACCCCAAGTTCTAGAATAGTGCTTCTGAACTTGGGATGCATGAATAGATTTTGGATAGAGGAAAAATGTATAGCTTTTTCCCCCTAACCTCTAATTGAAATTGAGCATTTCCTTCAATTATTTGAAAATGTTATTCTGAGAAAGAGTCCATAGGCTTTGCCAGACTACCAAAACAGAATTCAGGGGGACAAAAGTCCATGACAGAAAGAAACATAAAGTATGCTTAATCTAGTTGAATCTTCTCTTATTTCCTTAGAAAAGACTTCTCAACTCAGAAAGACAACATAGTGTAATGGATAGAGCATTGATCTTCGAGTCAGGAAGACTTCAGTTCAAATCCCTATGTAATTATGTACACTATGTAACTCTCTGAGTCTCAGTTTCTTGCTCAGTAAAATCATGGTGGGGGAGGGGGAACCAAGAAAAGACTGGAAAAATCCTTCAAAATGATAATGGTCAAGCTTGGTCCTAAAGAGGAAAATTGTCTTTCCCGACCCCTTTGCAGGGGTAGGGAACTATGGATGTGGAACACTGCATGCGATGATGTAACATTTTTTAGTTATGTTTGTTGTTTTACTAAATTTTTTGGCTCTCTAGCAGTGGGGGGAGAGGATTTAGAATATGTTGGTAAAAGTATGATCTATAATAAGAAAATATATTAACAAAAAGAAGGTATTAGACTAGATAGTTTCTAAGATCTCTTCTATCCTGAATTCCTCATTTATTGATTATGAGTTGGAGGGTCCATTACTCGAAAGGATCCTTTACTCTGGTGGAGGCCTAAGGAGTAACCTGAACTCTTGAAGTCATGGAGAGGAGAGCCCAGGTAGGAGCACTGACCCTCCAAGTCCTGGAGATTCAGTCCAAAAGTTCAGGATTAAAGGAACTGGTCAACATATTTCATAGTTTTAGTCTCCTCACTACACCAAACATCCAACCAACCATCCTTTTTCCAAGATTGTTTTCCTCTCTTCCTAGCACTGAATGCCTATTGTATCCTAGACCTAGGAGTTCTAGGTGTGGAAGGGATTTTAGAGAACATATAATCACTTTTTTAGAGCTCAAAGGGACCTTTGAGATTATCTACTATCCCCTCATCTTACAGATGGGAAAACTAAGACTCAAAGAGATTAAAGTGAGTTACCCATGGTCCTATAAGTGGTGAGTGGCAGAACCAGGATTTGAATCAAGATCATAGAATTATCTGTTTAGAGTCAGAAGGTATCATCAAAGTCAACCTTACCATCCCCATTTTACAGATAAGGACAATGACAACCAGAAAGGAGGTAAAGTCACAGGTCTCACAGGTGATAAATAGTTGAGCTTCAATTTCAAGGTTCTTTGACTCCTAAGTCATCCCTTTTTCCAATGCACACATCCAACAACCTCCCATCCATCCCAACAACAGTTGGAGGCTATTGGCTTATTTTCCATTCCTAAATCCACTTAGAAATGGCTACTTAGAAGCACTGGTCTTGGCCATGAATCAAAGCAGAGAACAGTCTCAAGCCAAGAGGCAGTGATCACCAGCATCTGACCCTCCTCTGCAGCTGGTATACACCATAAAAGACAATTTGGGAACACAGCAGCTCATTGGACCATAAGAAGTACAAAACATGGGGAAAAGTCCCTTAAATGAATCAGGGCCTTGCCCTTGAAGATGGAGATCTTTCACCTTGGTGTTTCTTCCTAGTAATGGTTCAACCAGTCCATATAGGGAAGGGACACCTGAAATTTTATTTCTGACTTTTTTCTTGGCCTAATCAACAGAGCCTGGCTTCAGCCATGACTCCCCTATAAAGCACCAAGAAGTGAGGCCATTCTCCTCCAGCCACCTGTTCAAGGGGATGAATCCCCTCTGCAGAGCATGTCTCTTACCATCTAATTCTTCCACTGAGATGTTAGCGAGCTGTTCACTGTCACTGCCTGCAGAAAGGGATCGATTCAGGTAATTCCCCTTATACAACAAGCCGGCTGTCACATGATGGAACGGCATCTTCTCCCTGCTCAAAACAGATGGGGGAAGAGGAAAAAAATAATCATTTCACCTTTTTTTTTCATTGTTTAAAGACTTATAAGAATACAAACTTCTTGACGGTAGAAACCATTTCATTTTTTCCCCTTTGTATCAGCCTAAAATAATGTCTGGCACATGATTTAAATGCATGCTGATTGATTTTTTTCCCCCTTTAGAATGTAAGTTCCATGAAGGCAAGGACTTTTATTTTTTCTCTTTATCTCCAGAACCCAATAGAAGTTACTGTTACATTGTAGACACTTACTTAATGTTTGAAAACATTGATTAGAAACCTCTGGCCCAAAATCATTTGATCTGGTTCTACCACATCAACCACAGGTGGGACTCAACACCTAAGAGTGAATTAATTAAATGTTTGACCAACTATATAGCAGTTAATTTTTCAGTTGATCATTTTGAATGACTTAGGAATGATGTCACAAATCTCCAATTGACGTATAAATAAAATGTTCTCTATCCCTGCCTTAAATCATAGATTTAGAGTAGAAAGGGACCACTGACATGTTCTGTTTCAGTCTCCTGGGCTTATAGATGAGGGAAACTGAGAAGACCCCAATAGTAGGTTAAGAGACTTGCCCATCACCCCATTAACAAAGTGGCAAGGGTGGTATTCAAATGCAAGATTTGTGACTCCAGATGCAGCCCTCTTTCCATACCATTCTCCTACATGTATTTACTTGTAAACATAATGAGAACATGGGTGGACATAATCATCTCTAAGGATACCTCTGGCTCTGAATCCTAGGATCCTAGTCATGCCCTTATGAGAATGACTGGTGGGATTAGTAAAATTCAGAGGGAAGGTCAGGAAAAAAGCTTAGAATGATCATGAACTGAACTCTCTTCAAGTTGCTTTAGTTTCTAGTTCTATCTTCCCCTTCTTAATCCCTCCATTCCCTTTAATTTTTTCTGAAAAAACAGAAAATCCTTTTCTTTTAGAGACATTTTCCCCCTTTTATACCAAATCTGTGACTTTTTGAAATAGGCTTCCCTTGCTTTCCATGATAGTACAACATTCTAGCTCTCCCTTGATTCTCACCACCATTTGGTCACAACCTCAGAAACAGACCTTTATAAGGGAGTTCAAAGGTCTAATTGCTCTACAAATGATAAACCCCTTGTTACAATAACTCCTAAATTGTATCGACAACTTTTTGGCCTCTCATTAATGATAATTATGGCAGGTGATGCCTGCCATCGATGATAATAAGAATTATAATAGCTAATATTAATATAGAGCTTACCATGAACAAATCACCATGTTAAGTGCTTTCTTTTATTTGTTTTGCTTTTTGCAAAGCAATGGAATTAAGTGACTTACCCAGGGTCATACAACTATTAAGTATTAAGTGTCTGGACATCCTGACTCCAAGGCCAGCGATCTATCCATTGCACAACCTAGATGTCCCCATTAAGTGCTTTTAAAATTATTATCTATGATTGACAGAATACAAGCCAGTTGAACCTCTCCTAATATTTATCTCCAAACAACTTTAAAATACCACCTCGAATCAAATTTTGGAGCAATAACATCAGCAAAGGTCAAAGGGAGACACTTTTCTAGCCTATGACAACTTAGGAAGTTCACAGAAGAGGTTTGTAACACTGAGGTGAGTGCGGGCCTGGAGCATAGCAGTAGTATAAACAGTGAACTTGGAGTCATCTGTGATAGCACCAGTAACAGTTCAGGAAGTCTCAGGCCTGAGTTGGTAAAGGGATAAGACAACAGGTGAGAAAGACAGGGGATCCTTTGTTGGCACCGGGCACAATTGGCACTGACTGACAACTCAAAGCCCATACACAGTTCTGAGTTATAATTCCAGGATGTAGAAGAGCACTTGTAATTGGTCACAAAGGAGCAAGGGATCTAATCACAATACTTGTAGCTGCAGGGACCAAAGCACAGATCAGTACAGCAGTGACCACACCTCTCCCAGGATAATACTGCTTTGGAAGAAGTGAAAACTTGCAGATCCCCCAAACTAGCTTTGTAAACAACAGCACAAAAAAAAAAAAATCTAAAATGTGGCACAGTGCCTCCCAAACCCAAGTTGAAAGTGTCTAACTGTAATATAAAGTTCAAAGTAAATAAATAGTCTGGGAAAATTGCAACAGCATAAAAAAGAATTTGACCATAAAAATTACTCCAATGTCAGGGAAGACTCAGACATAAACTTAGAAGATGACAATGTAAGAGTAGCTACAAGCAAAGTCTCAAAGAAAATGCTAATGGGACACAAGTCCAACAAGAATTCTTGGAAGTTAAAGAAAGAGTTGAGAAATGGAGGGAAAAAAATTGGAAAAACAAATCAGAGTGATACAATAAAATAATGAAAAGAGAACTAACATCTTAGTAAAAAGAGGTCAAAATAAACTGAATAAAAAATCTTTTAAAAATAGACATAAAAGAGGCACAAAAATTTACTAAAGAAAAGAATTTCTTTAAAAATTGAATAGACAAAATGGAAAAAAGGTACAGAACTTTACTGAAGAATATAATTGCTTAAAAATTCAAATTGGGCAAATGAAAGTTAATGACTTCATGAGACTTCAAAAAAATAATAAAACCAAGTCAAAAGAATGAGAAAATAGGAAAACAGATCTAACAGAAAATTTGAGAATTATTGCAATATCTGAAAACCATGATTAAAAAAAAAGCCTAGGCATCAAATCTCAAAAAATTATAAAGAAAGAAGGATCTAAATGTACCAAAATATTTATAGTAACTTTTTTGTGGTATCTAAGATTTGAAAAGTTGAAGGGATGTCCATCAAATGGGAAATGGTTATGATATATGATTGTGATGGAATACTACTATGCTATCAGAAATGATGAGCAGAACATTTTCAGAAAAACCTGGAAAGATTTAAATGAACTGATGAAAAGTAAAGTGAGCAGAATAAGGACATTTTATACAGTAACAGCAACACTGTATGATGATCAGTTGTGAATGACTTAGCCATTCTCAGCAATAAAATGTTGCAAGGCAATTCTGAAGGACATAATGAGAAATGACATCAACTCCTAGAAAAAAAATAATGGAGTCCAAATGCAGATTAAATCATACTTTCTTCACTTTTCCTTATTTTTCCTGTATTTTCTTTCACAAGATGGCTAATATAGAAATAGGCTTTGTGTGACTGCATGTGTACATTCTATATCTAATTGCTTGTCATGTCAGGGAGCGGGGAAGAGAAGAGAGGGAAGGAGGGAGAAAATTTGGAATTTGAAATTTTTTAAATGAAAATTGAAATTGTTTTTATATGTAATTGGAAAAAATAAAATATAAAAGTGTGAAGAAATTATAAGGAAAAATTGCTCCAATATCTTAGGCCCAAAGGGTAAAATAAAAATTGAAAGATTCTTCCAATCACCTTCTAAAAAAGATCTCAAAATAAAAACTTCAAGGAATATTTTAGTTACATTCAAGGACTCCCATGTCAAAGAAAAAACATTTTATAAGTAGCCAAAAAGAGACAATTCAAATATTGTGAAGCCACTGTCAGGATCACATAAGATTTAGCAATTTCCAAGCAAAGGGCTGGCAATATAATATTTTGAAGGGTAATGGAACTGGGATTACAACTGAGAATAAACTACCTTCAAAACTGAGTGTGCTCCTTCAGGGGGAAAAGTGGATATTTAATGAAATAAAGAAGTCTAAGCATTCCTGATAAAAAGACTGAACTGAATAGAGAATTTAATATTCATACAGAAGACTTAAGAGAAGCATAAAAAATAAACAGTAATCCTAAAGAACTCAATTGATTTAAACTATTTACATTCTCATATGGACATATAATTCCTAAAAACTTTAGCAATATTAGGGTAGTTAACTTCAGCTCAAGTAAGGAGTTAGAGGTGTCAATCATGATCTCAGACAAAGTAAAAGCAAAAAAATAGACCTAATTAAAAGAAATAATCGATGAAACTACATTTAGTTAAAAAAGCACCATAGAAAATGAAATCATATCAAAAAAATTTACAGGAAGTTCCTCTGAAAAAAGTTTCATTTCTCAAATACATAGGGAACTGAAGCAAAATTACAAATGTAAGATCCATTTTCCAATTGATAAATGGTCAAAGGATATGAGCAGACTGCTTTCAGATGAAGAAATCAAAGCTATCATTAGTCATATGAAAAATGTTCTAAGTCACTATTGGTTAGAGAAATGAAAATTAAAACAACTCTGAGGTACTACTTCATACCTATCAGGAATGACAAATACTGAAGAAGATGAAGGAAAATAGGTACATTAATAATTACAGTAGTGAATTGGTCCAACCATTCTGGAGGACAATTTGGAGCTTTGCCCAAAGGGCTATAAAACTAAGTCTTTACCCCCAAAGAGATCAAAGAAAAAGGAAAATAATGTATAAATATACATATATACATAGAACATAGAAACATACATATATGTGTAGATATAGAAGGAAATTTATTGGAAATTGAGGGAATGTTTCTCAGTTGGAGAATGATTGTGATGGAGCGCTGTTGTGCTAAAAGAAATGACTAGCAGGGTGGTATAGAAAAAAGTGGCAAAACCTATGCAAGCTGATGCAAAATGAAGCCAGAAGCTTACTTCCCACAGTAATAACAATGCTACAACGATGATCATCTGTGAAAGATTTGTCTTCTCTGATCAATACAATGATCCAAGGACTCCTGATGACAAAATGCTACCCATCTCCTGAAGAGAACTGATAAACTCTGAATGTAAATTAAAGTGTCATTTTCTCACTTTTTTTGCTTTTTTGGTGAAATGTTTAATTTGGTGAAATATGGTTTGAATGATTTTACATGCATAATTGATATACTGTTTGCCTTCTCAGTGGGTGAGGGAGGGGCTGCAGAGAGGGAAAGTACCCAGAACTCAAAATTTAAAACAAAGAAATGTCAATAAATAAATGACTTTTTAAAAAAGAAAAATAAAATAATAAAATAAGATTATTGTCTCATTTAGTCCTCACAACAACCTTGAGAGGTATCCCCATTTTACAGATAAGAAAATTGAGGCAGACAGAGGAAAAGTGACTGCCTGGGATCACATAGCTGGTAACTGTCTGAGGCCAGATTTGAACTCCATTTCCCAGCCTCCAGGCCCAAAACTCTTATCTGCCATGCCACCTTGCTGGTCCTCCATACTAAGGAAAGTCAGTGCTGGATGTTTTCTCATCTGTAAATGAGGGAGATTGGACTCTCATGTGACTGTCTTCCATGTTTAGTGTGTCATTCTCCACTGAGCCACCATGCTTCCAAATTTATAATTCAGACAAATGTGAAGTGAGTTATGCCAGGTGATTAGCTTCTGCTTTCACTCCTGGCCAAGCCCAGTTTTCTCCAAAGCCATTTCTGGATGGATTAGATGTTGGAGAAAAGGAGTAGAATTTGTATTCATGGTCACTGTATGCTTTTAATGAAGTTAAAAATTCGTGGTAAGGAAATTGCCTCTTTCAATGCAGTTCAGCAAATATTTTTTCAGTGGTCAAGTGACTTTCTCAAGATCACACAGCCTACATGAATCAGAGTCCATATGAGTCTGGGTCTTCCTAATTCCAAAGTCAGTTCTAAGCCTATTACACTGCATTGCATGAACAATATGGTAGCTCACTCATCTGCTCCCTAGTCTGGAAAAATATTCCCCAGTCTTCTCAAAGGAGCCAAAGTCTGGTAGCAGGTCGACACCTGGAAGGTCATCTAAGGCAACAGATAATCAAGTATTGGAAACACAGATGATACAATGAATGACTTCAGTTTTGACAGATGCTGGCAAAGGGCAACATTCCATCTGTGCCATCCCAAGAGGATGTGGAAGTGTCATGCTATTCATCAACATTTATCATAGCACGTTGTTGTGTGATTGGCTCTGACACACCTTCTCACACATGTGCATGAGTGGATGAGTGTGCACACCCACACACATACAGACACACACACACACACACTCACACATGAGATTGAGTCACACAGACGTGCTCAGCTCTGACAGAAAGTAAAGAACTCTGCACCAAGAGGTAGTTGCTCCAAGTTCTGATATAGGATACTTTCCATTACCCAGGAAAGAGGAAATCATCCTGTAAGACCAAATGCAGTCACCTCCATAAACCTGAGGGGCTCCCACTGACGCTAAGCATGGGTACATGGTTGCTGCTAACAGACACTAATGAGAGCTGCCATTTCTATATAAGTAGAAAGTTTGTGAGGCATTTTGAAAACATTATCTCATTTGATTAAAAGAAATAATCAAATAAAAGAAAAACCCTGGAAAGTAGTTTTAAGGTTGAGGAAACTGAGGTATAGACTGGGTACAACAGAATAAGGAACAAAGGAAGGAGGTGGAGAAAAGAAAAGAAAAGAAAAGTGGGTGTGTCTCATAGTATAGTGGAAAGAATGCCCCTGGGTTGAGACTTGCCTCTGTCGATAATGGACCGGAGGACTTTGAGTGGCTCACATGATATCTATAGGACTCAGTTTCCTTCTCTGTTAAGTGACAATATTGGACTGAATGATCCTTGCTGAAACACAGTGAGTTCAAGAACTTCAGTGGCATCACTTAGCAAGTGCCAGAGTGGAAAAAACACAGAGTGCTTGGGGACAAACCCTCTTTCCTCTGTGCTATTCCCTATGTGACCTCAGACAAGTCACTTAATTGCTGTCTGCCTCAGTTTCCTCATCTGTAAAAAGAAATAGTGGACCATGTGACCCCTGAGCTCCTTTCCTGTTCTTAGATTTGAATCCTGTGTAACCTATAACACCCCTCGGCATCCCCAGCAAAGCAACAAGGGAGTCAAGTCCTAGACACAGAGTACAAAAGAACTGGGTTAGAATTTTGCCTCAGATACTAACTAGCTGACCCTGGGCAAATAAGGGGAAAACAACTTTTGACCCTTCCTCCTGACACCAAACACTGGAACTCCTTGATTTCCCAAAACCAGCAAAACATACTTTTCTCCATGTTACTACTAGGTTCAAATACCAACTCTGATGTTTGGGCAAGTTTTCTCCCCTCTCTGGGCCCCTGTTTCTTCATCTATAAAATGAATGGATTGAACCAGATGGTCCCTGAACTCCCTTCTCATTCCATACTACTACTACTACTACTACTACTACTACTACTACTACTACTACTACTACTACTACTACTACTACTACAATTTAAAAAATAGCTACCATTTACATACCATTTTACAATGATTTTCTTATTTGAACCTCACAAAAACCCCAGGAGATAGTTGAAATTATCATTCCATTTTACAAATGAGGGAACTGAGGAAGACAAAGGTTAAGTGACTTCTCTAGTCACATTTGAGCCCAGGGCTTCCTGACTCCAAGCCTAATGTTCTCTCCACTATAATACCTATTTGCTAGGATCTATTACTGATATATCAGTAAAAGTTTAAGTGGCTTGCCAGAAAAAAGATTGTAACTCCACAATCTGGAAAATTTGCATACAATTTTCTGGCCCTTCCTTTGTACCAGAGAAGAAAACTAAATTGTTCTTTTTTATGGGAAGTTTTTAATATCTTATATTATGCATTTATGAGTTTCTAACCTTTTTCTGAATCATCTGCTGCCCTTCATGTGTTGTCTGAGGCTTCCACAAAACTCCCTAAAAAATTTCCCATAGAATTTCTAAAGCCAACCTGTCACATATCAAAACCATAATGAAGGAAGTCTCAATGTGGAAGGGATAGCTATATTCACAATTTGTGTTCACATTTTCTCCAGGAATTTCTTAAGTCTAGACAATCAACGAAATAATAAATCAAGCTTTGATTTTTAGTGTTTACTAATCAGCTCTCATGAGCTGGTTGGAGCTGTCTCCAGCATTACACTATCTGTGATCTAAATGGTTGGAGAGAAAGATTTAGATTTAGTGTCTGATCTCTTCACCAATGTCATGGGGAAAAAAAGAGTTCACTTCAACAGGAAACAAGCATATTTGCCTTTTTTCCATATTGCAAGCACCTATCCCCCTTATTGCAATTCCCTTCACTGTCTAAAATTTTGTTTCTGGCATAGAGAATATTTCCCATCATGACAAGAGGGTTCTACCTCAAGCCAATATGGCGGTCCTACAACAACAAGTTGATCTATACTGCCCAAACCTAAGCCTAGGAAATGCCAAGAGTTTTCTAGAAAATGCTGAGCTCCAAGTGAATGCTCAGTGAAATATCACCATACCACACTGATCAGTGACACTTGCCCAGAATTGCATTTCCAACAATCTTTTAATTCAGCTAACTGCAATGCGACAGTCAGAGGCATAACTAGGGTGAGTCAATCAGGGTACTGCCAGAGGGCATTCCTCCTCCCATCAGATGTCCCCACTGGCCCCTCTTCTTCACTTGGTCCTGGGCCATTATCACCTGGATGCCATTACCACAGTATCCTCCATCATTCCTCAGACCCACCTTTCTGGCAGTTCTCATCACCACCAATTACTGTCTCCACCCTTCTACCTCCTTCTTCTAGAAGAGAACTTGTCACCCCCTCCAGGTCAATGGGCCATTGCCCATATCTCTTCTCCCAATGTAACTGTGTCCAGAATAGACTATATATACTCTTCACTCCCATCTTCATACCCTCTTCCTCTGTCATGAACTGAATTTGACACCCAGATCCCTAGACACAGCTCTGACTATTATTGAAGTTGGACCAATATAAAAATAAGCCCAACCTGGGGCTACCTTTCCTCACTCAAAATTAGTTTATGGGTGATTGAGGAAGTTGGATGAGGGACCATTTTTGGTTAATTAAGTCACGTCCACCTCCAAATCTATGAGTCAATGATCTTAGTCAATATACATCAGTTAGATTCATGTACCCATTACGCCAAGGTTGTGTGGCTTAGTGGACAGGGTGCTGCATTTGGAGGAGCAAATTGGCTATTCTTCTTGTTGTTTAGTCATGTTCAGTCATTTTTGACTCTTTGCAACCCCATTAGAGATTTTCTTGACAAAGATACTGGAGAGATTTGCCCTTTCCTTCTCCAGTTCACTTTACATATGAAGAGATGGAGGCAAACAGAGTTAAGTGACTAGATCAAGGTCACCCAGCTGGTATCTGAGGCCGAATTTGAACTCAGAAAGATAAGTCTTCCTAACTCCAGATCACTTACTCTATCATCACCTAGCTGCCCTGGGAATCCATAAGATTAAACTTCCAATTGAGTTTCAGAAACTTATTAACTGTATGATCCTTGGCAAATCATTTGATTTCTCTGTGCCTCAAATGCCCTTTCTGTAACATGAGGAGATTGGACTTGATGGCTTTTAAGGTCCTCTCCAGTTGTAGATCTGTGAGTCTCAAGGTCCCAGGGCCAAATATAAAATGGCATCTACAGCCTACAGTTTTCTTGAAAACTACATGTACTCTGAAGGAACTGAAAAAATGGAGGGACTAAGGTATCTGTGTAAGCCCCAAAAAGATTAGAAGAAGGAGATATTAATGAGAAGAAATGAAGAATGGAAAAGAATTTATTAAGTGCTTACAAGACAAATTTGGTACTAAGTCCTGGAGATAGAACCAGAAAAATTAATCCATTACTATGTCCAGTCCCTATTTCTAGGGAGCTTACTCTAATAGGGGAGACCACTTGTCTATGTGATTTCAACTTTGAGTCAAATGGAAAGATCCTATTGTCTTGAGCATGCTCCCAACAAAGCATATGATAATGTCTTCTTTTCTTTCATTTCCATTGATAAAAACCCATCTCTTTCTGATACTGAACCTTTGACAGTGCCAACAAGTTTAGTGGCAGAGACTCTGTTTTCCAAGTTTGCAGTAGCTGTGGTTTCTGGGAAGGGGGAGGGGAGGAACACCTGCAGAGGAAGTTGCCTGGTCCCATCTTGACAAGGATTACTTTACTGGATGATAGGGGACCATGCTGGAGACAGGATTGATGGGGTGTGGGGGGAGGTAATGAGGATGGGGGTTGCTACTTCCATTCCCAGGGTTCTTGGGTTTACTTTAAGCCTCTCAGTAGTAGTTAATGGCTGGTACTGATGGTGGCAGGAATGGTGGACTCCTATTCCATAAGAGTCATTGTACCCAATAATAGCTATGGGAGCTGAGCTTGAAGAAGGGCCAATGGTCGGGGAGAAAGGATGTGAGGAGCAGTTCTATTCATAGAGGTACTGGAGTAACCCCCAGGGTCTCAAGGAAAGAGATAGTTGGAATGGCTTGACTCATGTTTCTCCCATGGGTCACCTGACTGCTTCATATAAGCTGACTTACCTGTCCCTCTGCTGTTGGCAGTCATGAGTGACTAACTCCTTCTCTACCAGGAATACTCCCCTCCATGATATCCTCAAAGACCAAATTTGAAACAGGCTATGTGTTCTAGAAGGATGCTACTGTCTTCAGTACTCTTGGACTTTGTTGTATATCTCTGTTTGTCCTTCATTATAGAAGACCAGGACATCAGGGAGGCGATGCCATAACAGGCATGTGAATCAGATTTGAGTGAGGCGGGGCTGTGCTAAGTCACCAGCCTCACTTTCACTTCCATCTAGAGTCATTTTGGGTCCAATGGCCAGACATGTCAGGATGATTGAAGATGGTCCTAGATGCTAGGCAATCAAGGTTAAGTGATTTGTCCAAGTAAGCGTTAAGTGTCTGAGGTCTGATTTGAACTCAGGTCCTCCTGAATCCAGGGGTGCTCTATCCACTGCATCACCTAGCTGTAGCAGCTAGTTGGTGGTTGGTGCCTGAAAGGGATAGGAGGGGAAACTCTCTATAAGGCATGCTCTCCTTGAAGTCTGTAAAATATGATCCACAAACAAGAGTGTTAGTCTTCGGGGGGGCACCATTGATCCCTGGCTTCTTGGGTTTGTCTAACCTTCAATAGTAGTTGGTCAGCAATGAGGGTAAGATTGGTGAGCCCCTAGCAGCAATGGCTAGACATTTCTTAAGAAGTCAATAGTCCTTGGTTTTTCTCCTTCACTGTCTGACCTTCAGCAAGGCACTTAGTATCTATTAGGTGGAATCTCCCAAAGGAAGTGGTTGGCAGATCTATAGGTAGTTAAATAAATATCTACAGGATGTAACAGGTGCTACATAGAAACGTTCAGATCCCAGAGGGAAGTAGAGAGAAAGGGAGAGGGATATGTAAGATCATCTAATGGCCAGGAGCAACATTCACAGAACAATGAACTTGGTCCAAAACTAGACTCAGAAGTCATAATGAGACCCAGAAAGACCTCAGGTAAAAGCCTGAACAGAAGAACATGCATCCATGTTTCTAAAATGATATAAAGTTATTCAGGAGGCCAGGCACAGAGAGAGAAAGGGCATATAGCTAAGAACTGAAAAGTCATGCAAGAGACCTCTCCCTCCTTAGAAAAAGCTGCTTGGGTGGAAAAGAATGCCCATCATTGGTCCATTATGAGCAGGTATTTCTCTTCAATGAAACATTAAGAACAGAAGGGATGACTAATGTGTAAAAGTTCATTCATTCATTGAAGATATGTAAGGTATAATGTGAGGATATCTTCTTGGGGGGGGCAAGATGTAGAAGACATAAGAAGCCCTCAGACTGCTTCTGGTCTAACTAGGAGTTGGCATGTCCATAAATAACTACAACATAAAAAGAGCCAATGAGCAGATCAAACATTCAAGTTTAAGAACAGTAAATTAAGCATCCTGGCCCTTATGGAGTTTACAGTCTGGTTGAGGAGATGAGACCCAAATAGCTACTTATCAAGGAAGCCTAAGAAAAGTTTCATGAGTAACTGAAACATTTTAGGTATGGTCAGAGGAGGGAAATGGGAAGGAGGCCTAATTTCCAAATTAAGAAGATAGTTAGGGATATTATGTTCTATCAGAGGAAACAACATGTACATATATTAAGTAAATTCAAAATCAATACAAGGTAATTTGAGGCCAGGCACTAGTAGCTGGGAGATCAGCAGTAGAAGATTACCTACTATTAATGTGTCTTCTATCCTCCTTTCCAAACGGGAAGAGAGAAACTGGCTCTCTTCCCATCTACCTCATAGAATTAAAGGAGGCCTATGACCAATGACATTTAGTCATCTCCCCTGGCCACCCCCGCCTAAAATGACCTTATTTGCCAGAGCAAAGAAAGTGTCCTGATTCAGAATGAGTTTGTTATACATCAATAGATAATTAATTTGTTTGCTCTTCCTCCATCAAGGCTAGTGTCCAAAATGTCTTCAGATTGACATTGGAAGGAGAGGATATTACACCACCCTTCATGTACCCTCATTAGCCGCTTAGAATCAAAGGAAGACTTGGAAAGAACCTCAATGGACATCCAAGGTCCTTATTTTACAGAAGAGGAAACTGAGGCACAATGAGGAATTGAACAAGATCATATAGCTAGTAAATAGCAGAGATAAGATTCTCTAGCCCTCCCTCCTATTCTTTCTTTAAAAGAACTCTCCAACAGAATAGTCCACAGGCTAAGTCTTTATCCACATCATCCCCTTTGCATAGGTTTGTGCAAATTCTAAGACCACAGATCATCTTCTCTACAAAATCTCTCTGACTAGCGAGCCTAAACTCCCATAGCACTTCTCTGCACCACTCATTTGGCTCTTGGCATTGCTATTGTTCAATCATGCCTGATTCTCGTGGTCACATTTGGGGTTTCCTTGGCAAATATATTGAATGGATTTGCCTTGTCCTTCTCTAATTCATTTTACAGAGGAGGAAACTGAGGTAAACAGGGTGAAGTGACTTGCCCAGAGTCACACAGCTAGTAAGTGTCTGAGATAGGATTTGAATTCATGAAAGCCAGCATTGTATCAACTGTGAAAATTTATTTTGCATTGCCAGTGATCTCTTTCAGGCATGTACCCTATTATCCAAAATCTATACCCTAGATTTTGCAAAGCCCTGGAAAGCAAGATGATTCTCTTTATCATACCCCAGTTTTTAGACTAGTACTTATGGAGGAAAGGCGCTAAGTATCTGTTGATAATCCGATGATAAAGGGACAATTTCTTTGTTCCCTGAGTTGAGCGAAGAGGGATAAACACAATACTGCTCCTCTACTCATTCTGTGTTCAAGCCTATCTGGTCCTTCACCTTCATCTTTGTTCAGATCTCTCTAACCTTCACCTTAATCTTTACTCAGATCTATCTGTCCTTCACCTTCATCTTTGTTCAGTCTTTCAGGCCTTTCCTTTCATCTTTGTTCAGATCTTTCTAATCTTCACTTTCATCTTTGTTCATGACTTTCTGGCCTTCACGTTCTTATTTGTTCTAGTCTTTCTGATTTTCACCTTCATCCTTATTCCTGTCTTTCTGGCCTTTACTTTATCTTTATTCAGGTCTCTC
Organism: Macrotis lagotis; assembly: GCF_037893015.1. NCBI lineage: Eukaryota > Metazoa > Chordata > Mammalia > Peramelemorphia > Peramelidae > Macrotis > Macrotis lagotis. The sequence continues at coordinate 247,783,579 of NC_133662.1, read as the reverse complement.
TTTCACCTTCATCTTTGCTCAGGCCTCTCTAGCCTTCACCTTCATCGTTAGTCATATCTCTCTGGCCTTCACCTTCATCTTTGTTTAAGTCTATCTGACCATCTCTATCTTTGCTCAGTCAGTCCTCTCTAGCCTTCACCTTCATCGTTAGTCATATCTCTCTGGCCTTCACCTTCATCTTTGTTTAAGTCTATCTGACCATCTCCATCTTTGCTCGGGCCTCTCTGGCCTGTTCTTCATATGTAGCTCCCCATTTCCAATCCCTGTGCCTATGCACTAAATGTCCCTATGCACACAAATGCCTTGAATACCTTCCTTCTTCATCTTTACCTCTTAGAATGTCTAGTTCCATTCTAGACTTCGCTCAAATGCTACCTTCTATATGACACCTTTCTTGATATTCCCTAGTTGCTAGTGGCCTCCTCTCCCAGATCATTGCACCTTTCTTTTTTACACATCCATGTGTAACCATGTTGTTCCCCCCCCCCACCAATAGAATGGTGGCTCCTTGGGGAGGGGGGTCTATTTTACTTCTGGTTTTGTAAGACCCAGAAACTGTCAATAATAGAGATAATAAATGCTTAATTGAAGTAAATCTTATAGTAATGACTTTGTAGTCAGAGAACCTGAGTTCAAATCCTACTCATAATGATCATGCCCTATGTAATTTTTAGATAAGTGAGTTTTGTGAGTCTCAGTTTACTCATCTGTAAAGTGTGGACTAAATGGTGTCTGAAATTCCTTCTAGCTCCAGTTCTAGGATTCTAATACCTAATATGACCTTAATAACACTGGTGCCACCCTGGACACTATTCTGGTCTCTTTAACCTCCACAGCTAGTAAGGTTGGCAGGAAGCTAAGCACTATTTTTGATTTGCATCCAACAGGGACCCAAGTGGCAAGAGAATTGATTTCAACCTGAAGACATATTTGTACCATTCAAGGGCAATTTCAGAAATGGCCAAAGGATGTGGACCATATCAAGAGGCATCTGAAAGATGAAATAACATAGCCCAGGAAATGGTAAAACTGATAGAGGGTACAGGTGGAATGAGGACTTTGAAAAGAAGGAAAAGAGAATCCACCGCAAGCATTCAAGGGAGATGCATGGGGGGAGAAAAAGAATTTTGTCAAAGTCTTTCAATTGGGACTGGAATAGGGGGAGAGTGGATAAGGGAGACTTAGGACAAGCTGGTAGGGTATTTTAAGCTTGTCACTAGACACCCCCAAGAATCAAGGGAAAAAAGTAAGCTCTCGAGGCACCCTGGATCCTCTCCAATTTATTTCCTAATCATTTCACCTGCAAGTTCCATCCACTAATAAATAGAGTTTGTTTGCAGCACAAAATTAAACTCAGAAAGGGTATTTTGGCTCCAGGCCAGTTTTCAACCCAAAAGATATTTTTCACTCATCCCAGCTTATACATCCCAAGCTGTTTCGCTAAGGTGGCTATTGCTGAATCTCCAGGCAAGGCACCTTGGATATCATTTCATAGCTCTGCACTTGAAGCCTCTCCAAATTGGATTACCTAGAAGCCAGACAGGCATAAAAACACACAGATTCTAGGTTTGCTAAGATTGAGGCTTTAGTTCTCTCTCTTTTTTTTTTAACAAGTCCACACACTATAACTTGGAAAAAACTGCCTATGTCTTAAGGTTGGAAAGCAATTGGAAATCAAGCAATACACATAGAGCGAAGAGACCGATGTATTCTTGATGTAAAAACTTCTTATTTAAAGGAAGTCGGAAGCTTCAGAGTGTGGTACAGTAGTGGAACAATCTAGGAATCCATAGACTTGAGTTCAAGGTTTGCCGATGACACATACTGATCACAAGATGCTAGGAATGTCATTTAACTTCTTAAGTTATTATGGCCTAGGAAGAGTTTTCATTAGAAAGTCAGAGAAGTCCTTCCTTGAGGCTCATGGCCTGCCACCCCCCTAAAGACATTTCAATCCTAAGTATGAGAAAGTGAAATAGAGTATTAACTTTTTCTTGTTCTTTCTTTCAATGGATACATAAGGACTGATGACAACATGGGTCCTTGGATAGGGCAAAAATGGACAATCCCTAGCTTGAATAGCAAATAATCTAGCAGAACTGGGAGGAGGGGAGGAGGCAACCAGAAAATCACAGAAACTATTTTGATATAATTACAGAAGGAATAGTGAAGCTAGGTACCTGAAATAGGTACCTAGGAATTAGTGGTTTAGTCATTTAACCCCTCTTGGTCTCAATTTCCCCAATTAAAAATGGAGAGCATTGAGTTAGATGGTCTGAGAGGTCCCTTCCAGATCTGGATCTGTGATCCTACTGTGTGACCTTGGATAAGTCATATAACTTTTCTGAGCCTCAGTTTCTCATCTATAAAATGAAGGAGTTGGACTAGCTGATTCTGAAGTAAGACCCTCCCAGGTCTAAATCTAAGATCTTATGACCTCTGCAGTTCCTTCTGCTGCATACCTATCATCTTAAGACTGATACTCTCAGTGATCTCCTGAGGTCAAAGAAGGTTAGAAACTTACAGGTCTACTGCAGAGTCTAATTATAAGCATAACCAGTTGTTCAGAACACATGTGACTAAGGGGTTACTACCAGCCCAATCTGCATACAGTGTCTGCAGAGATCACCATAAGAGATATCACCTTTGAAAAACAAAGAACAATGTCACATCCCTAGCTGCCATTCCAGAAAAGGGATGGACTAAAGACAGGCAAATGTCCTGGTGAGAAAGATGGCAGAACTATCAAACAACTGTGCACCTTCCTTCTGCTTTAAGGAACAAATGTTCCTGAGAGGCAGTTAAGTGGTATTCCAGAACTGGAGTCAGGAAGACATGAGTTCAAATCCAAGCTCAGATACTGACTAGCTGTGTGGCCCCATCTGTCTCATTCTCCTCATCTGCCGAATGAACTGGAGAAGGAAAAGGCAAAACCACTCCAGTATCTTTGTCAAGAAAACCTCAAATGGGGGCACAAAGAGTCAAACATGACTGATTCAGCTAAACAGTTACAAATTCTCCCCAAAAAAAGGAGACTGTATTTCCTAAGCGCAATCCTATACTTCCACTAATGCAATGAAAAAGAAAGCAGAATGTAAAGTCTAGTCACTCTAATTTAAATCTTGGTTCTACCATTTACCATCTAGGTGACCTTGGAAAAGTCACTTCATCTCCCTGGGCCTCAAGTTTCCCCACCCATAAAATGAAGGGACTGGCCTAGTTCTGAAGAGACTATACTCCTATTATACTCTATGGGTTAGCTCCTCTGAGTGCCTACATCTTTTTCTATTCAGATGAAAGGCCTTATCTCCTAGCAGTGATGGGGGGGGGGGGGAGAGAGAGAGAGAGAGAGAGAGAACAGTATACACTTTACCATCCTCAGTTCATTTCAATTCATTTTCCTCATGTCCAGTGCCAACACAGCTTGGTTTGAGCAAAGAGGGAAAAAGAACCAACAGTAACACACTAACCCTCACCATGTTGTTTGTCATCCCACAAAGTCCATGTCACAGCTGGATAGCAGTCTAGGCAGAGTGAACCCATTACAAGACCCTCTTTCAGTGGGCTGAACATACTAACAGGACCCTGAATTACCCACATGTGTTTTTGATGTTTCTTATTTGCTTCCATGTGAGGGGAAAAATATTCTGGCTGAATCTTGGTAAATTTAATTATTCCATATGAAGTAGGGCAGCCTCCATCAGAGACCCACCTGGAAACAGGCTGAACATCTGTCTAGGTGTCAATTCTCTGCATAAGCAAGGAATCTCTGGCTCACAATGTAAGGTTAGCAGAGGAAAAGGGATGTGTCAGTTAAAAATCAAAAAGACAGTATTAACATCATGAGAGACAGTGTGGTATAGTGGCTAGAGTGTTGACCTTTGGAGCAGTAAGACCTGAGTTCCAGTACTACTTCTGCTTCATGCTAGCTATACACTCTCTCAAAATCCCTAGGCAACTCCCAATCTATGGTTCTGAAGTCCTTTCTGGTTCTGATATTTCTTCCTAGCTCCAACATTCAATATCTTAGGACCCTTCCCACGCCTCACATATCCTTCCAGCTCTGACATTCAATGTTCTAAAACCCTTTCCAATTCCAATATTCTTTTTTCCTAATGTCCCTCCCAGTTCTGTCATTCTGTGTTCTAAAACAACTTCAATGTTCCATGTGCTAAGATCTCCTCTGACTTTAATGTTCTGTTTTCTAAGGGTCTTCCCAGCTGAGCTCTGACATTCTGTGTCCTGAAGTCCCTTCCAGCTCTGGGTTCTAAGGTCCTTTCCATCTCTAACATTCAGTGTTCTAAGATCCTTCCCAGTTCTAAAATTCTTTGTTCTAATGCTCCTCCTAGTTCTGGCATTCTGTTTTCTAAGTTCTTTTCTTTCTCCAAATCAATAATCCTATGAACTAAACCCTTTTTTGCAACTTTTCATAAGACTAGAGAGGTTTCCACCCTGATGAAATTATATATCATGGACCCAAAGAATTCCTGCCTGAATGTATTAGATCAATAGTTTCAAATTCAGATAAAAATAGGGCCTACTAATCCATGCATAAGGATCCCCAACTAATTTGACTCAGTTTTAAAACATAATATTATCAATGATTTTACTCATTCATTCATTCATTTATTATAGCATTCATTTATTCATTATTAATTCATTCACCTAGCTCCCAATTACATTTTAATATGGCCAGGGTGGGAGGAGGAGAGGAGGGGGGAAGAGGGCAGTATGGGTCACATTTGTTGGTTTAGATGTCCTCTGGAGACCTTTTCTAGCCCCAGGATGCTAGAATCTCATGAAAGGCAGCATGGTCTTCAGAACAGGCATGTTCTTATGAAGGGCATCCTTCACAGAAAATAAAGGCAAAGTATCTTTATTTGTTCAACCAAAAGAGAAAAAAGTCCAACTCTATTCCTTCAGAGCCCAGATTCAACTTCCAGAAGTCTCAGCTTCCATCCCAGATTGCTAGGTCTTGGTCTCTGTTCTATGTGTTCTCTGCAATTCATCATTCCCTTCCCCGGGGGGAGCCTCGGACACTCATGTCAGCTCCAGCTGGCAACAGTCACCTTCCCAGGTCCCTGCCCACCTCCTGCTTTATCTTGCCCTGTTCAGACTGTCCATTACTCTTAAATAACTGAAGACAATATATCTCTATGGAGCCTCACAAGTGAAGCTTCAGTCAAAGTCCAGGCAAGGCTATGCAGTGGCAAGAGTACTGACTTTGGAGCCAGAACTCCTGGATTTGAATCACAGATCTGCCACTTATTATCTTGGTGACCTTAAGCAAATTAATTCCTCTCTCTGGCCCTCACAAATGAACAGTAAGGTCCTCCATGGGCATTGCCACCAAATGAATCACCATATGGCACTCATTCCTTTGCTAGAGATCTCCAAGCACATCAACTCTCATCGTCAAAAGTTAAAATCAATCCATTTCCCACAGGCTCTATGCAAGGAGACCCTGATTTTACAAAGACAGAAATTAAATAATAATCTATGCTCCAAAAAAAAAGTTTCTGTTTGGGCGGGGGGAGGTGGGATATATCAATCAATCAATAAACATGTATTCTTTCAACAAGTATTTTTAAAGCACCTACTATGTGCTGGAAACTGGGGATATAGAAATCCAAAAGAAAGTGTACTGTGGCAAAGTGAATAGTGTGGGATTTGGACTTAGGAAGACCCAGATTCAGATACTGACTTAAAAATGGATGAGCTGTGTGACCTTGGCCAGATCATGGAACGTCTCTCAACCTCAGATTCCTCATCAATAAAATGATGGGGTGGGCTCAGTGACTTTTAAGGTCCCTCCCAACTGAAATCAGTGATCTTAGAATTCTGCCTGCTCCAAAATCTCATATTCTATTGGGGAATGGAGTTATTCCCATGACATTTCCTTCCTTGGGGTAGGGACTGTCTTTCATTTTATTAATTGTGTGTCTAACACATAGCCAGGTACGTGATAATGTTGATTGGATTGATTGAAAAATGGCGAGCACCCATGGAAGGAGATACCAATGATTATAGAGAGTAAATAAATATAAAGTAACATGAGGAAGAGGAACCCAAGGCAAAGGGGGTCATTTCAGCTGAGCTTGGGGCAGGGGGTGGGAAAGAGTATTAATCAATCATAAGTATTCAGTACATTTACTATGCTGAGTGCTGGGATACAAAAAGTAAAAACCAAGCAGTCCTGCCCTCAAAGAGCTGCCACTCTATATGTGGAAATAATATGTATACATGTAAATATATACTTGATAGAAATGAGGAATATAGAGAAAGATAGAAAGGTGACAGATTGATGGATGATGGGTTGATATTTGATAAATTATGAATAGATGAAGAATAAGTAATACATGAAGAGAAATGGATGGATGGATGGATGGATGGATGGATGGATGGATGGATGGATGGATGGAAGAATAGATGATAGATGGATAGATAGACAGACATAGATGTGGATGATGAATGGATGGATGGAAGGATGAATGAACAGATATATATATGTATATATATACATACATAGATATATACATATATATATATATATATATATAGAGAGAGAGAGAGAGAATAGAGAGAGAGAGAGAGAGAGAGAGAGAGAGAGAGAGAAAGACAGATGATTAGGGATCCTAAGAGACAACAGTGAGGGGATAAAACATTCCAGGCAAGATGGATAAAGGCACAGAGCTGGAAGATGGAATGTCATATGGGAGCAACACTAAGAAGAACAGTTTGCCCAGACTATGGAGTGCCTGAAGGAGCAGAGGTGATAGATAATTGACTCAGATACAAAAAAAAATAGAAAGTAGTATCCAGGGAGGGTAGAAATCAATAAATGGGGAGGGGGAGATAGAGATGGTATAGGAAGCACTCCTTCAGGAAGTAGCCTGAAGTGTAATCTTGAAGAAAGCTAGGGATCCTTTGAGGCTGAGGCAAGAAGTGGGGGCATCCCAGATCTGGAGGAAAAAACAGAGGGGTCACACAAGTCCTTGCTTAATGTCAGCCCATGGCTGTTGGCTCTAGGTCCCTTCCCTAGCAAATTTCAAGAAAGAATTTGTGCACAACTATGAGTCAGCTTACATCATAAGTAATAATTTGGGGGCTAACAATAAGATCTCTGAGCAAGAAACCATTGACATTATTCTCATCCAAATTTACCCCCCTTTTTTAATTATGTAATTTCTCCCCATCACCATCCTAGCCTTTGGAGGGCTCCCGGCAGCTCCCATCCCAAGCTTTTAAAATGATCATTTCCTGCTGCAGACCGGCATTTATCTCTTTGGGTGGCATGAATTATAGCGCTCTTATTTTTATTTCAGTATTTATTTAAAAATAATGTAAGAAAGAGGCCCGATGCCAGCACTACTTTAATCTGCCTGAGTTCTGTAAACAACTCAGCTCCAGCGGGACCTGTGCCGCTTGCCTTCAGCAGAACAAGAAGGCCTTGGTAACTCCAGGGCCATCTGCTACGTAGGCCTCACCGAAGCCTGTTGCCTTACAACATGAATGGTCAGACATCTGGGGGGATAGGGAGGGGTTAACCTTGCCCTCGTGCTGGTAGTAGAAAGCTGGCCCAAATTTGAATCTTGCTAACTAGATGATGTAAAAGAAGTTAATTCATCTTCTCTGCCTTTGGTTTTCTCCTCTGGAAAAGGCGGACAACAATGTCTATACTATGTACCACTTAGAATTTTTGTGAGGATGAAGTGAGATCACAGCTGGGAACTATTGTCAAACACTCTGCACTATATAAAATGTCACTCGTTATTTTTATAGATTATTATCATTATTATTAAGAGTTCTAAAATATTACACTAGCCAAGTTTCCTTAGTCTCATGAAAAAGTACAAATATATATAAATATGTATATACATATATATATATATATATATACAGAGAGAGAGAGAGAGAGAGAGAGAGAGAGAGAGAGAGAGAGAGAGAGAGAGCTCATAGAAACATTGATTTGGAGAAGAGAAGGGTCTTAGAACACAGAATGTCAGAGCTGGATGGGACATTAGAACAAAGAATGATAATAGAACAAGGAGGAAGGGCCGTAGATATTGAATGTCAAAGCTGGAAGGATCATAACACAAAGAGTGTTGGGAATAGGAAGAATCTTAGAACATTAAAATCAAAGGACTTTAGAACTCAGAATGTTAGAGCTGAAAGGGATTATAGGACACAGAATGTCAGAGCTGAGTGGTTATCAGGACATAGAATGTAAGAGCCAAAAGGGACCAGAGAACCTAAGATGTTGAAGTTGTAGGACATCTTAGAACACAGAATGTCAGAGCTGGGAAGGACATTAGAACAAAGAATGATGGAACTGGGGAGGGTCTTAGAACATTGAATGCCAGAGCTGGACCTATGTTAGAACAAAAAATGTTGGAAGTGGGAAGGACCTTCAAACACTGAATGTCAGAGCTGGAAGGGATTGTCAAACCCAGAATATCAGGAAAGGACTTCAGAATGAATAATATCAGAGTTGAGCATGTTCTGAACATAGAATGTTGGAGCTGGGAAGGACCTTAGAACATGAAATTAATACCCAGAATATCAGAGCCAGGAGGGACCTTAGAATGTAGAATGTCAGCGTTAGAAAGCAACTTAGATCATAGACTGGTGAAAAAAAAAACGCATAGATTATGAAATGTTGGAGCTGTATGACATTTTAAAATACAGAAAGTCAGAACTGAAAGGGACCTCAGAACATAAAATATTAGATCTGGAAGGATCCTTAGCACACAGAATGTCAGAGCTGGGAGGGACCTTGGAATACAGAATAACAAAGCTAGAAGGGAATTTAGATTATTGATTGCAGGATCCAGAAAAGCCTTAGATCACAGAATAGGGAAGCTGGGAGGGACCTTAGAAGATAAGAGGTCAAAGCTGAGAAGGCCCTTACTCTGAAGTTGCCAACTCCAATCTCTACCTTTTAGAAATGAGGAAACTGAGATCCAAAGAGAATGAATAATTATCTCAAGGATACCTAGGTGTTAAACAGAGAACTCCGATTTGAACCCAGGTCATTGGATTCAAAATGCAACATTCTTTACATTAAACCAAACTGGGCCTGGTGCCAAGATCCCAGGTCTTTGCTATACATCCTTTCCAAGGAAGGAAGGAGGTAGACACTGGAGGGAAAGCATACAGATTGGTTTTTGTTTTTGTTTTTCTTTTTTTTTTTTTAATGGAACTGGGGAAATTCTCTAAACTGAAGCATATGAATCCTAGACCTCAGCTCTCCAGATTAAATGGTACAGAGACCAGCTGGTCAGGGAGCAGGAAGACTGGAGACTTGGCCTCAGCATCAATGTGTAGTACAGATGTTTGAGATTTTCTTTACCATGCTATAAAAATGTATATACTGCAATTAGGCCCATTATCAGGATATAAACATAGATTATGCTTTATGGGATGAATGAAAGGACAGTGTAAAACCCACCCACATTTCATCTGGCTCAGAGAACCATGCCAGTCCTTGGGTTACTAGACTAATTCATCCACCTCTCAGAAACTGTATGAGGACCACAGTCTGGTTGAAGCTGAGAGCCCTGGGTTCTGGTCTGGCTAAGTCACTTCTTCTCTGACCCTGGCAAGTCAGTTCTCATCACGGGTTTTAGTTTTTCTCTCTGTAAAATGGGTGAGGGGGGGAGAGGGTGGCCAAGAATATCCTTGCCTCTGATATTTTCTTCGCAACATTTTCTCATTTGTGACATTTACAAATGACACTCTTCCCAAGCATATTTTAATTCTTTTCTTTACCAGGATAAAACGCCTTTAATTGAAGTCATAATGGAACCTGCTACATCTAGTAACAAGCCTTCAGGCCTGTTCAGTTCACTCATTTTAGTTCAATTAACCTGGAATTGGTGGCAATTGATGCTTTTAAAGGAAGGCAACGTGTCCTAATGGGCAAAGAGCTGAACGAGGAATGTGGAATTTCTGAGTTTCAACCCTATCTCTGACACTGACTCACTATATCAGTATAGGCAACTCCCTCCACCTCTGAGTCTTAGTTTTCTCATCTCTAAAATGGGAATAATAGAAATTCCTTAGAGGATGCTCAATGAAATGTTGTATTTAAGGTTCTGCAAACCTGGAAAACACTCCAAATTCAGAGACAAGCACTGGAGCCAGCGCTGGCATCGGGGCCAAGAAGACCTAGGCCCCCAATCTTTTCTCTGCCATGTGTTGTCTTTTTGGCCCTTGATCAATTGTAGGATTAAAGATGTTAGAGCTAGAAGGGAACCGAGGTCAGCAGTTTAATCCTCTTACTTTACAAATGAAGAAACAAAGTCTCAAAGAGGTTAAATGAGGCTCTTTCCCAAGGTCATATAGCTAGTAAGAGTCAGGGGCAGGATTTGAACCAAGGTCTTCCTACTCCAATTACACATATTCTTCAAGGTTTTCTTACACATATTCTTCAACCTTTCAACATTCTGGACAATTATCTAGGTCCACAGAATACATATGGGTTTCATTCGGGCATCAGAGAAGGAATTTTCTACATTGAGAGCTCCCCACACTGATGGAATCACAGGACTTAACCTAAAAACAATTAGATGGATAGAAAGACAGACGGACAGATGGATGGATGGATGGATGGATGGATGGATGGATGGATGGATGGATGGATAAAAAAATAAATAACAGCTATTTTTCACGGACATAGGATCATTGACCCAAAACCTCAAGGAAACTCAGAAGGTATCCTATCTAACCCCTGCATTTTACAGAAGAGGAAACTGAGACCCAAGGGAACTTGAATCATATACCCAGAGATGAATAGGACTTCAGAAGTCATCCCATTCAATCCCTGAATTTTACAGATGGAGAAATTGAGACCCAAAGGGATTAGGATCATATGAGTATGCAGTAGAGCTAGGGGGATCTTGGGAGTTACTCTAGTTCAAATCCTCTGTTTTATAGAAAAAGAAATGGGGACCCAAGGGGACAAAGTGATTTGTCCAAGGGATCTGAACCCAGGTCCTCGGACTCCAAAGTCATTGGAGCCACTATTGTCATTGCAACAAAAGTGGATCAATCCACAGTCCCTGCATTGAAGACACAAACCAGACTCTACTTTCCCAAACCTCCAAAACCTATGGATGGTGCCAACAGAGACTCCATTTAGTTGCTTTTATTTCCCTGTTTATTTCAAATTATCTCTGGGGCAAATCATCATAGCTGAGCTGGCTCCCTTGCACTCACTCACAAGCCCTAGAATTTCTTGGGGAGTGGTGGGGGAGAAAGGTGGAAAGGGAGAAAGATGGGAGGAGGAGGCAGAAAATTCCTTATAATCTCAACTAAATGTTTTGGAGCCACACTGGCATACCACAGCAAAAATTTTTCACTCTGTGTGTGTGAGCAGAGATGGCCATTTAATGAAAATTTAATTATTCTGTGGGTTGGATGTATACATTAAGTTTGCAGGAAACCTCCTGAATATCAAATAGGCGCCATTCTTTCTCCTGGCTTTGCGATGTTTTCATATTCCCCAGCAATTAGAGTCCAGGAAGAAAAAAAGACTAACTTGAGCCGAAAGCTACAAAAAGAAACTTAGAGTCCTGATTCTTGGGTTCTATCGTGTCATGGACCCCTTGAGCCATAATCTGATAAAACCTTAGACACCTTCTCAAAATTATATTCTAAATGGACACAGCAAAATATATATAGAATTACAAAGGAAACCAATTAAATTAAAATAAAAATGCAATTTTTTTTACCTATCCAAGTTCATTAATGCCCTGAAATCTATCCATGAATTCCAGGCTAAGATAATGTTTTGTAATGAAAATAATGTTCTTTTTTGTCCTTCATTCTTTTTTTTTAGGTTTTTGCAAGGCAAATGGGGTTAAATGGCTTGCCCAAGGCCACACAGCTATGTAATTATTAAGTGACTGAGACTGGATTTGAACCCAGGTACTCCTGACTCCAGGACCGATGCTTTATCCACTGCGCCACCTAGCTGCCCCTTTGTCCTTCATTCTTGAAGAAGACCATGACATCAGGAGAGATGATGCCACAACATGCACATGAATTGGATTTGCGGGGGGGGGGGGGGGGGGGGAGGGCTAAATCACCAGCCTCGCTTTCTCCTCCAGAACCATCTGGGTCCGGGTGGTAAGATATGATTCAGGCCAATTGGAGGTAGCCCTGGATGTGATACAATCAAGGTGAAGAGATTTGCCCAGGGTCACATAGCTAGTTAGTGTCCTGTCCTATCTCCAAGGCCAGGACTCTAACCATTGCACCTTGTGTCCAGGCTAAGAAGCCTTCTGTTAGAGAATGATTTGGAGGTGAGAATATTTCAGGATTCAGTAGTATCTGGGGCAAAACAGTCACTTGAAATAGCTCGATGACAGTGGACTGTATTCCCTACTCAAAACTGCTTATTTACTACCCTAATTTCTGGCAATAAAGTGGGCTAGAGAGAGGATTTTGTGGCTATCATGGGTTTTCAACTTCATTCTCCAGTCCTGACTTAAGTAGAAAGCATGGGTCACCTAGACAAGCCCAGCACAAATGCAGAGCAGGGCCATCCATCACCTTTACTTGGATTGTTCTCCAATTATGACCACATTCAGGAAAGGTAGATGACTAGAGGTACAAAATTGGAAAGTTAAACCTAGAAGTCCATCAAGCCATGAGCCCACAGTCCTGGAAGTGATTTCAGGGGTCATTAAGTACAATTCTCTCATTTTACAGATGAAGCAACTGAGGCTTAGTGAAGATAAATGATTTGCCCAGGGTTACCTGTAAGTGTAAGCTTTAGGCCAATTTTTCCTGATGTTAATGCTAGCAGTCTAGTCACTCTGTCACAGGGCTGCCTGTGGTTCCACAAGAACAAACCTAAGTCCAGAGAATGCAGATGACATGCCTGAAAATCCCAGAGCATCAAGAATGGTTCACAGGGGTTCTTAACTGGGGTTTATGAACTCATTTTAAATATGTGTATGCATTAAATGTGTATTATATTTAAATCACTGTGTTCTGATAGTTTTCTTTGTAATCCTGTATGTTTTATTTTATTGTATGTTAATTTTATTTTAAAAACATGACCCTGAGAAGGGGTTCCTGGGCTTCAGCAGATTAGCTGGTCCCTCAATAAGCCAAGGTTTCTCCAGCTCTGCAACCTTGAATGGAAGTTCAATATACATTATCAGTGCCTTTTGCTCCCTCTCTCTCTCACCTTCATTTCTAATGGGGGAAAACCAGGTCCTTTTATTGAACTCAGATAGTGTCAATTCCACATATGATGGTGCTTCACAGGTTCCAACCCTTCCAGGGTCTGGACCCCGTCCACAACTGCTCAGCCAAGGTCAACTGGGCTTCCCTTGTCAAGCAGGACTCCCAGAATTTTACTGATGTGGAGAATGTCCAGAGTCCATACTTAATCCTGATGAGACACCTTAAGTAGAAAGTGTGTGTTGGGGCGGCTTAGGTGGCGCAGTGGATAAAGCACCGGCCCTGGAGTCAGGAGTCCCCGGGTTCAAATCCGGTCTCAGACATTTAATAATGACCTAGCTGTGTGGCCTTGCGCAAACCACTTAACCCCATTGCCTTGCAAAAATCTAAAAAAAAAAGTATGTGTCCCCTGGACAAAGTGGCATCTGTCACCTTCATTCGAACTGTTCTCTAATTACAACCAAATTCAAACACATTCTCACATGGAGGATTTCAAGAGATTTCTCAAATGTTCCATGGGGGCTTCACGAGGGGAGGCAGCTTCATCATCAGAGCAGAAGGGCAGGGCTCCCCCTGCTCTATCAGCACGAGGAGCTGGTGCCAGAGCAGTTTCATGGGCATACTTAAGTTAGGAGAAGAAGCTCTCAGAGCTGATGATAAAGAACCTCTCAGTTCTGTCATCCGGCCAATCCCCTCAGAAGCCTTGATCCTGGGGTGAAGTATGAAGATGCCACAGGGAAAGAAAGATGGAAGAAAGATGGAGGGAAAAAAACCCAAGACACTTCCTGATAGTCTTACCAGACCTAGTGGTGAGCCTTACTCAAGAATAGGACACACACACACACACACACACACACACACACACACACACACACACACACACACACACACACATGCACACACACACACACACACACACACACACACACACACACACACACACACACACTGATTTTACCAATAAGAAAACTGAGTCCTAGTCAAGGTTACACTGAGAAACTCACTGACAGGAAGACAGTCAAATAGAGATGGATGAGAAAGAGAGTAGGGCATACAGAAAAAGTGAGAGAGGGAGGGAGAGCGGGGACAAAGAAAAGGGAGAGAGGGTAGGAAAAGAAGGGAAGGAGACAGAGAGACAGAGAAAAAAGCATATATTAAGCCCTAACTGTATACCAGATGCTACACTAAGATAGTAGGAATTAAATTCAGATTCTCTGACTTCTATTCAAGTGTTCTTTCTATAATGAAGTGAGGAGATCTCTGGCCTGAAAATAGGGATATCTGGATCATCTCCACCATGAACGGACTTTATGACCTTGGAGAACTCTTTTTCCTCTCCCTGGTTGCTATTTCCTTTTCTGGAAAAGAAAAAGATGGATTTGATGATCTTCAGGTTCCTCTAATGCTGACATAGATCATAAATTTGGAGCCAGCAGGAACCTCAGAAGCCATCTAGTCCACCTCCTTCATTGAATAGTAAAGGAAACTGAGGCACACAAAAGGTAAATGACTTGCCCATAGTCTCATAAAGCCAGAGTTGAAATTTGAATAAAAATTTCTGGCTTCAAATCCAGCCCTCTTTACACTATACTCTACTATCTATGAGAGCTTTGGAATTCATTTAATCATGTGGTTTCCAAAAAGCATGTCACAGGGGTGGGGTGGGGAAGAGAGCAGTCTTTGGAGTGTGCCAATGAACCTACTGCCATAAACAGATTTTAAAAAAAGAGCCCATCTCCTCCACCCCACATCCATCCATTCCATCAGCCCAGATGCCAGATATCCAGATATGAGACCTTGTGAATACTTAAGCCCTCTTCATAAAGCCCTTCCCCCAGGAGACAAAGGTGCCTGTCTTGAAGGGAAGGGCACTGATGCCTTGTCATTCTCCCACTCCTTCCCCCCTTGGAGTGGGTCGTCCACTGCATCTGACTCCATCAAGTCTCATCCAGTCTTCCTTTCACAGAACCAGCTGACCTAGATTATATCCCTTCCCCAGTCACACACATGATAACGAAGACTGCTGTTCGCACTGCGTCCTCAAAGGAGGCCTTACGGAAGGCAATTATTACTTCCAGAGTTCAGACAAAAGTGACATTTTGGCAAGAGTCTATCACTGAATGAATGCAGTTCTCCTCCAGCAAAAATGACCCACAGTCTGAATTTCCAGAGAAACTTTTTACCCTTCTTTTTGCTCCTCACACCTCTTTGACCACAGTCAACAAAGCTGCCCAACGTGTCCAGTTTCTCCAAGCATCTACCCGGCACAACTGCCCTCCCATAACCGTGACATCCCCACTTCTTCTGTAATGCCCTCAGGAAAGTGACAGTACCATGAGGCCAGCCATCAAAAACCAACAGACTGACCCAGTCCACTTTGAAGACACCCACCCAATTCCTGCCATCACTTCCACTGCTGCCTAAGGACTTGGGAACAGTCATCAAAGCTCTCAGAAACAGGAGGATCCTTTAAAAGGTTGCAACTGAAGGCATCACTCAACCCAAGACAAAAACAATGTTAAAACAACACCCAAGTCACAACGCCCAACTTTGCCCTAGCTCCCCTTTCCACTCCATCCTCCCCCGCATCATCACCCCCCCAAAAAAAAAACAACCTCAGAGAGTCAGAATGCTTACACAAGGTTTTCTCAACTTACTATACATGGTTTTTTGCTTTACCGGTAAGAAAATTCTATACTAACTGACTTAAGTCTTTTACAGAGCTTCCAAATACTTGGAATGAAAAATAATATTTCATCTGCTGAGCTGAATGCTGGCAAGAAACAAAGCAGGACTCGGAAACCCTAATTATAGATGAGTGTTTACATTTGCACACACATGTTTAGGATAAGCCCCCTGGCCAAGCTAGCACATACAAACCCACCTGAGCCACACAATTATGGCCACTAGACCTCGGGGGAATGCAGATTTCCATCCTGGGCAGTACCGTTACACCCCACATCCCATTCAGGCCAGAGTTGGGACTTGCATCTTTCTTACTCCCAATGGGATTTGATGGACCTAAGCCCAACCTACCCCCCCCTCTACCCCAAACCAGAAGGATTCCACTGACTCTGAGAGATGAGGAGTCATTTAATCAGATGATTTCTAATGAGTCCTTAAGTAGTGAGCTATGACTTCACCTACCTCCGGGCCCCCACCATTCCTGACTTGACCTAAGCTGAGAACAGTCCCAGGGGCCTAGAGATCCTCCCAGGATGTTTTTTTTTGGGGGGGGGGGGTTAATACACATGGACCTGTTGGAAAAAATAAATATGGGGAACTAACTATTCCCATGGGTGAGGGGAAGGGAAGATGCTTCTCTTTTGCATTGATCCAAGAAAGAATGATGAGGAAATGGGGGTGAAGGGGGCAACTGCCCCTTCAGCTCCTTCATCTGGGAGAGCTCAGTGCTTCAGGCTGTTCTGCTCTCTGCAACCAAGCCCTGCAGGGGCAAAGGCAAGGACCTACTTGCTTGTTGTCTCTCAGGTCCCTTGGACCCCTGGGAAGGGAAGTTCCCTCCCGGGGGAAGCTGGGTATGGCCAAGTGGCTCCTGCCCGCCGTCTGTGCCTTCCAAATCTGCTGGAGAGGTGACTGTCTTTTGCCTGTCCCAGGTTCAGGGATCCCTAGGGTCAGGGAAGCGCTGCCCCTCTTGACAAGCTGAGCAGTGCCTCTCTGGGGCTCCCGGGCCTCCCCCCATTCCCTGGCTCTGCTTCCCTTGTGGCAGGGATGGCACAAGCGACTATCTTCCCCAGCCGGGAAGGGCACTCTGCCCAACCGGTGGTTGAAAGGAAGCCTCCCTCCTGCTCTGCCCGTCTCCTAGCCGCCTGCCCTTCTCCCTGGATACCTGTTAGCCCCTGCCGCTGTTCTCCCTCCGGGGGTGGGTCCCTAAGGAGCCCTTGCCAACCTAATCCAGCTTCCAGCTGCCCGCCCCCGGCGCCGGGGAGCGCAGGAGCTGCCAGGACGGCGAACGGAGCCGAGCCCCGGGCTGCTCTCCGAGAGGACGGACAGATGGACGGAGCCGCGGGCGGACGGCCCCGCTGAGGGTCCCAGCACCCTGGAGCGCTGGAGTCCAAAGCGCGCCCCTCCGAGGGAGGTGGGGGGGATGGCACCAGCCGTAGTGACCCCCCCCGCAGGGGCTAGTGCCAAGGCGGGGGGAGGGGGAGGGGGCAAGGGATGAGTGTAAGGTTACCCCAGATCCCCCTTTCCCGCAGCCTCAGCCCTAGCACCAGCGATGCCAACAGGTCCCCAGCGGCTGGAGAGCACGCCCCGCCAAGGCCCCCGCCGGTGCCAGTCCCGCAGCCTGGGCACCAGGAGGGGCAGGGGAGGGCAGGGGAGGGCAGGCGGCACTCACCTCTCGGCCGCCCGGGGCCGCCGCCGCCGCTGCCCCGCTGGCTCCCGGGCTCCGGCAGTCCGTCGGGCTGGCGGCGGCCGCTGGGTCCGGGTCCGGAGGCGCCTCCGCTGCCTCGCGCCCAGCCAGCCAGCCAGCCAGCCAGCGAGCAGTCAAGCGCCGAGGCCGCCGGGGGAGGGGACGCCAGGGGAGGGGGCGGCGATGAATGGAGGTGCGCGCACGCACACACTCACTCACATACACACACACACACGCTCACATTCACACTCACACCTCTTGCAGCCAGCCCGCAGCCGTGTCCTTGCGCTCGCATCCCCCCACCCCCCCCACCCCCCGGCACCCTCCTGGGCCCTCCCAAAATAAATACAATTGTGTGTGTGCGCGCGCGTGCGTGCGTGTGTGTGTGTGTGTGTGTGTGTGTGTGTGTCTAGCTATCTATCTCTGTCTCTGTCTCTGTCTCTGTCTCTGTCTCTGTCTCTCGCTCACTCACTCGCTCGCTCGCTCCCCTCACCCCCCTTTTCAGCTTGCTCTCCCCAGCCTTCCCGGTGTGTGTGTGTCTGTGTGTCTGAGAGTCTGGCTGCCCCCCCCCTCCCCGGCCCGACACCCCCCCTCCCCTCCCCGCTAGCTCTCTCGCTCTCTCCCTCTCTCACTCTCTCTGGCTCTCTCTCCCTCTCCGGAGCCGAGCCGAGCACGATCTCAGTCCATGTGCGCCGCTGGCGGCCTCCCCAGGGCGCCCCGCCTCGCCCCCCCCCCCAGTGCCCGCGGCCCCGCTAGACCTGAGCGCCCCGCAAAGTCCGTGCCGCGCCCGCCCCTTCTCCGGGGCACCCCGCAGCCCCAGGGGAAATATTTACTCCATCCCCCCCTTCCTCTCGGCCCACATCAGTGGCCGGGGTTCATGTCCCCCTCCTTCGCCCGGGCGCCGGTTTTTCTAGGGGTGCCCACCCCACCCCTTTCCTCTAATGGCTCCCACGGTTTCCAGGCAGCTCCACGCAACCTGTGCGTACATGCAGACCCGGGCAGACACGCGCCCGTTCACACACACTCACACACGCCTGTTCACACACACTCACACATGCACACACACACACACATACACACGAGGAACAGGAGCTTGGCAGACGGTTCTCCTCCCTTCCCTACCCAGAGAAGCTGCCCACGTTAACTCCTGCAAACTGCTGTTCCTTCGCCTTGGACACCTTACACCAAAGCCCTGGGCTGTAACTCCTTCCTCCCCGGACCCTTCTCCCTTTGGCTGCCAAATACACACATGTCCACACACGCAAAGAGGAGGAAGAAAGAGGTGGGGAGGAGGATCCTGTCTATCCAACTCTGGCACCACCAAGAGGGAGTGCTGTCATCTGTGCCTTCTTCTCTCTACGCTTCTACCCTCTTGGCAGCTCTGTGACCCGAGGGCCTCACATCTTCCAGTCTCCCCCCCCCCCCCCCCATCAAGGACCTGATGAAAACTGGGTGAGCATAGGAGACACTTTCATGAGACAGCCACCGGCCTCCGTTGGGAATATTCAAGGCCTCTCCAACAGCCCCTGCTCCACTGCGCCTCCCCCAATAGTTGGACACCTCAATAAACTGGGGCCATGCTGCAAAGCGATCTATGCCCTTTTCTAACCACACCGTGATGGCTAACCCACCAACTGCCAGAAGTCACATAGGAAACGCAGTACATCCAGGTTTGGGGTTGGGGTCTACTTTGGTCTGCTTTTTCTTTCTAAGAAAGGAAATTATCTGTCTAGAATTGGTCCAATTGCCGAGACTCGAGGTCTCTGAGGCAGAAGTATGTACTGATCTTCTTTCTCTTGACTCGACTTACTCTATGAGACATTTTGGGCAAGGCTTCAATCAACTCAGTTTCCTCTTTTATAACATGTGGGAGTCAGATTAGAAGGCCTCTCAGGTCCCTTCTGGTTTCTTATTCATTGAGCTGCCAAAGTGAGGGGATAAGGACCATCTCCCCAAGACTGGGTGGGAAATCCACCATTCTCCTTTCCCTGCAGTCACTTTCTATTCTCTATAGCGCTTCTCTCATCCCCAGGCTCAGATGCCTCTAGTCCCTGGAATAAAAATAAAATGGGCCATGTCCCCTACCCCCTGGGCACCGAACTGTTAAGGTTTGCTTGGATCTGAAAATCACCTGTCCTCTGGATGGCAGTAGTTGAAAGAGGGAGCAGTGGCTCTAAGTGTTAGAATAGTAGCTGGAGCAGTGAGAAGACTCCAAGCTGAGCATCTTTTCCCTGAACTGCGCTGTTACACTTGCTACATTGTATCGATACAAATTACATTGTATCTATATAAATTACATTGTATCGATACAAATTACATTGTATCCATAAAGTGGAAGAGCGTGCTTTCACCTCCCCATAGCTTGTGAATTCATTGATGGTGGAGATAAGGTGTGATTCTCTCTATTTAATACAGCGTTCGGCAAAGAGCAGATCGCTAGAAACAGATAGCTATACATGTTCCTTGCTGCTTCTGTGGATGAGAGAATTCTAGGATTATCAGTTTAGAATTAAAATGACCTTTCGAGGTCATTTTGCTCCACCCCTTTCTTTGCTAGATGAGAAATCGGAGCCCTATCCCAAAATTAGGAAGTGAGCCCAGGTCCTCTCTGCCCTTTCCAATGATAATTTCCTCTCAGAGAAGAAAGGAACTACAAAGGTCAACTGGAATGTCCTATATATGTACAGAACTACAATAGCCTCAAAGATTAATAATACTAGTGCTAATGAAATCACATTCATTCAGCTTATTGAATTCATTCATTCCACTTCCGAACAGCTCGGATCTTTGGGATTTTTTCCTTAAACAGAGCGGAATCTTTCATTCACAGTTCCTCGTCCTGCCCTTTGGGGTCAAGAAAAACAAGACTAACCTCTGTTCCACATGACAGTCTTCTACTACCTGAAGATGCTTAGCACCGGCCCAATCGATCTCCTCTACAATCTAAGCTTTTCTCCATGCTCTATAATACAATTGTGCAAACTTCCCTTTCTTGCAGCCTGGGTTGGATTTCCTGGAGAATACATTACATTTTGTCAGAAGCATTAAGAGGTGGAGAGAATTAGAGTCTGAAGCTCTGTACTTAAATATCATCCAGGCACTTAACAACTATGTGATACTACACAATTACTTAACCACTCTGTGCCTCAGTTTGCTCATCTGTAAAAGAGGGGAGCTGAAATTCTTGCTTTAACTCCATGATCTTATATGACCTTTAACTCCCCTTTCTCATTTTCTCCAACCAGTCTTCACATACCATGATATCCTGACTCCCTCACCATTCTGATCACCCTACTCTGTGTTTAGATGCAGTTAAGGATCCAGACTAGACTTGGGATTTCATTGGTACAGGGAAGGAAAATCCTCCACCCAGGGCCAGTCGGCACTTTGTTCTTAGAGTCTGTCCTAGAACATGTTCTAGGTTCAGTGACTTACTCAGGGTCAAATAGTATGTGTCAGAATCAGGACTCGAACCCAGATCTTTCTGACTTCAAGGCTAGTTGATTACATCAGGCCATGTTATCACTCTGACTATCCTACCCCAGAAGTGGTTTGAAAAGAGCAGAGGACAGTAGGCCCCTCTCTCTTTTCTTATTCTAGATGCATTTTGTTGATTCAGCTGGATCATCCGTCTCAGCAATTTTGGTATTTCCAAAAGAATGGAAATCATAAGTCATCCACTATATGTCATCCTCATCCACGGATGGTCTCCCATAAAATCTCCAAAAGTATTGACCCCAAATGCTAAAGGTCTATGAACATGTTGCAGGTATCTCTCTCACTTCACTTTCTGCTTAATCAGTTCCTGGATGATTTCATGACTTTTCTGCATGTGAAAAAAAGTGAAAGGGAAGCCAAAGGAAGAACACATGGGAGACATTTTGTTAGAGAAGACATTTTAAAGATGTTTACCTCTCATCAATTTTTTAAAAATTCATTAATAAAAAGCACAGCATGATCTGGCTTGTATTTTATTTTATTGGTTTTGTGATTGTGAAATTTGATATGCTTTAGAATATTATTATTATTCAAAAATCTGCCTAATCTATTCTCATATTCTGTCAAGTATATGTGAGGCATATGGTTAAATGGTGAATAAGATGTGTGTATAATGGTTGGAAAACTACCCTCAAAAACTTGGGTTCATCGACCTCTGAAGTCTCTGACACAAGCCTCTCAGTGCTCTAGGAGCACTTTCTGAAACTATAAATTGCAGGGACCGACCTCCATCGATAGAGGGAGTTTCTTTACCTGATAGTTTCCTATTACCAATGAAAACAGAGGTCTAATACTTATCTTTGATATCTATGTAGACTATTCTTACAATAGATCCTGTAATTACTGATTTCTCTTCTGTTTTTTATAATAATTCTATCAGTGATTTGTTCCATTCTTTTGCTATCTTCTCCTTTTTGAGATATCTTGAAAATTAATCCTTCTATGCCTTCAAATTTATGTTATGTTTAGCATAAATTTCTTCTGTGCAGAATATTTAGTCAAATATAACAGATCTTCATCTTAAGTGCCATTTTCCTTTCCTCAATTAACATACCAAGTACTAAAGTATACAAGTCCAAATGGGATGATTCCTCTATAATGAATAATGGCAACAAATTACTGTAGAAACACTGGCAAATCTCTTTCATTATGTATCTAAGTATGTCTTCCTTCCAGTTTCATCAATAATTATCCTTGAAATTATCCAATTTAATTAAGTCTCATGCCAAGCTTTCTTCTGCAATTTTGTTTTCCTTCCTACTGCCTTCCATTATTTTAAGAACTGGGACTGCTAGTAATCTACCAGAATACTCCATCTTTTGTTATCTTTGATCACCAGGTCTCTCTGCCTGACAAGGAAATAAGTATCTTTTGGCTGTATCACTTTCCTGGGCTTCTTTTTTGCTTTCTCCTTATAGTACCTGATTGATATAATCGATGTCTTTGCCTTTATCCATTTCCCATTTTTCCCTTTCCCTTTTTTGAGTAGGTGAGGTTGGAGCTTTTGTAATTACAGTGTACATGCTGAATCTTCTCTTATTTCCATTTCTTCTCTTTTGGTACTGATTTTCATCACCAAAAGATGATTAAATTGAACACAATCATCTGACTTTGAATTGCCTTTCTCATCAATAAGTAGTCATTTCCTGTCTGTTAAGATACAGTGGATTCTATTTCCTCTGTTGCTGCTCGGTGCTCTCCCCACTCAAACCTTCTGATTCTCTCACTGTCTAAACCTGGACACGCCACTTCATGTTTTTTGGACCTTGGGTCAGATACATCTGGAAATTGAACACTGGCAGAGGTTAAATGAATGAATGAATCAGGAAGCTGTGAGTTCAAATCTTGCCTATGGCACTTACTAGCTAAGTGACCATGGGCAAACATTTTAACTTCTCTGGGCTCAGTTTCCTAACTATAAAGTGGGTATAATAATTTCTAGAATACCTACCTCACAGAGCTATGCGGCTTAAATGAACTAAAGTATGAAAACACTTTGCAAAATCTTTCCAAATATCAATAGTTCAATAATCTTGATATAGTACAATAAAGCTTCTTCCAACTCTAAATGTCTGGCAGCTGGGTGGCCTAGATATGTTGGAATTGGAGTCAGGAGGTCCTCAATTTGAATCCTGCCCAGACATAAGTGTGTATGATTAGGGGCAGCTAGATGGCCCAGTGGATAGAGCACCCGCCCTGGAGTCAGGAGTACCTGAGTTCAAATCCGACCTCAGACGCTTAATACTTACCTAGCTGTGTGGCCTTGGGCAAGCCACTTAACTCCATTTGCCTTGCAAAAAACCCTAAAAAAACCCCAAACAAATAAGTGTGTATGATTCTGGACAAGTCCCTTAATTGCTCTTAGCCTCAGTCGGTATTTCAACCCTATTGGATTTTTTTTAGTAAAATAAGGATAATAATAGCATCTACTTCACAGGATTATTCTGAGAATCACATAATATAATATATGTAGAATGTTTTGCAAACTTTAAATCACTATGTATATGCTAGCTAATCATAATAAATCCCCTGGCAAAAGGGAGTGTGGGTCCCTTAGCAGATTTTGTCCTCCATTTCTCTCTTGTTTCAAAATATATTTTTCAACATATATGTTTGCCATGTCCATTTTACATTGAAGTCACTAATTGCCAAGGTTTCAACTTAGTCTGAAAGACCATTTTCAGTTCTTTGAGGATGGCTTTCATTCTTCATTCTCCGCAACCAATGTGGACACACATCTCTTTGGTCATCTATTTGGCTATGCTCCATATAAACACTGGAAATGGAGATGGCTAGGTATTCCCATGGAATGATGTTTCTTGGGGCTATGAGGCACATGACAAAACCAAGGGCATCAGTCTCTTCATTCACCTCTCTCATTAGCAGCAATTTGTTTAAGTCTTCCACTTCAGTCTATGATGTATGATGAAGGTATCAGTGTGAAACAATTCAGT
Source organism: Macrotis lagotis (assembly GCF_037893015.1). Classification (NCBI taxonomy): domain Eukaryota; kingdom Metazoa; phylum Chordata; class Mammalia; order Peramelemorphia; family Peramelidae; genus Macrotis; species Macrotis lagotis. Next base: position 247,759,561 of record NC_133662.1, on the reverse strand, counting down.
TGTTCCATTGCTATGTCATCTCATTAGTCATTGATCTAACATTTAATGTTACCAATAATGCATAACGCTAATGTTACCAGCTGGCTAAAAGCGTCTTTGACTCTCAGCAACTTCTATCCCTTTATGCCATTCCGAAGTCCAAGCAGACTTCATAGGACTGAGCACCCATTTTATTTATTTTATTTTCTCTTAGTGTTGCCATAGTCAAAGAACCCATCATTCAAAAGAGCCAACCATTTGGTTGCAAATCAACTTCACTTCTTTGTACTTGGCTATGTTTGTCCTAAGACAGAAACACAGTCTGCCCTCAGGAATCTAGGCTTCACTCTGCTAGTCTAGGCTCTAAGAACACAAGCTTACCTTCCTATGATGCTACATGAAGACATGGATCCGAAAGACTTCGACAGAACTTCCAGACACTGTACATCTATTAATACATTCACTTTTTGGACTATCATTGACCCATCCTGGGATTATAGGGCACCAGATGCAATAGGTCTTTTTCCCATTATTTTTGTCTAGGCATATCTTGGGAGAGGAAAGAAGATAAGGAGAAACCCAGTGGACCTGTGTTTTTATAAGATATAGGGAATGTACAGTGAAGAAACTATCCCTTCACATGGGGTATTAAGAAGGTAAGGGACTTGTCCAGGAGCACACAGTCAATATAAGGAAGTAAAAGATTTTGAACTCAGGGGTTCCTAATTTTAAGACTGTTCATTATCCACTATTTTTTGCTGTCCCCTCCCCTTCATTCTGTACTTACTAAATCTGTTTTTTGAACCTTGATGAAGGGCTTTACTCTTTATTTCCTTCTATTAAAATCAATCTTTTATAACACATTGAGACCTTCTGGCTCTCTCGTTTAGAATTTTAAATAGGAATATTTAGTGTAGTGGTATAGTGGTGCAGTGGATAGAGCACTGGCCCTGGTGTCAGGAGAACCTGAGTTCAAATCTGAACTCAGATACTTAATAGTTACCTATCTGTGTGGCCTTGGGAATGTCACTTAACCTCAATGCCTTAAATAAATTTTTTTAAAGAATGTTAAATATTCCCTCCAAATTTAATTTACAAATTTCCTAAGCATTCTTACTTTGCTGACTGAAGTATAAAACAGATCACTGTGATACTCTACTAAAGACCTCCTCTTAGCAGAGGTCCAGTAATCAAGCCTCTTTAGGTCTGGGTCTCCAAATTCCAAATCTACCTAATTCTACTAAAATTCAGCTCCCAGGAATAGCATTAGAGAATTAGAATCATCGTATCATAGATTTAGAACTGAACAAAGTGCCAGAGAGCATTGAATCCCGCACTGTAGGGCAGAAAGATGAAGAGAGTTGCCCAGAGTCAAATATTTGGAAAGTGGAAGGATTTGATTTTCCTGATTCCAACTCCAACACTTTATTGAATGTTCTGCTGAAATCTAGCAGCTACATCTATAGCATTGTCCTGATCAATTTAGTAACCCTGACCATAGAGACAATAAGATTAGCTTAACATGGCCTCTTCTTGATGAAGAATGCTGGCTCTTTGTGATCACTGCTTCTTTTTCTGCATAGTCACTAACAATCCCTTTAAAAATATGTGTGGGCCATTCAATTTTGATCAATGTATAGCATGGAAATAATGTAAAGATTATCATACTGCCTTCTGTTGGGGGGAGTGAGATTAGGGGGAGATTGTAAAATTCAATAAAAATAAAAAATAAAATAAAAACTATATTCTAGATTTGAATTACAAATGCTGTTTAATAACTTTCATGTGATCTCAAAATTGTTTAGATTTATTTTTTTGTAAACTAGGTTAAACTCCTATAAGAGATGATGGAAAATCTCTATATGGGAAGCTTAAAAACATGTGGGGGCAGGTAGGTGGTACAGTGAATAAAGCACCAGCCCTGGGGTCAGGAGGACCTGAGTCCAAATCTGACCTCAGATACTTAAAAATTGCCTAGCTGTGTGACTGTGGGCAAGTCACTTAACCCCATTGTCTTGCAAAATCTAAAAAAAAATGTGCAAAAAAATTCCCATGTTCTCAAGTGTTTCTTCCTCTCCTACCCAAGTTCTCCAATGGGATTCCAGTCAACACACTAGGGGGGGCTTTTCTCTAAATTCCTGACTTTATATGGCTGCTGATGGTGCATGAGTTACTCATTTCATTCCTTTCTTTTACCTGTTGACCACACCCATCTTTTTTCTTCCTTTATCTCCAGTGTTTTGGGTATATCACTTTGGGTACATGTTATTTGCTGGTTAATAAGCCACAGGCTATTCACTATCCTCTCCATTGCCCTCTAGGTGATACACCACTGTAATTATATTCTGTTTGGTGCCTAAAATCCTTTAAAATGTAATTCTAAACTGTCATCCTTTTGCAGGTAAAGAAAGTGAGGCTTGGAAATTTTAAGTGACTTGCCAGAATCTATATTCTAAGTCCCACAAACTCTCCTTTATTTCCCACTATCCAAACTTTACCACAAAAGTCAAAGAAAAGCTTAAAGTAGCATCTCCAGGTGTGTCAGAAGACCCTATTGTCCCCACCTAGTTCAGTGATTAGCACACAGGATAAAGACAGGAACCTACCATTTCATTATTCCATTGATGCAATTTCCCATATGAAGAAACTCCTCAACTGAGGCTAGTAATGATCTTAGACATTTGTCTAGAGGTTTTGAATGGTTGAGTGACTTAATAATATGTTGTCTTTCCATCTCAAAGAAGACTCTAACATCAAGGAAGTGATGTCATGGCATGCATGAAATTAGGATCAAAATGAGGGGTGTGTTGTACAAAGAGATCACTCTCACTATCTCTTCCAGAACCATCTGAAACCAATGGCCTGATATTATAGGAACAGGACGACTGATGTTGATCTGGCTATGAGAGACCTTGGCCTTTTAAATGTCGGTATTTCCCAGATCAAAGAGACATCTTAGCATTGTGGTAACTCATCAGGCTTAGGAGATTTGGCTTAGTGACTTTCAGTCAAAGTTCCACAAATGGAGCTGCACCCCTTTGGTTCCCCAGCCAAGCAGATACAATCAAAGTTGGAAACTATGGTTCCACTTGTACTATGTGACAAATCTTCATCAGTAGAAGAAAATTAATCTGTTCTGTCTTGTGACAGTCTATTCTACTCAAGACTGATTTTCAATATACTACCCCAGTGCCCAAAGACTTGCCCAAGGTCACAAAACTTGCATGTGACTTCTCATAATGCCTTCATAAAATAGGTTCTTCATAAATTGTTGACCAACTGACTATACTAAAGATGTCCTTATTGCATCATGATGGCCTGGCTTTTGGATCTGAGCAGTAGAGTATGGGTAACAGCAGAATTATGAAGAAATAGAAAGAATTTATCAAACATGTCATTCGTGTCATGCATGTCATACACTGACATAAGTTTTGAGAATACAAAGACCAAGAGCAAGATAGTCCTGTCCTCAAGATGCTTCTATTTTAAAAGGAGAAGACAACACTTAAAGGGGAAGGGTGCCTAGGGAAGGGTATAGAGAGGTGAGAGAAAAGAGGGGGGAGGATGCTAGAGTCAAAAAAAATCACTTGGACTAATATGAAGATAAGGAAGTGTTATTAGAAAATTAATTAAGAACCTGTTGGCAGCCTACTGAGAAACATAATCATTTGCTAATAAACTCTGCCTTCTGGGGGAGCAATCTGAGCCTTGTGTCATTCACTCTTACTTGTGAAATTTGTACTCCTTTCCTCTTATTTACAGGTACCTTGTCCCTTATTGATTGGAAAAGATCAAGGAAACCTCAGTTTAAAGCAAACAGATTTGTAGTTGATAAAAATGTAAACACAATCTCAATAATGACTTGCTAATATTTGTTTTCTGTCTAAGGATATTAACACAACCTTTATATGGTTGTTAAATGTGATTGGAGTAGAAGGAGGAAAGATCAGAAACAGACAAAAAAATAAACCCGACCAGGGCAGTGGTCAGTTAAGAGGGGCCTGATAGGAAAAAGGAGGCAACACATGGAGGACTCCTGTCTCCCCCTCTACCTAAGACTCAAATATTTTTAAATATTGATCAAGTCAGAACTACACATTTCTGCATTGGTTCCAGTACCACAAATCTCCTTCAGGGCAATTGGGATGACATTCACTCTCAACTGAACCAGCTAAGAAGGGACTAATGGGAAGGAGGAGGCCAAAGATGGAGGACCCCTGTCTCCCCCTCTACCTAAGACTCAAATATTTTTAGATATTGATCAAGTCAGAACTACACATTTCTGCATTGGGTCAATTAACACAAATCTCCTTCAGGGCAATTGGCATGATGTTCACTCTCAATTGAACAATGAGGGCACAGATGAGGGTGTAAAGATTTGTGCTGCCATAAGAGCACAGCTAGGAGCAGCAGGGAAGGGTTGACAAAGAGTTCCAATATCTGATAGCCTCCTATATTCACCATTTATTCCTACTAATTGTTGAACTCTGTTTCTATCATGCTGAAGAACACGAAATACTCTTGGCATGCTCTGAATTTGGTACCTGGAGGCAAGACCCCAAGACTCCTGTCTTGGCTTATTGTTGAAGCATGTTCAAATCACAACTCCATTTGGGGTTATCTTGGCAGAAATACTTCCATTCTTCAGTTCATTTAGTGGATAAGGAAACAGATAAACAGGATTAAGTGACTCCCCCAGGGTCTCGCAGCTTGGAAATGACTGAATCCAGATTTGAACTCAGGAAGATGAGTGTTCCTGACTCTAGGTCCATCACTCTACTAGCTGCCTTTTGCCTTGACTTTATTAAAGTTTATTTATCAATATTGGCAAAGAACTTGAGGGGAGCCTGCCCTTGGAGTTTTAAAGATGAAAGAAAACCCAAGCTATGCCCATTTCTGGTGCCAGTTTAGAGCTGCCAAATCTTGTCTTAGGGCTGGAATCTTCCTCAGGAGAAGAGGAGAGAGTGCTATTGGGTGATTGGTTTCCACTTTGGAAAGTGCCCTGAATTTGATACCAGAGCTCCTGGCTCACCTCTAATTCTCCTTTTACCAAACTACAGGACCTTGGACAAGTCAGTTCCCTACTCTGGCTCTCATTATTTTTAATCTGTAAAAATCAGAGGGCCAGACTTCTCATTCCAACGATCTAATGAGATGTATTTACAGTTGGATGACTATCCTAACTGAGCATCACCTTTGTTCCTTGTTCACAGCAGACACAGCTGAATTGAGCCCTTGAGATAAGAAGGTACAATGTACCAGGTCACCAGGTCTATACGATGGCAGAGCATGAAGCCAGACAAGTTCATGGTTCTCATCCATTCCATGATCTCAGGCAGACCTTTCTAATGTCAAACTAAACCTCCATATTTCCCTTACTATTTCCTTGTGAGCTGTGGGGGGTGGAGGAGAGGAACAGGACCTTGTCAGTCTCTTGTTGGTCTCCTTCCTCTGTGTACTCAACCTTCTCCTTCCAGCCCCTCTCTTCCAACACTGCTCATTCAAAACACCTGCTCATCCAGTCATATACTCATAATAGTCATTATACCATAACACAAAATTTTGTCTACCTGTACTCCCATCATTTTTCTGTCCATTAAATTAAGTTCACTGGATCATATTTTCAGAAATGAAAGAGACTTTAAAGATAATAGACACCAAAATGGTATAGCACTTAGTCCCCTGTGACATTCTGGAGAGCCTATATCATGTTTTTAAATGCATAAAATGCATAGGATTAAAAAGAAAACCAATTATGTTGAATACACTTAAAAAAAAATAGTTGCCAGACTCTAGGGCTAGAATCCCTGAGACCCAGGCTTCTCTCATTTCACCAATGAGGAAACTGAGGTCTAGAAAAATCAAGTAATTCCCTAATGTACTCACTATCTATAAGAAGTCTCCTCACTACTCCTATAATTATCACCTTAGTTCAAGTCCTCATCAATCACAAGAGCCTCCTAATTGCCTCAAGTCTCTTATCCTTCCCTCCCTCCCCACCCCAATCCATCCTTCACTCAGTTGCCAAAGTGATTTAACTTACATGCAAGTTGGATCATGTCATTCCCCTATTCAATAAGCCCCAGTCACACTCTATTGATTCTAGGATAAAATATAAAGTCCTCTGTTTGGATTTTAAAGCCTTTTACGACCTGTCCCCAAGCCACCATTCCAGCCTCATTATCACATTCCACAGTCTAGTTCTATTGGCTTCCATGCTTTTCTTCATTCATGATAACTCCAGGCTTATCCAGGGGCCATCACCCATACCAGGAATGCCTTCCCCCTTTCCTTCACTTCAAAGAATCCTTTACTGCCTTCAATACTTACCAGAAGCACCTTCTTCAACACAAAGCTGTTGCTGATTGTCCCTCCCAAACTACATTATAGTTATTTCACGTGCATTTTTTACATATTATATGTGCATATATGTTTTGGAAAGCATCAAAGCTCCCTATGAGCAAGGGATGTTTCATAATTGGCTTCATATTTCCAGCAGTTGGGAAAGAGAGTCAATCCTGAATAAATTCTTTTGGATTGGTTACATTGCCTTGTCAATAATGGAAACAATTTGCATTGCACAATTGACCATCCCTCCTCCAGTCTTCACCATTGCTCTAATTCGAACTCATCCTGACCAAGGTCAGATAGACCTTTTAACCCCAGGTCTTGGGCCCAGTTTTTCTCCAGCAACCCACACGAGGCTCACACTGTAATGCTGATCTCATTAATGTAATCTGATCAAGCATCTCAGCCAGCCCTAGAGTCTACCTAGATGGTAGAGATGGCTTCATTTGTACTTTGGACTACTAGCACTTAGGAGGTACAGGCACATAGTAGGCATGTAATTAGTGCTCATGGGTTGATTTTTGAGTCCCTGTTTCCTCCTGGGTCATCAGATCGTAGAGTTAGAGCTGAAAATGAACCTCTAGCATAACCTCTCTCATTTTACATATGAGGAAACTGAGGGCCCAAAGCACTTGTGTGAATTAACCAAAATCATACCTAATGGTAGGCAAGATTGGAATCCAGTTCTCTGAATTTAGAATCAACCGTGATTTCTCCTGTGACACAAAGAGAAGACTTCTGTCTTCCTGCTCAGTCTCCTTTTGCTAGAACATCATCAATGTCTACCTCCACCAACCCCTTACATATATGCGTACCCTAGGGGACTCTCTTCTCTAGGTCTTTTTGTCTTTTCTTTTTCTTTTTTTTTTTAGGTTTTTGCAAGGCAATGGGGTTAAGTGGCTTGCCCAAGGCCACACAGCTAGGTAATTATTAAGTGTCTGAGGTCAGATTTGAACTCAGGTCCTCCTGACTCCAGGGCCAGTGCTCTATCCAGTGCACCACCTAGCCACCCTTTTGTCTTTTCTTTATACACTTTCTCCCTGTTATTTATTTCCTCAGTTGCCAAGGGTTCAGCTCTAATTTCTATGCAGGTGAAACCCAAAGCTTGGATAACTATCAATCACTCCGTCAGGATTTATTTGACCCTTTCCAAATTCTAGAAATAATCTATAGGGCTAGGGACACAGACACCATAGTCCCTGGCCTGTAGGATATCAGGAAAGGTCTCCTATGGGATCTAGTCCAGTTTTCTTGCCTGAGATCTATTATACACTACCAAATATATTTTCTAAAACCATTTTAGACTCAATGAGACTCATTATTCCCCCCCCAAAAAAAAAACCCTCTACCCTATCTCCTAACTGGGCTATTTATATCAACCATCATCTGTTCAGTCTCCCAGGTTCTCAACTCACAGTTGACATTGACTCTTCCCCTTTCATCGTCCCCGGAGTCCAATTAGTTGTCAACTCTTGTCCATTCTTCTTTCACAACCTTTCTCTTATCCATCCCCTGCTCGTCACTCACATGGACCAGATCAGAGAGACCCTCATCACCTCATGTTTGGCCTATAGAAACAGTCACCTGATTGGTTTCCTACCTTCTTAAACCTATCTTCTTCCACAGGATTCCCAAAAATATTTTTCCTAAAGTGTAGTTCTGACCAAGCTACTCCCCCGTTCAATAGTGACTCTCTCTTGCCTCAAAGATAATAAAAATCTCTTCTGCCTAGCATTTATAGTTTTTCATATGGGTGTGTCTCCAGCCCACTTTTCCAGGCTTAATGAATTTGACACTCCTTCCTGTTCCTCTTATAAAGCATTCTTCAACTAGTCTCTGTGTCTTTGTACAGTCCATGTTTAGAAGATTCTCTCTACTCCTTTTTCAAACTGGAGGTGCCATCTCCCATAGGAGTCCAGAATGATTCCCTTACCCTTCCTGAAATTACTCAGCATATATTTTGTCTTCACTTGTCTACAAAACTGTAGCTTCCCTTGATAAACTTCAAACTCCTTTGTTCAGTTGTATCAGTAATGTAGGACGCTTCACTACCCCATTTAGGGTATCCTTGGTTAAAAATACTATATTGCTTTGCCATTTCCTTCTCTAGCCTAATTTACAGCTGAGAAAACTAAGGCGAAAGAGATTAAATGACTACCCTAAGGCACAGAGCTAGTTAGGTTATATTTGAGCACAGGAAGATGAAACTTCTGAGATTAGGCTAGGGGTTCTATCCACTGTGCTACCTAGTTGCCAATAGTAAACATTTACTATACACTTGTTGGATGAATGTAGAAAATCCAAGCAGCCCAAGAGCCAAGTTAGACTGTGGGAATGTCACCATTTTCTTCATTTGCATGCCCTTGAAAAAGTTCCCTAACCTTTCAACCTCATTCTCATCTGCTCATCAGAAGAATCACCCATAGTCATGTAGCATTCACCACCACATGCTAACTAATGGTCTGAGGTCTTAAAATATCAACTTCCCAGTCCCAAAGATCTCACCTATTTCCTCTCTTTCTCTTCTGCCATTTGAAGAGACATCATGACAGAAATATTCATTATCAAGAAATTTGGGCTCATAAAAGAATCACAGATGCAGAAATGAAGAGAGAGAACCTCAGAAGTCATTGAGTGCCCCTCCCATTTTACAGATGAAGAAACTGTGGCCCAAGAAGGTAAAGGGACTATTAAAATCATAGATCAAAAAGGAACCTTAACATTTAATCTACACTCCTTCATTTTACAGCTGAGGAAACTGAGGCCCAAGGAAGTGAAGAAACTTACCCAAGCTAACACAGGTGTTAAACCTCAGAGGCAAAACCTGAACACAGATTCTCTGTCTCCAAAGGCAGTGTTCTTTTGATTAAACTACAGTCCTCTTCAAACACAACACACAGCCAATGACTTGACGTCACACAGGACTATCTTGTATGGAACACCTCTATCCTGTCTTTGTGTTTTGTAAGAGAAAGGGAGGCTTACTGGGTTTTGCATGAAGGGCAAGAAGGAAGGTTTCTCCCCCTCCAGTGGCTTAGAGGGAAGGTTTGTTCTGGCCTATTTCTCACTTTCTGTTAATGAAGTGAAGAGATTTATGGATGAAGAAATGAATGAAAGCTAGTGATCACAAAGAGGAGAGAAAGACACTCTGTTGGGTACGCCAAGCTGGAGACTTTGCAAATCCCGAAAATTAATAGATATACATACAGCCTTTCATTGAAGTCTTCCACAATGGAAGTGAACCAAGATTTGGAATCAAACGTTGAGTTTAAATATTAAGACTGCCACTGACTACCTGTGTACCTTTAAAAAAGTCACTTGTCTTCTCTGGGATTCAGTTTTCCCATCTACAAAATGGGAGAAGTACAAATGAAGATTTTTTTTCCAGCTCATTGTAGTTTGGAAATTGTCTATGCCTAGCCTTGCCAAAGTACAATTCTTTTGGGGAAGTTAATTTCCAAACTACTCTGGGGCAGGAAAGGGAATAAAACTAGACTCATTTGGGAATGTGGCTGATATAGTTTCATTACCTTACTATTAGTTTCTGTTCCAATTAAGCATTTTTACTATTTCAATGCTAATGCCTGCCTGGATCTGTAAGCCTGGTGGGTAACTGAAGATACAGATGTAATGCCAGATGTTGCCAGTTTTCTGTTTTGTTTTTACTTTGCTTTGTTTTGTTTTTCAAATCAGGCTGGGGAGCAAGTACTCATTAAGAGCCTACTATGTGACACTGGGCTAAGCACGTTACAAATATTCAGTAAATGACTATCCAAAATCTATACAACTTGAACCCTAAATAAAGAAAGGGAGTTGACAGAGGTTACATATAGAGATCGGCTACTTAGATTGTACCTACCATGTTCTAAGCTTTTGCTAGTTCCGTGTCTTTGTCTCTTCCTCACCTCCTGCCAGTTCAACAGTTGCATCCTGTAGGATCCTCTTTCTAAAATGGCAATGCCTTGACCTTAGAAATTACTTTATGTCTCTTTTGTATTTAATTTTCAAGTAGATGCTATCCCTTCCTCCACCCCCCTCACCATAGTGTCAACTCTTCGAAGGCAGCAATTATTTGTCTTGTGTTTGTGCCTGCACCTGTGTCTGTGGTCATAATTTGTCATAACCCAGATAACACTAGTTCTGTGGTCATGGGCAAGTCACTTTTTCTATCTGAGCCTCATTTTCTTAATCCTTAAAATGGGAGTGATACGTTTGCACTATCTATATGACATGGTTGTAAGGAAAGTACTCTGTAAACATAACACAATCAAAATTTGAGCTATTGTTAGGACAAGATCAGGGACTGGACCTGTGTTTTCATCACTATAAGGGATTCCCTCAACCAATGTAGGTTGATACATCCTCTGATATAATTGTGGGGAGTTCCCCCAAGGACTGAGAGAAGTAACCTAGTTGGTATAAGTCAGAGGCAGGATTTGAACTCAACTGGCTTCAAGGCAAACCTGCTTTTCTGAGCCATTCTTATGAGCAGCTAGAGAAAAAAAGGCAAAAGAAACTTCAGGCACACAATTCAGGTCAATGTATTCATCCCATCTTTGGTCTTACCCCAAGGGAATGACCCCCCCCCCACGACTTTGGTGAGGACTACTAGCCCAACATCTCTGAGCAAAGGCTAGATCTCCCCTCCCATCAGGTACGTTAGAGTGAGGGTTCCTTTTCCAGATGAATTGGACTAGGTCACTGCTGAGTTCTTTCAACTGTCAAATTCTGTGATTTTAAGATATGTTTGAAGATAGAACCCAACACCACCTCACAAAGTTTTATCTTCTTCAGTAAAACATTTGCAGATACTTTAACCATTCTTCCCCATGACATTTCCCATCCATTTTCAGACTCACCAACATTTTATTACCAGTCTATAGATATGTTCCAGTTTGCCATTATCTGGCTTAAAATGAGCTTTTCAGAAGTGAGCACAGAACATAGCAAATATATGTTTTCTGTTCAGGGAAAAGTCCAGTGGGATTGCTATCTCTCCTGATCTGGACAGTAGGCTTCTATTAATGCATCCTAAGATTGAAAGAATTTTTGGAAGGATTTGTTGCTCTTGGTTTAATATCAAACCCCAATCCCACTAAACCACCAAGTCTTCTTCATATGTTTGGCACCTCTTCCACATCTTGTACTTGGAATTCACATTTGTTCCTATTATTTTCCCTATTAAATTTCATCTTGATGGTTTCTCCCATCATGCCAGCCTCCACACAGGGAGATGGCACTGATAGTGAATATTGCCTGTGGTGATATTCTAGAAATCTAATGACTTCTAGACATTTCTTACCTTTACATGCCCTTTCCCAAATGGATTGGAGAGATCAATTCAGTCTGTGTTCCCCAGAAGTTAATTCTCCTGCCATCCTAGTCATCTCCCAAAGAGAAAGCATATATCCTTTTCTGGGTAATCTAGTCACTGTGCATTTCCCCTAAGCAGGTCCCTAGTTAATATATATATATATATATATATATATATATATATATATATATATATATATATACATAGATATATACATAGATATATGTGTATATAATACATACATTTACATATAAAATACATACATATTTTATGTGTGTGTGTTTGTATGCATATATGAATATATATATATTCTATTTGGGTTATGACTTTACCCAAATATATGATATAGAGTTTAACAGAATATATGAATATAAATTCTATTCAAGTTGTGATTTTAATTGATTAATTCATTAATTAATATAGATCTATATTAACAGAATATATAACAGAATAACATAATCCTAATGTTTAACAGAATGTGTATGTGTAAATGTAAATGAATATATATTATCAATATGAACTCATATGTCTGTATATTCTGTATAGACTATGATTTTACCTGAGTATAAATCTAAATTTACAAGATAATACATATTAAGAAATTATATGATTTCTACATAAATCACATTTCACCAAAACCATTGCATCTTAAAAATGTGTATCTATGATCCATCCAAACATATGTTTATGAAAATGTATTTATGATGTGTATAAATGTATCTATATCCTATACGGATTATAATTTTAACTGAAGCCTTTGAGTAATCTTCACCTCTATTTAGGACAGAAGTGCCTTACTTAGAAATATAATAGGTCCATGGATAGACTTAAGGGAATCCATAAACTTAGATGGGGAGAAAATAGCATCTTTGATTTCCCTAACCTCACTTTCCTTTGTAATCTTATATATTTGAAAGCACTATGTTGAGAAAGAACACTTGGGCCTAGGGTCAAAAAAGTCCCTGCCCTAAGTCTCCTAACAGAGTCATAAGGAAGATAAAGTAATCTGGACTTTCTCCCCAGACTCTTTCCAAATCGAGAGGACTACCAAAATAGAGAATTCAGAAATTATCCTCCCTGGTCATAATCTCCTGCTCCTGAGTCTGCTCAAATCTTCCCTGTTGTCTTTAGTCCCCTGTTCATCCAATTCATCATAACAGAGATTTGAATGTCACTTTCAGATTTGCCTAAGTTCTTACAGACATTATCTCATTTGAGTCTCATGACAACACTGTGAGGTAGGTTCATTGGTCAAATAAGCTCAGAGGCTTTAGGTGATTTGCCAGAATATATTGGTGGGTGACTGACATGGGATTTGAACTCAGGTCTTTCCTGACTCCAAACCCAGCACTCTATCAAATGGGTAACCCATCTGTCACAATAAGACACTATGTTAGAAACAGAATTCATCATCTAACACCCTCCAAAAAAACCCTGCTTTGCTCCCAGCTTTCCTATTTGCATTAATTATACCTTCATCTTCCCAATCACATTGGCACAAAACTTCAAAATCAGTCTTTAGATGTTCATCAAATATCTCCCTGTTAATGTATTTTAGATATCTTCCAGGAATCAAAGACAAACTCATTGACCTACAATTCTCTCTCTCTCTCTCTCTCTCTCTCTCTCTCTCTCTCTCTCTCACACACACACACACACACACACACACACACACACACACACATACACACATACAACTACTATGTATACATATTCTAATATAACATACATGTTATATGAAAATTGGGTTATCTATTTTGAGTCCTATGGAATGCCTTATACTCTCCTATGGTCTTTTCAAAATCACAAATGGCCTCATCAATCACATCTCCAAGTTTCTAACTCTTCCCTCTCCCTTATCTCCTTTATTCAATCAATTATCACATCCCATGAATTAAGCTTGAGTGGTCTCCTTTGTATCTGTCCCCCTCTTCCCATTCACACATGAACATCACCCTACTTTGGGCCCTTATCTCCTCTCACTTGAGTAATTACAGTAGTGTCCTAATTTGTCTTCCTTCTTGAGATGAGACAACTACGTGGAACATTAGAAAAACCTCTGGGCCTGGAGTCAGGAAAGACCTGAGTTCAAATCTGACCTTAGATGCTTGCTAACTGTGTGATCCCAGGGAAGTCATTTAACATCTCTCTGCTTCAGTTTCCTTGGCTGTAAAGTGGAAGACTAATGGTACCTATGGGTCAGGATTTTTGTGAAGATCAAATGAGATATTATTATATAAAATAGTTAGCAAAGTGCCTAGCCCATGGTTAGAGATTAATAATAGTCTTTTCCCTCTTTCAGGCCACACTCCATACATCTGCCAAAGCAAAGTCCCCCAAACATAGACCTGACCATGCCACTTTCCTACTGAAATTCCCTATTTATTACCTATGGGATAAAATACAAACTTCTCAGTCTAGAAGGCCCTGCAGAATCTGATGCCACACTACCTTTTCAACCTTAGTTCACATAACTTCCCTTCATGTTTTTGTCATTCCAGTCATTCTAGGGCCTTAGACTTCCTCCAATCTGATCCTTCCTGCTCCCTCTTCATCCTCATCTTCACCCAAGTTATCCTGGAACAACTGACTAGAATATATACTGACTCTTCTGCCAGATGAAGCCTTCATGTTCTCTCTAGGTCCAGCTCCATCCTTTAAAAGAAGCCTCCCCCCAAACCTAGAACTATAAGTTATAGGATCATAGAACTGAGGGAAAGGGGACTGTGGAGGTCATCTAGCCCATCCTCCCATTGTACAGATGAGGAACCAAAGACCCATATAGATTCAGCATCTAGACCCAAATCATCAAAGTGGGATAAGAACTCAGGACTCCTTACTCCAGAGGCATTGAGTTTTCTAAAGTTTTGTCTCTCTTTTATCTTATGAGAATAAAACTACATATATATATAATGTGGATCTGCTGGTAGTCTATAAGGTCTTTGAGGCCCTAGGTTATTGTTTAATTTGAAGTATCAGCCCCTAGAACGGTGTGTCTCACATTATTTATACTTCACAGATTTTTTTTATTAGATTGAACTGAATATCTATAAATACGTGCTAATGGACTAGTTAATAGCAGCAGAGGCAGCAGCATCACAACAGAAGCAGGAATTGTAGCAAGAACAGCAGGAATAGTAGCTGTAGTTGTAGTAGTGATGATAACAATAGCAGTAGCAGTAGCAGTAGTAACAGTAATAGTAGTAGTAGCAGCAGCAGCAGCAGAAACAGTAGCAGTAGTAATAGTAGCAGCAGAGGCTGCAGCAACAACAAAGCAGCAGCACAGCAGGGACAGTAGTAATAGCAGTAGTAGTCATAGTAGCAGCAACACCTGTGGTAGCAGCTGCACAGTAATAGCAATAGTAGTAATGGTAACAGTAGAAGTGGCAGCAGCAGCAATAATAGTAGCAGCAGCAGTGGTAGCAGTAGCTGCAGAGGTAGCAGCACAGCAATAGCTGTAGTAGTAGTAGTAGTAGTAGTAGTAGTAGTAGTAGTAGTAGTAGTAGTAGTAGTAGTAGTAGTAGTAGTAGCAGCAGCACCTGCAGTAGCACCTGCAGCAGTAGTACTAGTTGTAGCAGCAGCAGCAGCAGCAGCAGCTGCAACAGTAATAGTAGTAGTGGTGGTGGTGGTGGTGGTGGTGGTGGTGATAATTGTGATGGTAGTGGGGGGGTAGAAATAGGTAGATCTAGGACACTGTAGCAGTGACAAAAAGC
Source organism: Macrotis lagotis (assembly GCF_037893015.1). Lineage (NCBI taxonomy): Eukaryota > Metazoa > Chordata > Mammalia > Peramelemorphia > Peramelidae > Macrotis > Macrotis lagotis. The sequence continues at coordinate 247,744,207 of NC_133662.1, read as the reverse complement.
TTCCTGGCCTTAGGGATCAGCAGCCACTTATTCCAGCTCTGCCACTCTGTGTGACCTCTGACAAGTCTCCTGGATTTGTCAAGGGTAAGCACATTTCGATCACAAGAACCTCAGCTTTGAGATCTCTGTTCCTGACTCCCTGCATGGCCTTATCTCCTCTCTGGGCCTCAGTTTCCACATCTGTAAAACAAGAGCATTGAATCTGATGCTTTTCAAGGTCTGAAATTCTCTGATTCTCTAATGCACCCACAAAATGTAAGATATTTCAGAAAGCCATTTCCAGGCAGAGCAGAGCAAATTTTAATATAGTCACTTGGCAAAGATGCCATGTGAGGGCTGCTTGGGGAAATGCTCCAGAGACAGAGTTGCCTGGGTGCAATGCTAAGATGATGGTATGACATGAGAAGAAAAGGTTCAGGGGAGAAAAAACTGTAACCAGTGCAGGGCTTAGTTCCCCAGCTAGCACAGAAAGCTATCACCCAGCAGGAAAGCCCCAATTAATGTCACTCTACCAAAACTTTGCTCTGAGACTTCAACAAATGCTGCAGGGCCAGCAAAGTCTGGTCCTCCTTCTAAGTAGTGTAGAAGCAGTGTTTTGGTCTGCTCAGATGTATTTGTCTAAGGAAGGAGTCTTACCTTCTAGCTCTCCTATGAAGTACAGGATACAAATGTGTCTTTGGGTGTATATATGCATGGACATTTATATTTATATATGTGTATTATGTAAATGAATGTGTGGTATATCTCCTACGGGAGCTATCATTTCCCAACTTTCCCTCCTTCATTTTACAAATGATGGCTTACTCAATGTTAAACAACTAAGGCTGGGGAACAGACAAGATAAAAGCAATCTCCCCACTCCCCACCGCTCTAGGTCAAAAATTAAACCTTCTCATCCTGAAATATTCCTTCACCCCCTAGCTTCCTTTTTTCTGATTGGTTCTTTAAAAAAAAAAATTCTCATCTTTTTTGCCCTCTGAATATTTTTTTAAGAATTAGGAAATTTAAAAAAAAATTTAAAAAGAATTAGGAGATTTAGTGGGGTTTTTTTATTTATTTATTTAAGGCAAAGGGGTTAAGTGACTTGCCCAAGGTCACACTGCTAGGCAATTATTAAGTGTCTGAGGTCAGATTTGAACACTGGTCCTCCTGAATCCAGGGCCATTGCTCTATCCACTGCACCACTTGGCTGCCCCCTGATTGGTTCTTTATTCCTAGGACTTCCATTTTTTAAAAAAACAGTCTCTAAATCACCCTGCTTTACCTTCTCTGGAGTCTCTCCTCACTCACCAGACTTCCATCTCCACTACACTCCCACATAGTCATCTTTACAGCTTTTCATTTTACTTTTAAGTATTATCTTATTATCTTCTTCCATTAGAATGTAAACTCCCTGAAAGAAGAAACCATCTTTCTTTTCCCTTCTGTTGGCATCTGCAGAATTTAGAATAGTATTGCCACTTAACAATGACTTAATCATTTTTTGTTGATTTGACTTGAATTGACATCGTCTGAATTTCCATTGAAAAATCAATCACCTGGTCCTAAAACTTGAGTCACTAATGAGTTTGGAAACTGCATTGCTTTTTTTCTGATTGGTAAGCGGTTTTTATAAGCTGATCAATTTGAGAAGACCTCAGTGTACAGGCAAATGTGTCCAATAAAGAAAGGACTCCATTTCCCTGGCTGACTGGGCCCAGAGTTACAAGTCGACCATGTAGGCTTCCCTGTAGAGGACAGCCCCATAAAGAAAGGTGAGCTAGTTGGTTTTTCCCTGCTTAGCAGCTATTTGGAAGGAATGGAAATCATTACTGCATTCAGCTTTCTGACAAGACAATGAGACATCCCAGTTGTGCTAGTAAAGACTGCTGTCTTGGGGCAGCTAGGTGGCACCGTAGATAGAACATTGGCCCTGGGGTCAGGGGGGACTTGAGTTCAAATCCAGCCTCAAACACTTAAAACTTACTTAGCTGTGTGACCTTGGGCAAGTCACTTAACCCCATTGCCTTGCAAAAATTAAAAAAAAAATGATTGCTATTAGGAACAGAGAAGAGGATCCAAGACAAATCCAATCAGGGACCACCGTGAGGTTCCACTGAGTGAGAGAAGTGAAAGAAGCTTGCTGAAGGAAAAGCAGGTACTACTGAGGCAAAGAAGTAAAGCAGACCAAGAAGTTGCAGCTCCTACACTTCATTGACCTCCAAAGATGCCCTAGAAGGATTCGAGACAACAATGCAAAAGGAGAGCAATTGTGTCTATGCCTCCCTTGTCAGAATAAGAATATGCTCTGCAAGGAAGGGTAAAAGAAAGCTCCTTTTTTCATGAAACCGGCTGAGGCTGCTTCCAGTTGCTTATGATTCATTTCTGTCTTGCCAGGAGGCTTTTCCTATTGTCCCACTTCTGTCAAGGACAACGCCTTCCTGCCCCCAAATTCCCAGCCTTCCAGCCTCTCTTTCCTCCTGTCACTCTCCCTCATCCCTCACATCCACTAAGCTTCCAACTCAGCTCATCTACCTCTAGAGCCTCCCTCTCTTCAGGAACCTTCTCTCCACTCACACTAGGCCAGGTCCTCATCACCTCTCTCCTGGACTCTTCGAAATAGCACCCACATTGGCCCCCTTGTCTCTCTCTGCTCCGTCTCCCAAACGACTGTCAAGGGCATGTTCCTAACGGATAAATCTGAGCAAGTTGATTCTTGATTCCAAAGGTTCCAAGAGGCATTTTTGATTGTGAGACAGTCAACAAGCAGAGAAAGGAAGGGAAAAGACAGTCCGTGCCTCCAAGGGACGCACAGTCAGATAGGGGGAGGCACCGTGCCAACGACTATTGTCCAAACAAGTTATGTACGTGAGGGGAGGCGTGAACATTGAGAGAGATCAGAAAAGGTTCAGCTTAAGCTAGGAGGTCGAAATGGAGAGGGAGAGCATTCCAGCCATGGAGGACTGCCAGTGAAATGCTCAGAATCAAAGATGGAATTCTTCAAGCATTCAAAACCTTCCCCATCTGGCTGCCTGTACCTTTCCAAGTTTGTTCCATGTTATTCTCCTCTATGTACTCTCTGTTCCTGCAAACCAATTCTTGCCATTCTAGTCACACACATTCCATCTCTTACTTGTGGATCTTTCAGGAGAAGACTGGCCGCCATTCCTAGAATACTTTCTCCTCACCTCTGCCTCCTAGAATCTTTGATTTCCTTCAAAGCTCAGCTCCAGGGCTACCTCCCAGATGAGTTTCTTTATACCTCCAGATGCTCTTGTTCCCTGAAATCCCAAATTACCATAAGTAGGGTATCTCAAGTCTTCACTTTAATAATTTAAATGGCCTGTTTATATTTAGTGTATAAGAAATATTTATATTTAGTGTATACACTAAATACCAATGTTATGAACTATACTGTATTTTTAGTATTTGAAATATAGTATATATTTAATAATGTTAATATTTAGTATATATTTTTATTTACTTACATATGGATATTTCTGACACCCCAATTTTTGTAATATTTGTCTTCAACCCTGAGTGCTTAGCTCATAGGTGTTCAATAGATGCTTTTGTGTGTGTGTAAAATATATATATAATATTTGTATATATATATATATTTGTATATATATACATATATATGTATGTATGTATTTCCTGGTTTCCCATTGTTAATACTCTACACACCCACAGAGACATACTCACACAAACACACAGACATATACACACAAAACCTCCTTCAATTATATATAATATTTGTATATATATATTTGTATATATATACATATATATGTATGTGTGTATTTCCTGGTTTCCCATTGTTAATACTCTACACACCCACAGAGACATACTCACACAAACACACAGACATATACACACAAAACCTCCTTCAATTAATTGGTTATATATATATATATATATATATATATATATATATATATGTATATATATATATATGGTTATCTTTAAAGCCATTATTTTCTTCCAATAGAATATAAACTTCTTGAGGTCAGAGATCATTTCATTTTGAACTCTCAGCCCAAGTACAATATCTGACACCTTGTGGACTCTCGGGCAAGTCACTTAACTCTGATTGCCTTGCAAGGGCTATCTCTAGTCATCCTGATTCGTATCTGGCCACTGGACTCAGATGGTTCTAAAGGAGAAAGTGAAGCTGGGGACTTAGCACAGCACTCCCCCTCCACACCAGTCTAATTCATGGGCATCACTTCCCTGATGTCATGGTCTTCTTCTAGAACCAAGGACAAATAGCAACAATGAACAAGGATACCAAACTATACAAAGATGAAGTGATCTGTCCATGGTCTTCCGGCTGGTAAGTGGCTAAGCAGGGTCTTGGACTTACTTAGATCTGGATCTTCTGATAAATCCTAGAGGAGTAAGACAAGGGGAGCTTTAATGGGGCTAAGGGGCGGCAAACCTCGGAGTTCAGGGGAGTGTCAGAGTCTGGAAATGGGGGACCTCGTTAAAATACTGAGTATCTAGAGAAGCAGGAAGGGTGATTCAAAAGAGAGGAAATGATAGTGTAGGGACAAAGTACATAATCCTCACTCCTTCCTTCACAATTTCAAGTCTCACCCTGGGATTCTTAGTTCCCCCATAAGCATCTGTGGCAACAATGGTGGTGGTGCGTTAGCTCTGGGAACAGGGTAGAAATTCTAATACTGAACTCATTTGCCAATGGATAAGTGAATAAAATCCTAGGTGGGGGTGGAGGGTGGTAATTCTTGTTTTCTGAGCCAATCAGAAACAATAAGGGAATTGGGGGTTGGGGGTGGAATCACCACCAAGTTTCCATGGCTTTCTAAAAGATAACTGATAATTTGATGAGTCATACATTCTAAATCCTCATGTTGTCTCAAAGTTTTCATTTTAAACATATTAAAACACTTTGTTTGGAACATGTCTATTTTTAGCTTGTACATCAATAAGATGCAGTGTCTCTCTTTTTTTTAAACAAAGAACTCCATTCGGGCTTTGGTTGAGTTCTCCCGTCATGGTAGACTGGCTTTGGAGATTCGTTATCCTTGGGACTCTAGCTTATTGACACCAAGTTCTGGCTCTGGGCATCTCTACCTGGACCATCAGGTCCCCAGAGACCTACCTGGATTCTAAGACTCCTAAGGGTGATGAGCAGACCCTGCTTTCAAGGAGATTGCAATAAAATGAGAAGAACACCTGAGATCCATTGACTCGTCCTTGAGTTCCCAAAGAGTTAATGTGGACTAATTATTCAAAACTATTTATAGCAACATTATTTTTAATTATGAAAAACTAGAATCAATCTTAAAGTGCAACATGTGAATGACTGAACATTTGATACATCAATGTCATGTAATATTCTGATGCAATTAAGAATGATCAATAGGAGGAAAACAAGAAAAAAAAAAACCAAGAGGGAAGAAAATAGTATCTGCTGGGGTGAAGACACCAGACTATTGCTTTCTCCCCTCCTCCACGCCATTCCACAGAGTTGAGTCAGGTTTCCCAGTCACCGTTGTCAACCAGGGCTCATTGTGCCAAGACATAGGAAAAGAGCAATTATTGTGGCAAATCAGGTCAGCCTGGGGAAGTCTTATTACATGGGAAATATTCAGTGTGATCTCTGCTGTTATTGGACATTCTAAGGGAGATTTTGCCAAAATTTTGGACAATGACGACTCATTAGAAACCTCTCTCATTGGTTCTCTTAATGTTTGGGGTACCACTGTAGCACTCTGACTAGAAACCCTGAGAGTCTTCCCCTCCAAGATTGACTATTTTTCTTGGACTATAAAAGAGTCTCTTCTTTGCTTCATTTCTTTCTTACCAGTCTTTATCACAGAGACACCCTGAGGGTCTTGCCCTTAGAATTTGATTTTTTTTCAACTAGGAAAAAGTGGTCATTCTTGACCTCTTGCCTCATCTCCCTGTTACCAAGCCTTAATCAGCAAATGGAATTGTCTCTTTTCAAACAGAAACCTGGGAAAGACCTTAGCTTAAACAGAACAACTCTCCCACTGCATCCAGGGCCATCTCTAGTCATTCTGATCTATATCTGACCACTAACCCAGATGGTTCCAGAGGAGAAAGTGGAACAGATGACTTTGTACAATCATCCCTCATTTTTAAATCCAATTCACATAGAAGTCAAGACATCACTTCCCAGATGCCATTGGTTCTCTTAAAGAATGAAGGATGACGTTTGACTATCCCACCCCATTTTCCAGCTACATGAGCTTTAAAGATATCCTTAATATTCCTCAAAAATGTGAGACTCAGAAGTTTGAAAAAGGATGAATGTTGAAAGTTATCTTTTCGTGTAATTGGAAAAAAGAAAATGATAAAAGACCTTCATAAAAAATAGTCCTCACATGCAAGTCAAGGTATATAAGATAGCTATGTTCACCTACTGTGGGTTTTTCCCATTTTCCTGGGATACAAAGATCACTCTTCTGAGATCACATTGTACCATGATTCCTGTTTACCAAAACTGGTTAAGTTGCAATAATGAGCTAGGATTGACACAAGAAAGAAAACCCTAATAGAAGATTTAAAAGTTAACCTAGAAAAATGTTTACTTAGTCATAACAAGGAAAGAATATTCAGCAAGAATACAGCATTGCTCCAACTGGTTATAGTTTCCCTGCCTCCATGTTTTCCATAAGGATCTAAAGTTAAACATCTGCCAGATGAACCAGGTGACAACTCTTAACCATAGATCTTGTACTTTGGATAAGGGAAGCTACATGAAGACCCTGAGCTTCTAGTCTCCTTTGAGTCAAAGAAGTTTTATGGATGTTTTCAAAACTATGGAAAAATTAGCCCAGCCTTCATAAGGTAAAACCTTAGGATACTGCTTAGAACTTAGTGGCCAGCATCAAGTCAACAACCATAAGCTAGCCAAGGGGGAAAATACCAAGTTTAGAAATCTTGGTTCCTGCCCTCATGGGGTTACCAGTCTAGGAGAAAAATGTGGCACTTTCAATGATAACTTTCAAAGCAGAAAAAAGACGTGATCACACTAGAATGTGCAAAATAAAGTAGTACATGAACTCCTAGTGGAAAGATCAGTCCATCAGGAAGAACCAGGAAAGGCATTATGGGGAGATGACATTTGGTTTAGGCTTAAAAGGATGGGTAGAATTTTAGAGGAGAACAGGACATTCTAAGCATAAAAGATGAATTGCCCAAATGCTATATAGCAATGGGAAAAGAGTAGCATTTAAAGAGATGGGTTTTTATGGTAATGAGTAATTGAAGATCATGAAAGCACTGCTTGCTTTCCAAAGTGCAATCTGGTTCTATATCCTCCAATACCATAATGGGTTCAATGATTTGTCTATCTTCATCCCCTGTTCCAGAGTACATTAGCATAATGTCATTTGTGGATAGGAGCCATTGGAAAACCTTGCAATAAATAAAAAATTCTCCTTTGATTTGGACTTCTTAGAGTGTGTCCCCCAGCCTTAGGTGAAGTTATGTCTCCCTCTTCTGCACAGTTCTTGATATAAATACTCAATAGATCTTTGGCAAAAGTGAGGCCCATAGTTTCAACAAATACAGAATATTGCATGATACAACAGCTAGGAGATATTTTTGCTAGAGGGGGAACCTTTAAGCCCTAGGGACGTATACTAACTGTGTTGCTCTGAACAAGTGACTTAATTTCTCTCAGCCTCAGTATACTTATCAATAAATTGGGAGAATAATAGCAGTTGCCTCACAGGAAAAGTTGTGAAGATCAAATTAGACAATATATAAGTAAAATACTTCGCAAACTTTAAAATGTTATATAAATGGTAGCTATCATCATCATCATCATCATTATACTAAATCAAATGAGTCTTTTTAGAAATAAACAATAGGCATGAAGGGATAGTATTTTCCTATTTTTCAATGAATTGTGTAATTCTAAAAAGGTATCTGACTTGAAAAAAGCATCCACAAAAACCTCCCAAATCCCTCTTCCAATTTTCATCAAGTATACCCATAATGAGTTCATAGATCATATTCATAAAAATTTTATAGAACAGAGAAAGTAAGCATAGGAATTACCAATATTAATACCTTCTTAATCATCTCTAATCTTTTTGGCAAAAGAACTATGGTCTTTTATGTTCTTTTAGAATTTTACCCTCTTTGAGATATTGACAATAAATTTCCAAATGCCTTTAAAATGAATTGCTCCCAGCACACATCTCCTATCTGGTCAGATCCAGTCATTTTTCCTGACTTTATCTTCTTAAGGGTCACAGTCCCTTCCTCAAAGCAGACACCAAGATGGTAGAACCCACTCTTCCTGTTGCTAAGAATAAGTCACTGTAGACAGCCAGAAGATCTGTTTCATCCTGTAGCCTCTATTATTACTCTTTTCCTGTTAGCTTAATTTGCAGTTATCCCAGGCATAATCTTAAGTCATGTTCATTGTACATTTGTCTTTTTCAACTTCATATTACTAATTTATAAGGTCATATTGCTTGTGATTTCCATTCTCTTCCATATTGCTTGGCAAATGGTCCTGTACTATAACATAAATCCATGTTGCTTTTGATTGCCATGTCTACATTTAATGACATTAAGTGCTTTCTGATTGGGGCAGTTTTTGTATCATTTGACCTCTTCATTGTGGTGACTGTTTTGCACTGTTCATTAATTACATTTCCTTTAGAAATGGTGATGGAGATAGTGTTTTTACTTTTGTTCTATTCTCAATTTTCAGAATTGACAGCTTGCTTAACTAGGTCGGGTTGAAACTGCTATAATTATATACTATGCTTTCTTCTCATCTTTATCTTCTAATTTGTCATTTACTTTGAGATTTTCTCTAACCCACTGATGATGTGATTAAGCACAGATGAGTAAGAACAAATGCTCATCCATAACCAGTTTTTTTCTGATATAGTGAATATCATTTTTTTCACATCATTTGGCCCCTACCATGTCCAGAACCTTCTGTGTGTCTTTTCAGAGTCAATTCCACCCAAAAACATGTAATACGGCACTATGCTACCAATACATTAAGTTATAGAGTATCTACCTAACACCTTATTAAGGTGCTAGAAATACAAAGTTAGCAATTAAACAGTTTCTGACCTCAAGGAGTTTGCATTCTATTAAAGCCAATTTGAAACATACAAAATTGTATATAAGAAATAACAAAAAGAGGTAATAGAGATTTTTAATGTCATATACGCTTCTCTTTTTCTGTTCTCTGTATAAGGGGATGTTTGTGTCTTTTGATATTTGTCAAATTTATAATAATACAGAGGGGAAATATGACAATATATGAAAGTATTAGAAACAGTAAAGTGCAATAAGGCCAAAGGAAAGAAATTGATAACCTGTTCTAGGAAAATGTGAGGTGGGGAAGGGAAGCCATTTTAGCTGGAGTATCAGGGAAGGCACCAAAAAAGACGGAAACCCTTAAGTTGACCCTTAAAGGAAAAAAAGAATTACAAATGTAGCTATGAGCAGAGAGAGCAGTCTAGGTTCCAGGGAAGGCATGAGCTTTCCCTACGCTGAATGTGAAAATCTGGGAGTTATCTGCTTAGAAGTGAAAAATCAAACCCATGGAACCAGATGAGCCTGGGGGAGAAAAGGATATCAGTGGAGGGGGAAACAGAAATGACAAAAGAGAAGTAGACAAAGACAAAACCTTGTTGTGTGATGTCCCATTCTTCAGGGATGGAAAGAATCAGTGAAAGAAACAATGAGATATAGCTTAAAGACCAGAGTCTTATCATGGAAGCAAAAGAGATATGCATTTGGAGAATGAAGAAATATTCAAGAGTGCCAAATTCCGTAATAATAATCATAAAAAATAAGAGTAACAGCACATGTTGGTTCATTCAATAGAATGTAAGCTCCCTGTGGGCAAAGACCACTTTATTTTTTATTGGTATCCTTGAGCACCTAGGAAAGTGCCTGGCAAAAAGTAAGCACTTAATGTTTTTTTTAATATCATCATTATTATAATAGTGGCAACCTGGCTTTGCAAAGTCATATATATATATTATATATTATATATAATATATATACACTAATTTCTATAGAGATAGCATGATATGGAATACTATCTATATAGAACTCTAGAATGAATAGTTAGCTTCAGAATCGTAGAGATTGTTGTTATGGTTCAGTCATTTCAGTCATGTCTGACTCGTCCAGATGCCATTTGGAGTTTTCTTGGCAAAGCCGCTGCAGTGGTTTGCCATATCCTTCTTCAGATCATTTTAAAGATGAGAAAACTGTTGCAGACTAGGATAAATCACTTGCCCAGGGTCACACAGCTAGCAAGTATCTGAGACCAGATTTGAATAAAGAAATGAGTCTTCTTGACTTCAGGTCTGGTGCTCTTTGCACTACAGCACCTAGCTGCCCTTCAGAATCAGAGGATCTGTATTCAGATTCAGCCACTAGTCATTTAATCTTTCTAAATCCTCTTCTGCAAAATGAGTGTTGGACTCAATGGCTTCTGAGATCAACTGTAGATCTTTGTGTCTTTGAACTGATTTTAGAATTTTTCACAACAAACCATAAATCTAAAATGAAAGAAGCGTGTATTAAGCTCTTACTAGATGCAAAGTGCTGTGCTAAATGTTGGGAGTACAAATGCAAAATTGTGATAGTCCTGTTCTCAAAAGGCTCATGTTCTAATGGGAAGAAAAGGACTGAGTGGCGGTCATCAGGTTCATTGATCAAAAAGTAATTGGTGGGGCAGCTAGGTGGCGCAGTGGATAGAGCACTGGCCCTGGAGTCAGGAGGACCTGAGTTCAAATCCGATCTCAGACACTTCATAATGACCTAGCTGAGTGGCCTTGGGCAAGCCACTTAACCCCATTGCCTTGCAAAAACTAAAAAAAAAAAGTAATTGGTAAGCTGTAAGATACTACTATGGTAGATTACTAGAGTCAGAAGGTCATTTTGCAGGGATTTAGGGATTTAAAAGGACAACTAAGCGACACAATGGATAAAGGACTTTGAAACTAGGAAGACTCAATTTCATAAGTTCAAATCCAACTGTATGACCCTGGACAAGTCATTTAACCCTGTTTGCCTCAGTTTCTTCTTCTATAAAATGAACTAGAAAAGAAAAATGGCAAACACCACTCCAGTACTTTTGGAAAAAAAAAATCCACATGGAGTCACAAACAGCCAGATTGAATAGAAGGTATTGAACAGGTGCTGAGAAATTGGAGGCAGTGAATATGTACGATTCTTTCCAGGGAGTCTAGTGAAAAGTATTCATGATGCCAGTGATGAAGTTTCTGAGTCGGCTAGAGCCTTTGGCTTTCCTGATCTTACAGCATAATATCCCAAGTTTTCCCTTCCCTCTGCTTTTCACTACTGTCACCACAAAGTGTCTGTTTGTTTGATTTAGGGGAGCTTACTAAGTTCTTCCCAGAACTTTCTCACTTCGTCATCCTCTGCAATAATTTCTGCTGCATTTCTTGACATTAACCTTCTAGCAGTAAGTTTCTTTACTTTCGTTGTAATACTATAAGGCAAGACCAAGTGTTCATTTCCATTTGTCTAGCCATTTATCTGCGACTTATTTTACAACTGCTAGTTTCTCTCAGAACAAGTGTAATAGAGATAGGTTGGCCTCTGGGGGATCATTTACAGAAATTTTCAACTACCTTCCAATTCAACCATGTGGAAACTGTGGGGAGCCAATTTCTACCCATGATGACACAGAGGTTGGTGCTATGTGGAAATGAAGTCCTCTAATGAGCAATAAAGTCAAAAGAATTAGTGGATCAGGAGGTAATAGAATCAGAACTGAGTGTGCATAAAAAAAAATGGATGACCTGCCCATCTGTTTCTCTTTGTGGATTTAAGTGAGGAAGACCACTTTGAGGCATGAGAAAGTGGTGAAAAGGACTTGGGCACAGCTGGTCAAATTCCTCTATTTGGCTGCTACATGTCCATGGTCATATGATGCCTTGGTGATGGGGGGTTGATTATTCTTTACTAATCATAGGTAAACAATCACCCTAAGATGAGAATGCTTAGGTTACTTGATGAGTTCAAGAGATCCACTGGTTCCATCAGAGATCTCACTGACAAGCAGAATTACAGGAGAACTTTACAAAGAATGAAAAGGACATCTAGGGCTGGAATTTGGGGGCTACCCCTTGGCCACACAAATTCTCTGCAGTGCCTCACTACCAATATACTTTATGTTGGAACATTGGGTGCACAAGGAGAGTATACTCTCCTTATTTGTTTGGTTTTTTCCTTTGGGCTTGGAGGATATTTTGTACCAGTTGGTTATGCAATACCTTCTTAGCAATCTCTTTATTTAAAAAAAAGTTAATAGAATTTAACTAGTTAATGGGTAATAGTGTGCTCAGTGAATAGGGCACTGCACCTAAAGTCATGAAGACTTGAGTTCAAATACAGTCTCAAATAGTAGCTGTGTGGCCCTGGGCAAGTCACTTATCATGTTTGGCCTCAGTTTCCTCATCTGTCAATGGAATTGGAGAAGGAAATGACCAACTACTCCAGTGTCTTTGCCAAGAAAACCCCAAATGTGGTCATGAAGAATCAGACACGATTGCAGTAACTGAACAATAAAATGTCAATGAGAGTCTAGAAGCAATTCTTTGTTAGTTCTAGAACCCCAAGAAGAGTAGTAGTAGTAGTCAGCTAACCTTCTGAGACCCCTAAACTGAGTGTGGGTATTCCCAATAGGGGAATACCCACAGAGATGATACTACACAAGAATGTCTAAGGGAATATTGTTCAGCTCTTCCAAGACTGTATCCACTCATAGTAATAGTGTTGGTAGCTAAATGAATGTGTGAGAAACATGCACAAATGACAAAGAAGTGTGTTAGAAAGTGATTAAATGCCCAGGAGATAAGAGAAGAGAGTGAGAGATTCAACCTTTCCAACCTCCTCACATATTATTCTATTTCCTGAAATTTTTCATCCAACCCAATTGGACATTTTTCTGTTTTTCCACAGAATCACAGAACATGAGATTTAGACAGACCTTAGAAACCATCTAGACCAACCCATACACAAAATCATTCTCTACTATGTCATAACTTGACAAATGGTTGTCCAAAATCTTCTAGAGAACCACCAGGGACAGAGAACCCACCACCTCTTAAGGCAGCCCACTTTGGTCAGCTCTGATTGCTAGGAAGTTCATATTGACTTCAATTTTAAATTAGTCTGTTTGTGACTTCTATCCATTGTTCTTTGTTCTCATTTCCCTCTGTCTTCTCTTACCCAAGGCGAACATCCCTGGTTCTTTTGATCAATCCTCAAATAACGTAGACTCATGATACTTCATCAACTCAGTTGCCTGTCCACTCCAACTTATGATTAATCCCTTCAGAGGTCTAACCAAATCAGAGTATGGAAGAATTATCAATTCCTTATTCCTTATATCCCTCTTAATACAACCCAAGATTTCACTAGTTTTTTAATGCTGTCTCACACTACGGACTTACATTGAGTTTACAGTCCACTAAAACCACCAGACTTTTTCAGAATAACTGCTATCTAACCCTGCTTCCCCTATCTTACACTGTATATACTTGTGTAATTAATTTTTATACCAAAAGACCAGACTCTACATTTGTCCCAATTTAACTTCATATAATTTGATTTAGCCTAATGCCTTAGCTTGTCAAGACTCTTTGGGATCCTGATTCTCTCATCCACTGTGTTTTGTGTCATCTGAAAATTTGTTGTATGTATCATCTATTCCTTTATAAATAATGAAATATTGGGGCGGCTAGGTGACACAGTGGATAGAGCACCAGCCCTGGATTCAGGAGAACCTGAGTTCAAATCCGGCTTCAGACACTTAATGATGACCTAGCTGTGTGGCCTTGGGCAAGCCACTTAACCCCATTGCCTTGCAAAAAAACCTAAAACAAATAATGAAATATTAAGCAGAACAGATCCTTGGGGTACTCCACTAAAGACTTTTCACTAGGTTGAATTTGGACTTTTTGAATTGACAAAAACTTTTTGAATATGGCCATCTAATGAGTTCTGAATCTATCTGATTGTGTCATCCATATGTCCCCCATGTCACAAGGGCAGTCTGAGATACTTTATCATCCCTTTGTTATATATAGGTAAATCCTTCCCATCCACTAGTTCAATAACCCTGTCAAAAGAAAAGGAAAAAAAATGAGTTTAGTTGAATGATCAGTTCTTAATGAAGTCATGGGAGTTCCCTTTAATGTTATTCACTAACTAACCCTTTAATGATCAACTTTAGAATCTTCCTAGAAATCAAAGTCAAATACATGGATTTATGGGTTTCAGGTTCTTTTTTCTTCCATTTTTGAAAGTCAAACCAATATTTTCACTTCTCCAATTTCTCTTATTTTCCATTACCTTTCAGCCATCATTAATAGCAGGTCAGCAACCATATCTACTGTTCTTGAAAGAACTGAGATGTAGTTCATCTGGGTCAGGGAACTTGAATGCACCAAGGGCCAAGAGGTACCTTCTTCCTATTTCCTTATTTAGCTTAGGTATCAATTCTCTATTATTTACATTTGTTCTGTGGTTTCCAAAATAAAGGCCATTCTCCTTTGCAAAGAAAACAGAAATGAAATAATAATTGCATCTACTATTGTATATCAGTTATCATCATTCCCTCCTAACTCAAACAAAGGATATTTTTTTCCTGTGATGCTTCTTTTTCTCCCAATGTAAAAAAGAGAAAACAAAACCCTTTTATTGTCCTTAGCTTCCCTTGCCAACCTCAGCACATTTTAAGTTTTAGCATTCCTCATATCATTCTTAATAATATCATAATACACTTTGATCTTTACCCTCTGTTCCATGTCCTTGTTTCCATCAGGTCTAAGCTATTTGATGAGTTTACTTTTTATTTTTCAGATAAAGTTCATTTTTCTTCCTGAGAGGAATTTGCAACCTCAGAATTACATTCTTGAATATGTCCCCTCCTTTCTGGACTGAAGCCTTTAACTCCATGGAAGCTTGTCAGTCTTTCCTCTAAAGTGCATATCAGCCTATACCCAAATTTCCTCCCCTCCTTTATAACAAAGTCTAGAATGAGGTGAACCCTTTGCCCCCCCAGCCAGGGGCCTTATAATTTCTATACCCAGTAATCAGTTCCTTTCTGATAATGAGAATCAGATACAGAATAGAATTTCCCCTTGTTCATTCCTCAGTCTTTTTATGGATGAAATTATTCCTATAGTAAATTAGGAAGTTATTAACTTCCCCATTTTTGTCAGAGAAAATGTCTAAATAATTGAAGTCCCCTATCACTGCTATTCAATGCTTCAATACGACCTGTGTTCTATTTTCCAAACTCTTCCTCTATTTCCTCTCTCTGTTCAGGCAGTCTGAGGTCGACCCAAGGACAGTCACTTTTGTTTCTCTCTCCTTTGACATTCATCTCCAAAATTCTCCATCATTCTTTCCCCCTCTGGATCCTGAATTTCTCATATGAGTATACCTTCCTAATACAGAGTGCTCTATCTTTCTCACCAGCACCACCACCTTATATCTACCCTATTTTTTGATGAGAAATATCTATCCACATTCACAGTCCAATTATGACTTTTATCCCATCAAGTCTCAGTAAGATCTATGAAGTAAACTTTGCTTCCTTGAATTAGTCTTTTTTTCTCTTTTCTGTTATTCAAATTTTAGAAATTTTGACTTAGACCCTCACAGTCATGCCGTTTGCTACTATATTCTTGGATTTCTATGGTCCAGCTGTTTGTTCTTCCCTCTTCCTTCTCCAGGGCTACTCTTTCTAACTGGGAATATACACAGGCAGCCCTCTCCCTCCTTCATTCTTTTCATTTTAAACCCCTTTTTATTAAACGTGCAAGAAACCTGAAAAAATCTGTTTTGACCAGTCTTTGTTAGGTGTACTCCATCTATGGCCAGGAATCTGTCATCACTTCGTGTTTAAGTTGGAGTCCAGAGATCTAAGTCCCCCTCTCAGATACCACCTTCTTAGCCAGCTGTTCACTTCCCAAATTGATTTTTTCCCCCTTTCTTCATCCCTTACCTCAAAAGACAACTTGTGCCCCTGTGGTCTTCAGTTCCTTGCCCAATGCTTCATAATCATTGGCAATATATTTAGGTTCCTTTTAGAAGTGTCATTTGTCCCCATATGATCCACCCAAAGTGGGGAGCTGTCATCCACTTGGCTTCCTTAGGAGGCTCTTTGTTTCATCCTGGATTCATGCCATGGGCAGGATAGCATATCTCTCTCTTTTTTTATCTAGTCAATACAGAGCTGCCTCAGTACCACACCTGAGCAAGAAATCACCAACTACCATCCTACTCTGCTTCTTCTGCCCCCCCCAATATAGCATGGTGCCTGTCCCATAGTGGGCACATAATAAATACTTGTTGGTTAACGAATTGAATGATTCAAGAAGGAAGGGACCCTTGAAGGTTAAAAAAAGAACCAGGGTCCTAGGGTAAAACTTAAAAGAAGAGAAAGATGTCAAAATGCAGAGATTGGAGCAAGAGATCAGGAGAAATCGGTTCCAGTCAGAGTGGGGCAGTGGGTATAAAATCATGGAGGTCCAAAGAACATTCTGAAACAGTGAACAACAAGGAGAATACTTCCCGTCATATGCTGAAGTCAATGACAGACTGTGGGTAGCTTTTGAATGCCAAGATAACGAACATTGAACATTCCTAAAAATCAGATCCTATAAAAGTGAAATGACCAGGGGCAGCCAGGTGGCACAGTGGATAAACATCAGCCCTGGAGTCAGGAGGACCTGAATTCAAATCCAGCTTTGGACAATTGATAATTACTTAGCTGTGTGACCTTGGGCAAGTCCCTTAACCCTGATGCCTTGCAAAAAAATGGAATAATCTGAAGGAGATGCCCAAGCAGAACCTTGATGATCATTTGTGAGGTCTTTGAAGTTCCTTTCCACTCTAGGAGTCCATCAACTGAGCACAGCCAACTATCTTCCCTTTATTCAAGTAACATCAAAGATATGAGATATTTTCACAATCTCTGAGCAGTCCACTCTCCCTTCCACCTCTTGCTTTGAATCTCTATTGCCTAACATTAATTCTTGAAGACCAGAGTGGGTCAAAAGGTATTCATTAGGTTACAGAAAGGACTTCACCCTCTGGATCTACTCCTTTCCTTCTACCATGTTTGTTCTCCCTTGGTACATAAAAATGGTGGAACTTAAAGAAGAAAGGGACTTCAGGATTCTGTTTTTACTTCTCATTATTATATCATAGAAAGAATATTGTCTTTGTAATCAGACCCTGGGTTTAAACCCTGCTTTTGGAATTCACTACCTGTGTGACCTTAGGCAAGTGACTGTTCTGGGCCCGTTTTCTCTACTGCAAAAAGAGGGATTTGGACCAGTTGACTTCTAAGGTCCCTTCTACCTCTCCTACTTAAATCTATGATCTTATAAGTAATTTTCCCTCTCTAGGTTCCAGTTTCCTTATTCGTAAAATAAGGGAGTTAGGCTAAATGATCTCTAAGAGTCCCTCTAGGTTAAGATCTATGATCCTGTGAGTCATATCCCCTGGCTGAGTCTCAGTTTCCTCACCTGTAAAATGAAAGAAGTTGAACTTTGTGGTTTCTGAAATTTCTTCTAGCCCTTGATACTCAAGAGCATATAAAACCTAGTGCTTTAGCTGCCCTTGGGAATGGTTTGTCTTCCTTTCTCAAAGCTTCCTTTCTCTGAAGCCTCTTATTTTCTGCTTGCCTCCAATTTCCCCTCATTTCAAAATCAGAATCGTTTCAGGAGGAAAAGGAAAACCCTCCCTAGCATGCAGCACTCTCCCATTAAGCAGCCACCTTATGCCCTCCCACCTCTCCTGTTTCTCAACCACCAAGTTTGTATTACAAGGACCTTTATTGCGCTCAGGATTTATATGGCTCCCGAGTCTGTGCTTTTGCCCCAGAGCACGCCCTTCCACACCCACAGTTGCTGACTCCAGGGTAGAAAAGTCAAAAGCAAAAGGCTGGATTCTTCAATGATGGCCATCACTAAAAGGCTGCCTCTGCCTCTGCTTTTCCCAATCTCCTCCTAATGGAAATGTCTATGCCCCCCTTAGCCCAAACTATAGCTTTTACCCCCAGCATGGCATGGAAAGAGGTCTGGCTTGAGAATCAGAAGACCTGAGTTCAATTCCCACCTCTGATACTACCTCTGGGACCCTGGACAAGTCTCTACAATTCCTCAACCTCATCTTCCTCATTTGTAATTGAGCTGGCTGATCACTGAGCTCCCTTCTAGATCTGGCTCTAAGAAACCACAGGAGATATTGCAAGAGGAGGCTACAACCAGACTCCTAGCACGGTAGATGTTGTTTGGGGCTGTGGCTTTTTTTTTTCATTTTTACCCCTTTATTTACATTTTGAAAGTGTTTCTCACCACTGTCTACTGTAAGAAAATAAGGATTGAGGAGAACTAAAGGACAAGCTCATCCAAACTCAGCCAGGTTCCAGAAGCAGAGGAAACCAGGGTGTCAGGTAAGTGGAATGTCCTCCTCAATCTCTACCAGGTGCATCACCAGAAGACAGGGTGGCACAATCAGGAAGGAGTTTTTGCCCTCTTCAGGTCACCACCTCCTGCCCCCCCATCTCCACTCCAACTTTTCCATCCTTAAGGCACAAAAACACTCTATAAGCTACTGATGCAGGCCCTGCTGAAGCTCTCCTCTGGGGCTGTAAACAGAATCAATTAAAACTAGCCAGACCCAGGAGTTTTATTATAATACCTGCTTTCCAACTGGGATAAATCTCCACTCCCCCCCAATTCCCCAGGACTGAATCTTTACAAGGCTTTCCTCTCCTTCCTGCCCCTCCCCTCCCCTCCCCCAACCTGGCAATGGAGATAGTCTCTATACACACACCCCAAAACACACACACACACACACACACAGACACACACACTCACATGTACTCACACATAGTCACACATACAAACATATGACAAGACATACACAATGTGCTCACACACACACACAAATACACAGACACACACTCACACACACATACACACACAGCATACACTCACATGCCCATGCACTCACTCACACATACAAACATATACACAGGCACACACAAACACATATGCTCACCCACACATACTCATACACTCACACACACACTCACACTTACACACAGACATATACACAGACACACAAAACACATGTGCTCACAGTCAAACATACATGCACAAACACATACATCATACATGCAATGTAAACACATATGCTCCTGTACTCTCACATGTGCATGTACATATGAGCATATGAACACACATGAATGCATACACATCCACACAGGACACACACAGACAAACACAAAAAACAAATACATATCAACAAACACATACAATCATACATGCACACACTCGCACATGCACTCATACACATGCTACCACTTCCTCCCTTAAGGATTGTAAAGTGATGTCATTTCTGGGCAACCAATCCCTTGTTCCACCAGGTGAAGGACTTGGGGAAGAGATATATAAGAAGGAGAACTTGCCAGGTAGGGAAGTCAGGGGCCTGCCTCCTCCGCCGCTCCTCACTGCCTCCAGGGGAGCCTCTGCTCCCCTTTTCTTGGTGTTGGGGTGGCCCCTCTCCATGTTGCTCTGGCAGCCGCATCAGGTCTCTGGAGCCGGTGCGCTATGGTCCTGGAGATGTGTAAGCCCATCAAGGGAGCGGCAGTGAAGGGACCCAGACTCTGCAGAAGAGTTGACAGAAAACTTACTGCCTGGCCTGAAACCAGTTTATCATTTATTCAAAATAAATTTCCTAAATAATTTACACCTCCCTGCCCCCTCCCCTTGGTTTAAGTAGGAACACAATAGTGGCACCAAGAATCTAATTACAGCTGTGACAGATGTTTAGTTATTAATAAAGCCTCAATGTCCCCGCAGGGCATTACATAACAAACTCTAACGGGCCCGAGGAGCCAGCCCTCATATTTACAGGTACTTTTCCATTCATGCTCTCCTGGGCTTTGCTATAGTACAAAGACTGTGGGTAGAGGGGGTGGCAACAAGCCAGAATGGAGCTAGTGGGGAACCCCAGTCCCACGCTGGCATCATTCAGCTGCCTTTCTTTTGACAGCAAGAGAAAAGAATGGGAATTTAGGGTGCAATGTACCCCATAAAGGAGGGGATTCTTGCTTCCATATTCTGGGTGCCTGCTGCCAAACACAGCAAGTCCCTTAACTTTTCCAAGCCTTGATTTCTGTATCTGTAAAATAAAAGTCATAATATTCTAAGGTTTATATCCCAGGCTTTCTGTAAAGCTCAAATGAGATAATATATGAGAGGAAACACGGCTTGGGAGACAGAGGAATCACTTTGGAATCACTATAGAGAGAACTATAGAATTTTGAGTTCAAAAGGCTACCCAGACCAACTTATCCTCACCATCAACATTCACCCAATAAGTGGTCTTCAAGCCTTCACCTAAAGACCTTCAAAGAGGAGGAATCCACTAATCCCAAATTACATTCCATTTGTAAAAACTCCAATTATTAGGGAGATTTTCCTGACATCAGTTTACCTCTTTGCAAACCCTCCCCCCAACCCCACAACAGATTCTGCCCCTGGAGCACATCTGGTCTTTCTTCTAGATGATGGATATTTGAAGCTCATGATCCTGCTCCTTCTGTTCCTCCAATCTAAACATTCCTAGTTCCTTCCAATTCTCATATGGCATAGACTCAAGTTGTTTCGCCATCCAGGTGGTTCTCTACTGGACTGTCTCCAGTTTGTCAATGCCCTTCTTAAAGTGTGGTCCTGAACTGAATATGGTCAGAGTTCTGACAGGGCCATAGTCTCCTGAATACTGCAAGCTAAGTCTTTCTTAATGCAACCCAAGATCCCAAAGTTGTTTTTGGCTGCCACCTCATACAATCCATTCCAATACCACCAGCCCCCTTTCCAGTCCAAAGTTTTTCAAAGAAAAGATGGATGCTGTTAGAGGAGTAAGAGAGAGATTGGAGGATGATAGAGGAAGAAGAAGAGAGATGATGGAAAATGATGGAACAAGAAAAGAGAAGGCAGTGGAATTGAAAATGGAGGCTCTAACTTCTCCCTTGAGGTTCTTCTAGAGTGATTAACAGGAAAGACAAATGAGTCTCCTCTGCAAAGGGGGAGAACAGTGCCCTTTCAAATCCAGAAACTCCCTAAAGTCAAGGGTCAGGTCTCCATCAACAGACCCATACATCTCCAAATTCAAAGTCAAGGCCTCCTACTCCTCAACTTGTGATATTTTCTGCCGATTCAAATGATCATGGCGGTAATGATAGCTAGATCATAGATAGATAGATAGATAGATAGATAGATAGATAGATAGATAGATGATAGATTTTCTGTATCATCTGTGGCTTCCATAAAACATTTCTTATGCCAACCCATGATAAATCAAAGCTACAATGGAAAAGTCATGATGGGAAGGGATAACTAAATGTACCCTATTGCTCTTAGTCATTCTGACTCTAGTCCCAGAATGTCCTACATATTCTCAATGGGTCAAATACTGCCCAATGGTGCCCTCTTGAGACAGCTAGTTATGCAGTAGATGTAGTCAGGAAGATCTGAGTTCAAATCTCAGCCCAGCCACTTGATAGTTGAATAGCCTTAACGAAAGTTACTTAACATCCATCTGCCTCAGGTTCCTCTGCTAAAATGGGGTTCATAATAATAGCACCTACCTCCTAAGGTTGTTGTGAGGATCAAATGAGATAATGTTTATAAAGTACTAAGCATAGTACATGGAAGACAATGGGAGCTTAATAAATGCTTATACCCTTCCCAACCTGAGGAATTTCTAGGAAAAAAACATTTTTTTTTTTTTACTAATTAGCTAGCCCATAGAAATTAACAGGTCAGTGGGGCCTACATAACCACCTGCCTACTGTTGCCATACCTGCCTGCTCCCAGGTGCTCTGTTAGCAGGTTTGAATCAATTAGGAGTTGAAAATGAGACTGATTGTTATAAATTATATAATTACATTACTGCAGATGGCGCACACGTGAAGTTCTGATGGCATAGACCAGTGTTGACAAGACTAGAGATTGGTCCTGCTTTGCATTCATTGAATTTCCCTCCTCCAAGATCCCTTCTTCCTAGCACTCCCTTATGAGTCCTGTCAGCTCTCAGCCTCCAGCAAGATTCCTTTTCCTATTACGAACATTATTTAAACACCTGCTCTGTCTAATTTCCAGGAAACTCTTAGCAGAACCCAAAGTTGTGTCAAATTTTGCTCTTCAGCAGTATGGGCCCAAATCTGGAGAACCATCACCAGGAAATGATGCACTTGGGATTATATGGGTGGCAGAGAATGGTTTGGGAGAGTCTCAAGAGATTATTTGGGGTACATGCTGGGATAGTGTTGTCAGCACCCACTAAATTTCAGTGACCTGGACAAAATCCCATTTGCCTAACCCTAGTAAGACCTCTGCAGATTTTTCAGGAGATCAAACCTCCTTCCCTTAGACAAACATGTGCACATTCCTCCCTCTTGAAAGTATTCTCTTGGCAATCTAGTTAAACAAATCAGCGGAAACCAAATTTCTAGAGGCATTAGCAGAACACACAAAGAAAGACATTTTATTTTATTTTCAAGTATGCTTTTAGTTGCCATGACACTCCCCAGAAGACTGGAAGACATTAAAGGTTGTAAGAGCAGATTTCAGGAGGAGAACAACTGGCTGAATACCTTGCCATCTGTCACCTCCCCTGACCCCAAACAGAATGACTGCCCCTCCCACTACTCTCCTTCTGCACTCACCACTGCTCAGGTCATGAGGAAGCAATGGGACTGCCCAGAATATATGGACTGTGGTGGTGCATTTGAGCTCCCCTTGTCCTCTCTTCCTTCTAGGCTCAGATCCTGTGCCACCTCTTTTGTGAAAACTTCTCTGATCCCATAATAATATAACATTTTTTTTAAATTAAAGGTAATCGTCTTTGGTCTTTGTTCAAACACCAGTTCTTTCTCAGGATACAGATGGCATTATTTCTCTCTCATCACATTTAACTTAGATCAATGCATACCATGGAAACAATGTAAAGACTAACAGACTGCCTCTTGTGGGGGGTGGGGGAGGGAAGCAAGATTGGGGGAAAACTGTAAAATTCAAAATAAATAAAATCTTTCAAAAAAACACTTCTCTGATCCCTCTCGGGCAAGAGCTCTAAAACTTGGGTCCATGAGCTCAGGTTTTACATACATATATAAAAAGATCCACACATATACATGTGTGTTTGTATGTATGTATTCATAACTATGCATATGTGTATACCTATAAATATCTTAATAAATATAATTATATATAATATATAAGTATATAAAATGACATAATTATATAGTATATAAATAATATAATTAATATATATACAGATATAAATAACAATGCTAATTGGTTTCCTTTATTATCCTATGCATTTCATTCATTTACATGTATTATTCTGTGACAGAGTTCAAAGGGTTTTCTAGATCACCAAAGGAGGACCATGACCTATAAAAAAGTTAAAGATCGGGTTGGCTAGGTGGCGCAGTGGATAGAGCACCGGCCCTGGAGTCAGGGGTACCTGAGTTTAGATCCAGCCTCAAACACTTAATAATTACCTAGCTGTGTGGCCTTGGGCAAGCCACTTAACCCCATTGCCTTGCAAAAAAAACTAAAAAAAAAAGTTAAGGATCTCTTCTCTAATGACTAATATTCTTTCTCTCCTAAAATTATATTTGCTTATTAGTATAAGAAGACTGTACACAGCCTTGAGAACAAGGACATTTTTAAGTGGCTTCCTACTCTCTTTTTTTAAAAAATAGACCTATGATATTAATGGTATGACTCTGGGCAAGTTGCTTCACCCTGTTTGCCTCATTTGTAAAATGAGCTAGAGAAGGAAATGGTAAGCCAGTCCAGGATCTTCACCAAGAAAACTCCAAATCAGGTCACAGTAGACCATGACTGAATGACAGCACAAATTATTTCATAAGTATAGAGAATTCCTGGTGAGAAATTTTTCTACATAGATAAGCATCTTTTCTAAAGCTTAGTTTTAGAGTCACAGGAAGTTAAGCAATTTGCCCAGAGTCACAGCACCATGATGAATCAGAATCCATGGAGCCAGTATCTATCAGAGGTGAGAGTTAAGCCCAGATCTTCCTGACTCAGAGACCAGTTCCCTATCCACAATGCCACAAAGACTCTTGTACATAAAGAAAGCAATTTTGTTGAACTGATATATAAATAGAAGGCACTTAATAAATGTAGGTTAAATTGGTTCAGGTTCCATACAGCAAGTAACCAAGAAACACTGGTGGGATTGAACTATATTACATATACACAATCAAGAAGTATTGATTGTGGGGGCAGCTAGGTGGCGCAGTGGATAGAGCACCAACCCTGAGTTCAAATCCAGCCTCAGATACCTAATAATTACCTAACAATGTGGCCTTGGACAAGTCACTTAACCCCATTGCCTTGCAAAAACCTAAAAAAAGAAAAAAAAAGTATTGATTCTGGTAGCTCTTTTTGTAGTGGCAAAGAATTGGAAATTGAAAGAATGTCCATCAATTGGGGAATGACTGAACAAATTGTGGCATATGATTGTTATCAAGTATTATTGTTCTATAAGAAACCATAAATGGTCAGACTCTAAAGAAGCATGGAATGAATTACAGGAACTGATGCAGAGCAAAGGGAGCAGAACCAAGAGACCATTGTACAAATTAACAACAACATTGTGAGTTAATCCACCTTGATGGATGCAGCTCCTCCCAGCAGTTCAGGGATCTAGGACAACCCTAGAAGACCAGCTATGGACAATGCTATCCCCATCCAGAGGAAGAAAAAACAAAGCAAACACAAAAGCCCTTCAGAATCTGAATGAACACTACATTTACCTTCTAAATTTTCTCTTATGCTTTTTTTTCTATCACATGGTATCTCTCTTTTCCCTTAATTCTAATTCCTCATACCAAAAATGTTCAATGTAAACATGTTAACACAAATGTGTATGTACAGTGTTCAACTGACTGCTCACTGACAAGGGGAGAGAGGTGGGAAGGGAGGATGGAAGGATATTATGTAACTTAAAAATATACATATGCATGTGGATGAATGTAGAAAAACTGTCATAATATGTGATTGGAAAAATAAAATAAAATATGAATTGAGGAAAAGGTGTTGATTGAATTGTGTGGCACACAGTAGGTACTTTTTAAATATCCATTGGATTTGTTTGAATTTTATGAATTTAATAAGTATTTATTGAATTGCATCACCCACAGTAAAAAACTATTCATTGAATTGAATTGTATTCAGTAGGCATATAATAAGAGTTAGTATTTCTCTAGCTATTTAAGGTTTGCACGGTACTTTACAATATAATCCTGTTTGCACATGACAACCCTATATAGTAGGTGTTAGAAGTACCCGCATTTTACAGATAAAGAAACTAGAACTCTTGAGAGGAGCAACATAGAGAAAAAACTGAGACAGAACTGATACTTAGGTGTTGCCCATCATATATTACATTACTCAACTGTTTAAAATAATAAAATGCAGATTAAATTGGATTGAGTTGCATGCAGCAGGTGACTAATAAGTGTTGGTTGAACCAGGTTGGATTATACAAAGTAGACAATAATGATTGAATTGGATTGCACTGCAGATAGTTGGCAATTAATAAATGTTGGCTCATTGGTTTGGTTTTAATTCACTTGGTCAATAGAGCTCTGAGCCTGGATTCAGACAGATCTGAGAGTCCAAATTTGGAAACAGGAAGAAAGATCTATATTCCCCCAAAATGCTGCCCAAGGACAGAGACTGGCTCTTCTCTCTTGTATCTCCTACAATAAGCACTAAACACATAGGAGGTGCTCAATAATTGTGGAATCAATCCAAATCCCTAAATTGCTAAATGTTTGTATTTTTAAGGGTAGGGGGAGGAATGGAGAGGAAGTGGAAGGAAGAAAGAGGAAGAAGAAATGAATCCAGAAGCTTGACCTTCCAAAGTCAATTTGCAAATTCATGATCATTTCAAAAGCTTTCCAAAGGCTGGTCTCAAAGTGAAGTCCTAATGGTTTTAGTTTCTGGCTAACTCCCTGCAGACCCCTGAATGCTACTTCCCCTGGCCTGGAGCAACACACTTTTATCCCTCCATCAAAATAGCTCTTAGGATTTTAGAGCTGGAAGGGACCTTAGAGAGATGGTTCAACCTCATTTTCTAGATGAGGAAGCTGAAACCCAGAGAGGGGGAGGACCTTGCCCAATGTCATGGCCTGGCCAGTGGGACCTCCTGACTCCCTATCAGTCCCCTGCACTTAGCTGTCCATCACCCCTCCCCCATCCAATAAGTATTTCCTGAACCCCTGCAATCAGACTATTCCTATGCTAGGGACCATAGGGGTCAGAGCGAAGGAGAAGGAAGAACCCCTTCCCTCAGAGTAGACTTGTTGAGAAAGCAAGATGTGAAACAGGAGTGGAGAAGAGTGGAAGGCACTCACAATTTGGAGTCCAAATGGGCAACCCCTTCATTTTATAAAGAAACTGAGATCCAAAAAGGTAGAGGGACTTTCTCAAGTTAGCAGTAACTGCGCAGTTTTTTTTCAAAGGATCTGGCAGGATGAGACACTGAATGAATAAATTTTGAATAAGAGATGACAAGGGAAATAAAAACAGTTTAGGTAATGGGCAATCCTCTCCACTAAGCAATCTGATAAATGAGTCTGGGTGTTGATAGATTCCTGGTTTTCCTTCTCTATAAAATGAAGGACTAGATAATCTCTAAGGACCCTTGTGACTCTAAAATATTCATACCTATGGGACTTTAAGAAAGTCACATACACTCCTTGGGGCTCAGTTTCCTCATCTGTAAAATGAAAAGCCAGATTCCAAGGATTCTGAGGTCTCATTCAGTCCAGAATCTATGATTCTTTGATCCTAAGACATTTAATCTCTCTGGATCTCAATTTCCTCACTTGAAAAATGCAGCATTGGACAAGATTGGGAATTCTTATCTTTCCTTGTCTCACAGACCCTTTAAGCAATCTGATGAACTCCCCAAATTCCTCCTCAGAATAATGTTCCTTACCTACCCTTGTAACTGAAGGAAATGCTACGTTTCACTCAGAGGTTGGTAAAAAAAAAATAAAATATTTTTTTCTCGTCCGAGCTCACAGACCACCTTGAAATCAATTCAGAGGACTATTAGGAGTCTACAGACCCTGGTTAAGACCCTCGAGACTAGTTGGCGTCTTAAGATCCTTTTTAGTTCTAGATTCAGCTCTGTTTAATACAATGTTTAGAACACTGTAGACACTTAACAAATATTGATTGACAAATGTTACAGTAGTAATAGTAGTAAAAGTGGTAGCAGTGGTGTTGGTTGTCCTTCAATCTCAAAGTTCATGAAATCCAAAGAAAATGATATCATGACATGCACATAATTTAGATAAAAGTGAGGGGGTGCAAAGATACCAGCCTCACTTCCAAAAGGTACCAGCCTCACTGGTTCTTCCAAAAGACATCACTCTCACTGTCTCTATCAGAATCATGTGATTCCAGTGGCCTGATTAATTAGGATGAATGGAAGATTCTATTCAACCAAATGTAAGTTCTTTTGAGGGTAAAGATTGTTTCCATTATTTTTTACCCTTGCAACCAAAATAGAGCTTAGTATAGAATAGATTTTTACTAAATGTTTGCTGATTAATTGATTGATTGATTGATGAAGATAGGTTCCAAAACCAGTGTGAATTCATCTCAGTTTTCCTTCAATGTGGTTTTCTGGCTAATCCCAGAGAGTTCATGATGGGGCTTATCTTTCTTGGAAAAGGAAAAGGGAGAGGAAGAGGGACTTGATGCATTCTATTTCTAAGAAGAAAGTTAGCACCCGTTGTGGTCTGGCTCTGTGCTTCACACCTGAGATACCCTGGATCTAGAATGCAAAGTCCATAACAGATGTTTTTGAGTGCCTAGGTAAACTGCTGAAATAACTCTTTCTCCTGAAGGTGGATGGGATTTCAGTGGTCATTTAGTCCAATGCCTTCTGAAGAAAGATTTCCTTCTACAAGTGGTCATCCAGTCCTTGCTTAAAGACTTCTAGTTTGGGGTCTCCTTCCCTCACAAGGAAACCCACTCTATTTTGGGCTATCATTAATAAGATTTTCATTCTGTTAGTTATACATTGGCTGCCTCTTTGTAATGCCCAATCCATAGCTCCCAGTTCTGCCCTCTATGATAAAATAGACCAAATCTAATGCCTTTTCCACACAACATACATTCATATCCTTGAAAATGGCAACCCTATTCCAATAAGTCTTCTCTTCCCCAGGTTAAACATCTCTGTTTCTTTCTATTGATTCCACAATGGCATGGTACAAGATATCTCTACCATTAGAATTTAAGAAGGACTATTTTCACATTCTTTTTGCATTCCCAACACTCATCACAGTATGTGGACATAGAAAATAATCATGACCATTTGTGGATTGAGTAATTAAAGAATACTTAGAGCAAGAAAGAAAAGAAGCAAGCTTCTTCCCCCCACTCTCACCTCCTCAAAGTGATTTAGGCCATTATGGAAATAGCACTGCCTCTGGAAACCTGTGTTCAAATCCTATCTCTGATGCTTGCTATTTCTATGACCCTGGAAAAATCATTTAACTTGCCTGGACTCACTTTCCTTATCTATAAAAAATGAAGTTGACTAAAATAGCCTTTGAGGTCCAACTACAGTTTTATGATCCCATAAAATCATGATTTCAACCCCAAGTCTGAAAAGTGAGAATTTCATGCTACCATATCATTCTTCTATGAATTCCAGGGACCCTGACATCTTTTCTTGACTTATCCCTGGTTCACCAAAGATGCTGGGAAAGTCAGAGATGGGAGGGAGATCTGAGGTCATTAAATCTCATCCATCCACTTTCTAGCGAAAGCCAACAGGGACCTGGAAAGCAGAAAAGCAAAAGAATTGACCAAGGTACCCCAGGAAAGGACTAGAATACCCTGGATGACCTTTACTTTATTAATGGTTCCTAATGGACATCAACATAAGTCTGATTCTATTCAAATGGTAAGTCAGAAGTTCTCTTCCAACAAGAGGTTATGTAGGCACTTTCAGAACTTGGCCTCTGGAGACTCTATCATTTGTGTGCAAGGCCAGATAAAACGAAAATGGTCTGCAAACATCAGGTTGGTTTTATATTAAAGTGAGTCTGGAGCTCTTGATAATAAGACGATGCAGAGAGCATTGCTGAGTCCTGCCAAGTTTCACTGGAGCAGGTTGGAGTGGTGAACTGGCAACAGTCTTTGAGTTTGGGGAGGAGGGAGACAGTCTTACAATATATTTAGGCTAGATATCTGTTTATAGAGTGTAATTTGAAGGACATCAGAAAGCCCTGAGCAGCCAAATGGTGCAGTGGGTAGAGTGCAGAATATAGATTCAGGAAGGCTCATCTTCCTGAGATCAAATTTGGCCTCAGACACTTATTATCTGTGTGACTCTGGGCAAATCACTTAATCACTGGTTGCCTCAATTTCCCCAACTGTAATATGAATTGGAGAAGGAAATGGCAAACCACCTAGCCATAGCTCTGCCAAGAAATGATGTCACATTAGCAATGCGTTCCTGGGTAAATCATTTACCTCTGAAATTTTTGCTCTGTCAATTGACATTAGACTAAATTATTCCTAAGATAACTTCCAGTTGTTCAGTGATCAAGAAAGGCAGTATGACCTAATGGATACTTTGTCGTCAGGAAGACTTCAGTTCAAATCTCACCTTGGATTCACTCTTAGACTAACTGTGTGACCGAGGATAATCACTTAATCTCTCAAGGTTTTATTGTCCTCATCTGTAAAATGAAGGGGGTTTGACAAGAAAATCTTTAAGGTCCCTTTCAGCTGAACATTTATGAATCCTATGATTCCAATGATGGGAATTTCAAGCTTCAGAGGAGATTTTAAGAAAAGATGCTCTGAGCCAGGGTGACATTTTAGAAGTCCTTACAACACCCTCCTTGGGTATGCACCTATTGCACCCAAGTCTAGGACTAGTTTTATATGAATGCATTCTGGTGTCAAACTCACCCTTCCCTATACCACCCAACAACACCATTCTGAAAGCACAGATGGATCTGCCCAAGAATCAAAGAATACTATCTCAAGAACACATTTTGACAGGCAGCTAACAGAAGATTAGAGCTGGAAGAATCCTTAGAGAGGTCCTAGCCTTTTTGTTTCATTCTGAAGAGAGGAAAACTGAGGCATACAAAGGGAAGTGTCCAATGTCAGAAAGTGGTGAGCAGAAGAGCCTGGACTCTAGTTCTCTTGATTCCTAATCCTGTTTTCTCTCACACCTTCCTCTTTTATGACACAGCACCACCCTCCATCCCAGACTAAAGACAACTCGGGTTCAACTGAGAGGGGAAATAGGACTCTTAAGAGGGCCTCTAAACAAAATCACCAGTATTTTCTCTATATGCCCCAGTTATAAGAGATTTGCTACCCAGGGGACAGAGGCAGCGTTGTACAAGGAAAAGGGTTCAAATAGGGGTTCAAAAAACAAGGTATATCACCTTAAGTTATTCTGGATCTCAATATTCTCATCTGAAAAAAAAAAGTGGGAAATTGATACAATGGTTCCAGAACAACAGATCTTTTATTAGGTCTAACCAAGACTATTACAATAGCCTCCCAAAAGGTCTCATTGCCTCAAGTCTCTCTCTCCCCAGCTGTAGATCATCCTCCAGAGAGCTTCAAAAGTAGGAATCCTGCCATGCCACCTACCAACTCACATACACAAAATATGGGTGGAGAAAACATCAGCTCCTCTGTGTGACTTTTAAAACCTTCAGAACCTCATTAGACATGACTTCCCTTCAGGAACTCTACCTTCCAGACCTCCTGATCCTTCACTGTTCTTCACATATTATGTGACAACTCCCATCTCCAGGAAAGCCATGCCTGAAATGCATCTCCTCTTTATCTCCACCTCTAAGAACACTTCATTTTCTTCAAGAGTCAGCTTGAGGATGAGTTTCTACTGGAAGCCATTCTTCATCCCTCTGGCTCTAATTTTCTTACACATTCTCCTCCTCCATGCCCTCTGGGATGCAACCATGCTGGCCTATTTGCAGCTCTTCCAACACATCACTCCATTTCCCATCTCCATGACTCTGACGCTGACTCAGTGAAGAAGTTTCAAAGTGATGAGAAACAAAAGGGCAGCCAATGGGAAAATGATAACTGCACCTAGACTTTGGACCACTGCCCTATACCAGCGCCAATCTCACTTAATTCTGGAGATCTTAAAAGATGGGGAAATGGTAATCTTGTTAAGCTTCAATTTCTTAAAGATAAAGGGCTGGTCCAGCTGGCCCTTAGGATTCCCCATCAGAACCAAGAATACTATGTCTCAAGTCCTAAGAATCAAGGGACACATATTCCATGTGGCTTCCCTTCTCCTGGCCATGCCCACTTCTTAGGACTACTCCATGTGAATTTCAGTACCCATTTATTAAGCTCCAACTATATTCCTAGTTCTATGTTAGGAATAAGACTGAAACTCTCTATCCTTAAGGTGCTTACCTTTGGGGGAGGAATGTTGAAGAGAAAGGGAAGTGGTTTACAATCCTCAGAGAGAAAGTAAATATAAGAGTGTTAAAAACAAAAGGATGCCCATCATCCAGTGAATATTGGCTTCATGGGAAAAATCAGTATTGATGCTGGAAACTCACTCTGGATCCAAAGTTTGTTCAGGAAAAGAGCCAAGGGCCATGGGCTACCATTAATCATTGGAAAACCCAACACTAACAACTTTCAGTGACTCTAGATCTATGAGGTGTCAAGTTCTACCCAGCTGAACAGTCCAAATAAAGTTCCATGGAGATCATGGAATTTCTTCTGAGCTTTTCTTAAAGAATGGACTGGATTTGGGTAGTGGGAAGGGCATAACAGATGAGGGAAACAATTAGCAAAAAGTCATGAAAAAGTAAAGCACATTTGAGGACAGTGAATAAAAATAGTTGGGCTAGAAAAGAAGGGGTGAGGCTCGAATTTATGTTAGGCTCAAGTTGAGGAGTTGGGATGAGGAGGAGAGAAATGAATACTAACAAGTTTAAACTAAGAATCACAGGGAGGAGAGTGAATTAGAGTGATCATGTGTGAGATTGATTGGTGGAAAGAGAAACTATCTTAACTGATGGGCAGATGAGAGCATAACCCAGAATCAACTTATACCTTCAGGCAAAAGACAGAAGGTGAGTATCTGGGATGGGACAAGAGATTACAGAAGAAAGGAGGGCACTTCCCTCTCACAATTTTCACAACCCCCCCAAAAGTGCTGTTGGAGCTTCAGGTCACCTTTGACATAAGCACCTGAGAAATAGATGAATAGAGCATCCCCAAGGAGACGCTCCCCAGACAATTCTGGTGGGACCAACTCCATCCTAAGGGGATGAGACTAAGGGGAAATGCTGGAGTTTCATACTTCAGTGAGGAGTAGAGTGAATATTATAGACTATCAACTCCTGATATGAATCACTAAGTTTGGGGGAAGGAAGAAGGAAATCCAGGATCCCTGCCATTCTGTCCAGTGCCCTAGTGGCAATGTCTTCATCTACAGGAAGTGAGATGCTAGACCAGTACTGCCCCACCCAAGTGTCCCAACCCCCAAAGCAGTCATTTAGACTCTGAAACTACAAGGTCTATACATTTTGGACTGAAACAACAACATAGCATTTACAAGAAAAATCCAAAGGTTTTTGTCTGAAAGTAGTCTTATTAAATAGAAGGTAATCTCAATCTCCCTCTTTCAACCTTAATGAGACACAATTTACCTTCTGTTGGCCTCTAAATTCCTTCTGACTATAAAAACACAAAGGCTTCATAGACCCAGGGCCACCTATAAATAACACACAGCATAAAAAGGCAGAATATAAACAGTCTGATGTGACACTCAAGTCTCAGAAACTTGTATGTCAGGGGATATGTTGCCCTATTTTTATATTAATCTATGTCTATTTGGCATCTATTCTGTATAGATTGATGAATTACATGCTGTCTTTCTTATTAGACTATAAGCTATGTGAGAGTAGAGAAGATTGTTTTGTAACTCCACTGCCCTGCCCAAAGTCTAGCACAATTGTGTTTGTGTGTGTGTGTGTGTGTGTGTGTGTGTGTGTGTTTAATATGCATTTTCAGATCAGAAACAGTTTTCACTGTATTTTTGGCACATAGAATTGTGCATTAACAGTGGAAATTAATAAATGTTTATAGGTTGAATGATTGAACCTAGAAGACAATGATTCTCGGTAGTAGGCTGTTCGGTGGTATAGTGGCTATGAACCTGAATAGTTAGATATGAGTCAGGAAGCAATGAATGCAAATCTTGTCTCAGATACTTACTGTGTAACCCTGAGTTTGTCACTTAAGCTTGTCTGCCTCACTTTCCTCAACTTTAAAACCGTCTGGAGTTGTTGTGAGGATTCAGTGATAAAATATTTATAAGATGCATAACTTGATGGCCAGCACGTCATAGGCACCATTAAATTGGAAGCTCCTGAAAGGCAGGGACAATCTTTTGTCTTTCTTTGTATCCCCAATGCCTAGTATTGTTTGTTGAATCATTGCTATTACCCATTGGAGACCAGGAGGGGGCCAAATGTATCATAGGTAGCACAAATTCAACCTGTCCAAAATTAAAGTGATTATCATCTCCAGCTAGACCTGCTCTTCCTCCGAGCTTCTTTCTTTCTGTTGAGGATATGAGATTTAGTCTCTTAGCTTAGAAATTGCAGAGTCATCTTTGTCCCATTACATCATCATATCCAATCAATAACCAAGTTTTATTGGTTTTTTTTCTCTGCATCTCTCAGCTTTTCCCTTCTTTTTATTCAAGTAATAATAATTATAAAACAACATTATTTAGTGCTTTCAAATAGAAAGCCCTTACATAGACAATAGTTCTCAGGAAAATCTTCTAATTGGTCTCTCTTCTTTCAGCTTTTCCCCTGTCAATCCATCCTCCTTCCTTTCCCATGGCACATGTCTGACCATCATGATCTCCTGACCAAAAACTTGCAGTGGCTTCATATTATCTCCAGGACAAAATACAACCTCCTCAACCAGGCTTTCACCTAACCTTTCAGCTCTATTTTGTGCTACCCCCCCTTCCCAAATACTACATTCCAATCAAACTGCTTTTTGAACTTAACACTCTAGCTTTAGGTATCTGTGCAAGCCTATCCCTTATGCACAGATATATTCCCTCCTCATCTCCATCTCCCAACTATGTCTTCTTCCAATGTTCAACCACTCTGGGAAACCTTGCTCTCTTTAATTCATTCTCCACTCAGCCACCAAATTGTGGTCCCAAATCCCAAGTGTAACCAAGTCACCCCACTGCTCAGTAAATGCCAATAGTTCTTTTTTCCCTCAAAGGTTAAATATAAATCCCTCTGCTTGGCATTTGAGCTCCCTTCCCAATTCAGCCCCCACCTACCTTTCCCAATCTTATTGAAAATTACTCCCATTGATACAATGCACAACTTAGTCGACCCTGCTATTCCTCACTCACAGCTCTCCATTTCCTATCTCTGAGTCTTTGTTCTGGTCATTCCCCATGCCTGGAAAGCATTCTGTCTTCCCTTCTTCAAATCCTGACTTTCCTTTAGAATTCAACTGAAGGATCAATTTCTACCTAAAACTTTCTTAATCTTCCCACATTGGTGCCTTCCTTCCACCTCAAATGATCTTATATTTATTTTCTATATGCTTAAATATGTATGTGTTTATTTTAATATATATATATATGTGTGTGTGTGTATATCTCTATATAAGTGGATATATGTGCTATCCAAATGTGTATTCATACATATCTACACAGATAGATAGAATGATAGACAGACAGATAGACAGACAGACACAGAGAGAGAGAGAGAGAGAGAGAGAGAGAGAGAGAGAGAGAGAATGATAGACAGACAGACAGATGCTGCCTCCCTAGATAGAATAAGGAAAAGGACAGTTTCATCTCTGTCTTTCTAGCTCCTCTGTTCAGCATAGTATCTAGCACATGCTAGGTGATTAGTAAATGATCGTTCATTGATTTATTCCTTGACCTTCACCCCTGCCTCAGTAGTTACAGCTTTCTTCTTCCCCAAATAACCATATATTTACTCATCTGTATCTTCAGTAGAAAGTGAGCTCTTTGAGGATAGAAACTATCATTGTAGCCACACGCACACTTCCTAGTCTATTGTTTTGCACATAATGGGAGCTTAGTAAATAAATATTTCTTGAATTACTTCAATTCTGGAAAAGAAAAACATGATTTTCAAGCTCTACAGTCTGGCTACATTATCTAAAACAGTCTGAAACTGGGGGCAGGGATCGGGGGGAGTAAATTAGGACAGAAATGAAAAGTGACAAGAAGATAAATTACAATTGTGTTGTGATTTTCTATTCCCAAGGGTTCCTGGAACCCAGACTTTGACTGACTCCAGCCCTGGTTAGCAGTCTGCTTCCTTTTTCAGGAAATTCCTGTTTCTAAGTGACTACTTAATCAAGCATTGTGTGTTTGAATGTATTCATTATATTTTAATTTGATTATATTCCAGCCAGTAGACTGAAACAGATTCGTCCAGATGTGTAATTATTTTCTAAATGCTTATTCTCATTTTGGTGGCAACCTTGGCGTGGGTCTCTGAAAACCAAGAGAACACTTGGTGTTCATTAGTCACACAGGCTTCATTAATGGGGATTACTGTCAGAAACCATCACCAAGAAGCATCCTGTCCAACAACAGCCAGAAAACACTGACCAAAGTCTTGTAAGAAGGGGTCCTGCAGCCCCAAGGACCCACCCATAGGTCCAGCTTTATCCTTCCTTAGAGAGGCAGGATGACAGAGTATCTAAAGGACTGGATTTAGAGTCAAATAGTCTAGTCAAATCCCACACTTAACTGTGTGATCCTGGGCAAGTCATCCAATTCCTCTGAGGCTCCATTTATTTTCTCATCTGTAAAATGTGAGCCTTAATACTTCATGGGCTTGTTAGAAGGAAAAATAAAATGATGCGTGTAAAGTGTTTTGCAGTTGTTAAAATACCACATAAATGCCAGTTTTTATTTTTATTTTCCTATCATAGAACACAGAAATTATGTATAGTTCTCAAGCTAAAGTGTCTAGCTGCTTAATTAGCCCAGTACCCCAAATCTATTTATCTGCAAAAAAGAGAGGCTTCCTAATAGGCAGAAAGGATTGATTCAGGTCCAGAGATGTTGAGCTAGAAGGGTTCTCAGAGTTCAACGCCATCATTTTCCATATGAGGAAGCTGAGGCTCAGTTGAATGAAATGACATGCAAGGTCACAGAGTTAGTAAGGAATAGTGGTGAGATTCAAACTCAGATCCTTTGTCTACAAATCCAGTATCATTTTCTCCATTGCTCTCTTGTCCTTCTTTGATATGGATCCGTGACCTTGAACCCTAGGGTTCCTTTACCGCAAGATTCCCTTGAAAAACAAATTTAGAAGGCTAGAACAATCATCTAGCCATCCAATCACATTTTTTCCCCTGGTCCATCATTTGGATGACTGGCTCAGAAACCAAGTTTGGCATTGATGCACAGCCTCACCCAGTCTCCTGGATTATAAAGGATGTGAGCAGACTCATGTTGAATTGATGGTGCCTCCTGAGAGCCAGTAAGAGAGTCTATGAAAGGCTGCACTTCTTCCAAATGCCTCTGTCTATTCCTCTGGAGCCTTGTTGGTCCTATTTAGAACACTGCAGCAAGCTCACTATTAAATGAAAATGTGACTGCACCCAGTCTGAACAATCAGTTGTAACCTCTTCTCTATGTTCAGTTCCACAAATGATTGTGAATGTTTACCATATGGTACTAAGCTAGATTCTGGGGGAGAATCAAAGTTGGAGTAAGGGGGCTTTTATTGAAGGAGTTCATGGAGTAGGCCAGAGACACAATAGTTCTATTTGTAAGGCAAAACCACCATAAAATATAAAAACAAGTCAGAAAAATTCAGGAAAGAATGAAATCAACCTCTGACTATACAGTAATGCTGATTTCCTTGGAGAAAGTAGCATTGGAACAGGGCTTTGAAAGCTAAGCAGAGTTCCAATAAGTAAGGTTGAAAAGAGAGGACACTGGACTGCAAGCAGAGGTGAGGAAAAAATGGGGTGAGTTCAGGGAACAGTGAATACTTCACTATGGGCAGGTAATTATCCGACAGGTTGAGAGAGTCAACATCCAGAAAGATCTTAATAGGCTAGAGAGGGGTTCTTCATGGGTTTTGTGCAAGGGAGCCCTTTGGCAATCTAGTAAACCCTTCTCTGAATCATGTTTTTCAAAGTATAAAATTAAATATATAGGATTACAAAGGGAACCAATTATATTGAAATACAGTTATCAAAATATTTTTAAAACAGATTCCCAAATTCCAAGTTAAATACCCCTGAGCTAAAACATTGACCTGAATCTAATAAGATGAAATTAAATACCCTTGGATTTTTTTTAAAAATCACCTTCACAAAAATAAGATGGAGGAGGCATAATTATAAAGCAGTTCATCTGGGAAAAATCTGAGGGCTTTAGTGGACTGTAAACTTAGTGTAGCTCAGGAATGTGATGGGGCAGCCAGAAAATGAAGGCAATCTTGGACTCCATGAAAAGAGGCATAGTGTCCAGGTTCAGGGAGGGAGTAGTTCAGTCCTACAATGCACACATCAAGATCATTA
This sequence comes from Macrotis lagotis, assembly GCF_037893015.1. Lineage (NCBI taxonomy): Eukaryota > Metazoa > Chordata > Mammalia > Peramelemorphia > Peramelidae > Macrotis > Macrotis lagotis. The sequence goes on along the minus strand of NC_133662.1, from coordinate 247,706,477 downwards.
TGTTCAGTCCTAGACGCCACATTTGAAGTAAGACATTGATAAATTGGGGGTAGCTAGGTGGTGCAGTGGATAGGGTACTGGCCCTGGAGTCAGGAGAGCCTGAGTTCAAATCCAGACTCAGACACTTATAATTACCTCGCTATGTGACATTGAGCAAGTCCCTTAGTCCTACTGTCTTGCAAAAACCGAAAAGAAAAATCTTTCATAAATTGGAGATCATTCAGAGGACAGGGACGAGGATACTATGGAACCTTACATTCATGTCCTATAAGGATTAGTTGAAAGAACTGGCAATGTTAATTCTAGAGAAGAGAAGACTGAGGAGATAGGCGTTAGCTGACTTCAGGTGTCTGAAGACCCTTGATGTGTAAGAGGATTAGTCTTGACCCAAAGCAGAAGAATTAGGAGCATTGTTTTAGAGAGACAGGTTTTATCTTGACTTTAAGAAAATTTTCCAATGATGAGAATCACCCAAAAGTTAAATGGGCTGCTCTAGGAGCTAGGGGCAGCTGGGTGGTGCAGTGGATAGAGCACCCGTCCCTGGAGTCAGTCAGACCTGAGTTCAAATCCAGCCTCATCTGGGTGACCTCGGGCACGTCACTTAACCCCATTACCTTAAACAAAAATTTTTAAATCAATTATTAAAAAGAGAAGTCTTCTAGAAAAGACCGGATGATCCTTTATTGGGGCATTGTGTGGGGATTCTTGTTCAAGGATACGTTGGACTGGAAGGCATCTGAGGTCCTGTCCTCCTTTGAGACTCTTTGATTCTGTAAGTGGTGGGAGGTAATACTGGAAAGGAAAGTTGGCATCATTTCATGGTGAGTTTTGAAAACAAGGGAGGGGAGGAGGGCCCCGAATTTCATTTGGCAGCCAATAGGGAGGCACTGGAGCTTGTTGAGCAGATTGTCATAACTAGAGTTCGGCTATGAGACATTTTTTTCACATGACAGTATAATATAGTTATTGCTTATGTCTATAATATCACGATGCAACATCAGCAGGGCTCTCCAGACCTAAGGTTTGAAAGAAATGGGGCTGACGCACCTAAGAGTCTGACCGGTCCACCTTGTCCTTGGCTGTCCCGTTGCTCCAGGGCAATGGATGAGGCAGAAAGGAGGAGGATTCAGAATGGTGATGAATGGATTCAATTTTGTTAAAAATGTAGGCGCCAATCCTCAGTCTTCACTAGTAATTACAACTAACATTAAGCTGACAAAGGACTTCATACCCATTGTCTCACTTGAACCTTACAGTACTTCTTGGAGAGAGACAATTCAAGGCATTGTTGCCTCCATTTTACAAAGGAGGAAACCACAACTCAGAAAGACTTTCCTTTGACAGTACAGCTAGGTAGTATCAGATGCAGGATTTAAGGCTAAGTCTACTACTCTTTCCACTATACAACAAAGCTTCTCAATAAAAGGATGGAGCTCTGTATCCTCTTCTTCCCGCATCTTCTCAGCTTCATTTTGCGTGTTGTTTCTTTTTTGTATTTGTATCATCAGCACTAATCACAATTTCCAACACATGAAAGGGACTTAATAAATGTTTATTGATGATATATTAATGACAATTCCAGAACACAGTCCAAAGTCTTGGCCTTCTGAGATTTGTTGGATCCTAGTTCTGATAGCTGGGGAGGAGGGGAGCCAGTTATCATTACGAACTTCGTGCTGTCCTGGGAAAGGTGAATCAACACTGAAATGGATGATCAAGTGGAATTCTTCCTAGGAGGCCATCAAAAGCAGAAACGACTCTCCTCTCAAGAGGAAATAACCTTCCTCCCTTCCCCCCACTGAATCTTGGCACAGATGGAATAATCATCAAAAGTAGCTTGGATCAAGGAATCAAAAGTCTACACATTCAGATCAGACGCAGGTATATCGAGGTCGATCTTGAAAAACAAAGCTTTGGGTTGAATCCCAGAAGAGTCAATAAAAAACCAATCCATAACACCATGGGAATAAGTAACAGCTAGAGAGAAGATGTCACCACATGGCAATGTAAAAGGATGAAAAGCAGAAATAAGGAGGAGACAACTGTTGCCAGAAAAACGTGCCCTCAGTCCTCCCTAGGTTGCCTCAATGACCATGGAAAGGAGGGCATGGCAGTTTGTATGAGGATTAGATCTGGGTACCTTAGCTCCATTGGAGCTCCCATCACCACACCTCTCTCTCTCTCTCTCTCTCTCTCTCTCTCTCTCTCTCTCTCTCTCTCTCTCTCTCTCTCTCTCTCTCTCTCTCTCATCTCATCTCAAAGAAACCATCGGATCATCTTAGATCCTATAGAAAGTGGAGAGATGACTCATCATCCCATAGGATAGAGTTCTTTGTACTTGAGCAAGTGAGAAGTGTGGGATTCTGAAATAAGGGAGAGGTGCAAAGGCATTCATGAGCTCATCGATCTAAAACTAAACTCAGAGACCATGTGGTCCAATCCCCTTATTCACAGAGGAGAAAATTGAGACACAATGAGGTTAAAAGTGGTTTTCCCAAGGCCACACAGGTAACAAACAGCACTATGATCAACACTCTTTTCCTTGGAAACATTCATTTGATATCATTGGTTAAGCAATATGTACCATTCATCAGACAAAGTACCAGGAATACAAAAACAGAAACAAAACAACTCTTGTCCTCAATGAGTTAATATTCTATTGTGCGGTTACAAAATTAAGTAGATACAATGTCATTTAAGGTTGGAGAGCTTCATAAAGGAAGAGATGCAAGCCTATTTTTGAAGGAAGATAAGGCTTCTAAAAGACAAAGAAAAGGAAGAAATGCATTCTAGGCATGAGACATGGCTTGTGCAAATATACAGAGATGAGAAATGGCATTGTGAGTTGGGAACACTACTGATGATGACCATAAAGGGGCTGGGTAGAAACTTGTCACAAAAATAGAAAGCTCAAAGTTACCTGGAGCCCATCTAATCCTGTGGTCTTATTTTTAAATATGTGTAAGCTAAGGACATGATCTGCCCAAGGTTTCACAGAGAGTGAATGTCCAAGGTGGGATTTGAACTCAGGTCCTCTGACTCTAAAGCCTCAGGTATTTTCCACCATATCATACTGAGTCCCGCAGTTAGAGATGAAGGACCCAAATGAGGCCCTGGCTACTCCATTTGGGAATCTCTTGGGAAATCCAAAAGCTCCAGTCCCTGCTTGCCTTGACAGGTACTTTTCATCTTCCCTGGCTCGGCACTCAGGCAAGCACCGGCCACGGGAAATCAGTTAATAACTATGCACATTTGATAATAAATTTTAACAATTTAAGGGTGCGGTACAGTTTTATTACAGTTTTTATTTTATCATACTAATTCAATGCGTAATAACCTGCCAGAGACACAGAATTCACTTGACATATGGTCTGAGCTCTAAGAAATCGAATATGCTAGAGACATAAACCTTGGGTCACACCCAACTGACAGTATCTTGGGGAGGGCAGTAGGGAGAAGATATTTCCCTGAGCTGGTCTCCTCTAAAGAATGCCAACTTCTGTTTGGGTGTTCCAACCCCCTGAAAATCCTTCCACCATTAAGGGAGAGGAGGAAAATTAAGATACCAAACTGAGCTTCATTATGGCCTCCAACACCCTGAATTAGACTCCCAGCTATTGTGAGCTCACTGCACCCTTGGATTCTTTCAGGGGTACAGAGGAGGCTTGTAAGGGTTGGGCAGATGGCTCTCTCCAAACAATCTTCGGTACTGGACAACAGCGACTCTGGCTCAATTTCAAGCCCTGCAAATTAGCAGGTTCTGGCAAAAAAAAAAAAATAGCAAGAAGAGAAATAAGCCCAAGCTAATGAAAAAGCTCCTTGAGGACAAAAATTACAACTTCATTTTTCCCTTTCTTTTTAGATTTAAAAGTCATCTATTCCTACCTCCTCGTTTTACCAAGGGAGAAGAGACTTGTCCAAGGTCACACAGAAAAGAGACAGCTACTGATTGAGTGACTTCGGCAAGTCATTATTCTCTTCACCTAAATTTCCTCATCTGCAAAATGAGGCTAATAATTGCACCTACCTCCCAGGGTTGTTGTAAAAAGCAAATGAAGTCATGTATGTAAAGTGTGAATATTAGAGCACTTATGTAAAGGATAATTATTGCTCATCATTCTGAAACACTCTGAGGCCTGAGTTCGAACCTTGGTTCTGCCAGTTACTTTGAAAGTACCCTTGGGGAAGCCATTTTCCTTCTCTGTTCCTCAATTTCTTCCTCAATAAAAACAATAACTAACATTTATATAGCATTTCAAAGTTTTCAAAGTGTTTTAGTCAGTCAATTAAAACGTATTTATTAAGTCCTCGTCATGAACTATATGCTAAGCAGTTGGGTTAAAATGAAAAACAAAGACAAACCCATCCCTCCACATTCTGATGCAGAAGACAACACACAAAGAATGGGGTCCATTAAAAATGTACACAGAATAGATAGAAGAGAAGCAGAGAAGGAAAGGAGCCAATAGCCAGAGAAACAAGAAAAGGATTCCTTCAGGAAATGGGATTTGAGCTAACATGTGCTAACTTATCTGACACCCTCAATAATAACCCTGGGAGGTAAGTGTTATTATTATCAGCACTTTACAGATGAGGAAAATGAGGCTGAAAGAATTTGAGTGATTTGTCCAGCATCACTCAGCCGGTGAGTGTCTAAATGGGATTTAACTCCCCAGTCCAATACTCAATCCATGACTACATCCCACTCACTCTAATTCATTAACTAGCACAAATGAAATCATGGAGCCATATCAAATGTTCTCCCCCCTCTCCCTTATAGACTTCTATACGAATTTCTCTATGGGTTCACCACAAGTATATGAGATTTGCTGAGCAAACTCCAATCTAATTCTCATCATAAAAATAGCAGAGGGCAGAGAAGTCAAAAGGTGATCACCAAACTGAGTTTTCAAAGACAAGAAGGAAACACAAATTGTAAATTATACACTAGAGAGATAGGCTTTTATTTCTGGGAAAATCAGGATATGATATTACAGAGATGATTAATGATAGAACAAAAAAGAAGCAATGATCACACAAAGAGGCAACATGTCTTTGTGAAGAACAGGCTATGCCAAGCTAACCCTATCTCTTTTCTTGATTGATCATGGAAAGTTATAGAGATGGTTTATTTAGATGGGAACATGACAAAGTTTCTCATGCTCTTCTTGTGCATAAGATGGAGAGATGTGTGATAAATGATAATAGAGTTAGGTGAACTAGGGACTGAATGAATGAACAAAAATCAATTATTGATTAGATTTGTCTTGAAGGAAGTCTCCAGTGGAGTGCTCCAGGGCTCTATTTGACCCTATGATGTCCAGCATTTTTCTCAGTGACTTAGATAAAATCATACATAGCAGAATCATCTGATTATCAGATGACACAGAATTGAGAAGAATAGTGCACAGGATGATGGTCAGGATCCAATCCAGTAAAGATAAATGTAAAGTCTTTCCCTTGGGTTCAAAAAGTCAACTTCATGAGATGGGGTAGAGACAGCTAGGAAAAAATCTGCAACATCTGGTTGGCATAGTAGTTAGACTTCTGGGCCTGAAGGAGAATAGAATTCAAATCTGCCCTCAGATAGATGATGCTGAACAAGTCACTTAAGTTCTATTTGCCTCAGTTTCCTTAACTATGGAATGAGGATAAAAAGCACCTACCTTACAAAGTTGTATGAATAAAATGAGGTAGTGCCTAGTCAAGTGCTTGGCTCATAAAAGGTATTTAATAAAAATTTATGCCTTCCCCCCTCCCTTCATGACCACTGTGATCAAGATGAGTCAGTAGAATGACATGGGAGGCATAAAAACAAATTCAGCCTCAGGTTGCCTTAAGCATACCTGGAGCCAGAATTAGGAAGGTCATAGCACCACCAGAAGAATATTGATAAGCTCAGATCCATCCAGAGGAGGGCAACCAGCATCATGAAAGCATCAAGACCAGGCAACATAAAAATCACTGGAGAGAACTGGAGATGGTTAGTCTGGAGAAGAATCAATGGGGACATGAGAGCTACCTTCAAGAATAAAAGGAGTTAACACATGGGAGGATTATACTGGTTCAGCTTGGTCTTTGAAAACACAAATGAGATCAATGAATAGAAGTTTGAAAGGGAGCATATTTAAGATTTGTGTAAGGAAAAAATTTTCTATTAAGAGTTATCCAGGGTGGCTAGGTGGCGCAGTGGACAGAGCACCAGCCCTGGAGTCAGGAGTACCTGGGTTCAAATCCGGTCTCAGACACTTAATAATGACCTAGCTGTGTGGCCTTGGGCAAGCCATTTAACCCCATTGCCTTGCAAAAAAAAAAACCTAAAAAAAAAAGAGTTATCCATACATGCAATGGGTTGTCCCGGAAAGAAGTGAATTTTCCTATCCTCAGGCAGAAGTTGAATGAATACTCCTCAGGAATATTATAGAGAGGATTCTTGGTCATCAGCTATAGGCTAGGCCAGCCTCTGCTAGTACTGAGATTTTTTCATTTTGCGAGAAGCACTAATTAGAATCAATACAAGTCTTACATAACTATTCAACCAGTCACCAAGTCATTTCATAATTTATTATTATTCATTAGAGTAAATGTATATTTTCCTACAAGATATCTCCCATGCACATGATTCCTTGAAAGATATGACAAGAAGGAGTATTGTTTTCATTGACCTAATTTTTTGATTTCAAGTGAAGCCAAAACCAGAGGAAAGAAATGTTCACTCAAGGTGTTTGCTACTATCAGAGTGGATGCATGGCATGAAAGTCAAGTCAAAAAAGAATTTCTTCAAGATGATGAGGTCCTCCAGATATTCTCCTTTTGATATGACTATACTTTTTGCATCAATTTCTAGAAACTACCAAGTTTCCTCAAAGAGAACTAGGCTCACTCAAGATTTTGATCTACTATTCACACAGGAAAAAGCAAATGGATGAAAAATGCCTATTGTCCAAACTATAGTATGCTGTTAGAAAATCATCATTATTACAGAGATCTTGAACAGAGAATGAGGTGGGACAGTATACTGGACTACTCAGAATTGAATAGGTGAAGGTGAACAGGTTGAACTGCCTTTGGAAAGTTGCACTATGCATTTAACCGCAATGCTCCTTCTAAAACAATGCCTCGGCCTTATCTTTTTTATACTCTGTAGTCTTCTACTGCAAGGGCAGTTAGATGGCACAGTGAGTAGAGTGCCAAGCCTAGAATCAGAAAGATTTCAAATCTGACCTCAGACACTTGCTAACTGTGTGACCCTGCCTAAGTCACTTAACTCTGTTTGTCTCAGTTTCTTCATCTGTCAAATGAGCTGGAGAAAGAAATGACAAACCATCCCAATATCTTTGCCAAGAAAACCTCAAATGGACTCATGAAGAGTAAGACACAACTGAAATGAAGCAGCAACAACAGACTTCTTTTGATGACCCTGAATAGTAGGTCTCTAAGAATTCAAGCTGTGAGTCACCCAAAGTACAACTGAAAGGCACATGGTGAGGGTACAAACATTCTTCCAATCCTTCAAATTCATAAACTTGGAGTTATTTTTACCCTTCATTCTTTCTCTTGATTCATGCTGTTAGTTACCAAGTCTTGTTGCTTCTACTGACTCAACATCCTTCATATCTGTCCCCTTCTCCCCAGTCATTCAATCTCTACCTAAGTTCAGACCCTTGTCTACTCTCATTGATGAAGGGGATGATTGCAATAGCCCTTTAATTGGCCTTCCTGCTTCCAGACTCTCATCTCCAATCCATCCTGCACACAGCTGCTGCCAAACTGATATTCTCATATCTGACCATCTCAATAGCCGTCCAAAAAATATTGAATGACTTCACAATTCTCCTAAGATAAAATACAAAATCCTCAACTTGCTATGTGCATTTCCAGAATTATTTCCTATCACCATATGCATCAAAATATCTTTCTCCCTTTCATCCACTCTCACAATGTAATACACCATCTAATATCTTGGAGCTTTGATGCAAGGGATCCCTCTTGTCTGGAATATACCTGTACCTTCTGGAATCCCTTTACTTCCCAGCTCAGGGGTAGTCTCTTACATGAAGATTTTCCTGCCCATCCCCTTCCCCAGCTGTTGATTTCTCTTCCTCTTGAAATGTTTTAGTATTTTCTTTACAGATTCTTCTCTGTGTATAGGCTGTTTTCCCTTTAGGCTTTTGTACTAGCATTTTGCCTTAATTCTTTTCCCGAGGTTTCATCCCAGTCCATATATCACCGGCAGACGTATCTTAAAACACAATTTTCATCTTGTAACTTCCCTCCTCATAACCTTCAGTATTTCCCTGTTGCCTTCAGAAGGAAAAGTCATATTTCTTAGTCTGGGCATTCAAGGCCTTCCCCTTTGTAGATTCAAATTAACTTTCGTTACTTCCTACCCTGAACATTCCACTCCAGTCACATTGAATTATTCCTAAAATTTAGTTTATTCTACACTGCTACTCAATAATCCCACCCCAACACACTCCAGAATCTCCTACATCTTCCATCATCATTTTTGCGAATTCTACTTTCTTTCAGAGCCCCACTTCATCTCTAATCCAGCTAGAAAATCTACCTTGACTATTCCCTACCATGATCACTCTCTCCTATGAATTCTCACATGACTTAGTCTCTTCCCCCATTTACTAGGAATCAACAAGGCAGCCAGCCTTAGAGCAAGGAAGCTGGTGCTCTTACCAATAACTATATTTGCATTTGTGGGCAAGTCACATACACTCTGGAAGTTTATTCACCTATAAAATGGGGCATGGGGGTTGTTCTGTTTACCTCACTGAACTTCTATGAGAGAAACACCTTAAGTGATATAGAAATGTGAATCATTATCAGTCCATTGTATTGTTAGTTAGCATGAGATCATAGATTTAGAGCCAGAAGGAATGAGAGAGGGCATCTAAGTCCAACATCCTCAGTTACAGAAGAACAATATCATGCAGGTAATAAATCAGAGGTGTGGGTTTTCTTGAGGTCTTATACTCCTCATTAAACTGGAAGGTTTGTGAAAGTAAGGATCCTATCTTGATATCTTTGTATTCCCCCTACCTCATAGTCTAGCCCAGAGTCTTGCAGCTTCAGTAATAATATACTCCCAGGAAATGCTTGCTAATGAAGCTGTGACCCACCACATTCATTGGCTGCTTTGATTCACCCTGAAAGGCCAATATACTTTTTTTATCTCAAAGATGAGCCTCAGAAGCCAGTAATTTCAACCCCCTTGGAAACAGAGACCCAGAGAGGGGAGGTAATTTGCCTTAAGGTAACAAGCATCAGAAATGAGAGGTGAATGCAGATCCTATGACCAAAGAGATAGGACTCTTTCCATCAGACCAAATTTCACCCCCTTTTCTAGGCTTAGGAGGGTAGAATAAACAGAAGCTAGTCCCAGCTCTCCAAATAACTCTAGCTTGCAAAGTCTTGCAAATCCCATTCTGACCAGTGTGACAAGAGGACAGATTGGGAATCCACGGGAGCCGGGTATAAATGTACTACCGCTATGTGGGTCACTTTGAGTCAACCTCAGTTTTCCCCCACAATCAGATTTCCTTTTTACCTAAGTTCAAGCCTCAATTCTGTTTCTTAAGTAAACAGCACAAGAGTTGCTTTTGTCATAGTGATGAAAGTCCACCCATCTACCAGCTAATAGTCTTCTGATCACAGATCCAGAGCTGGGAAAGACTGTAGGGATGAGCTCCTTTTGCAGATGAGGAAACTGAGGAAGGCTCAGTGCCTCAGCCATTTCTGATTTTCCCTTCTCAAAACAAATGGGTCCATTGTGCCTTCAAATTAATTTTGGTTTTTTTTATTTAACTGTAAGCTGCTGTTTTATAAGTCATTAGCTCATCAATAAATATTACATCATAATTGGCTAAGAGTATATTAGTTTGTTTCGTGTGTGTGTGTGTGTGTGTGTGTGTGTAAGCCTGGCCTAATGAGCATCATTTTGATGTATTTAAGAGCTCCAATGTAGGACAGCAGCCATCTATTAAATTTTCAGATAAACAAGAAAACACTAAGTTAGAAACAGAAATGGATGCAGAGAGACAAATGTATCCATTTGTGGGTCACTAATGGACGCTATACTTTTGATAAGGGACATCTAGACTGGGCCAGGAATGGCCCGAAGGAAAGGATAACACTGGCAAGATGAATGGAAAGAGCCGTGTGACAGAAAATCTGGGTTTCTCTCAGGAAACAGTCAGTGAGTCACTAGGTGGTCATAGGCAGGGCTCTCTCTATGCCTCAGTTTCCTCATCTGTAAATTAAAGGGCTTGGACTTGAGGAAATACAATATCATCTAATGGCTAGGATATTCGAGTCAAAGGCAAGAAGTTATAATCTCATTTGAGTTCTAGCGGGCCCTTTGATTCTTTTAACAGGGGGTCAATAAAGAGGAAGAGCTGATTCCAAGATGTTCCATTGCCATCTCTGTGACACTGAAGAAGCCGATTTCTCTGACCCTCAGTTCCTCCCTTCTGTAAAATGGAAAGAGTCCCCTAATTCAAAGAAACGTTATTAAGATCAACTGGATAATAATATAAGGAATGGGCTTGGTAACCCTTACCGTTAGCTCTATATAAATGTCAGCTATTATTGTTTTGAGCTCGAAAGGTCTATCATATTCCCTCAGGCCCCTTTGATTCTTTTAACAGGAGGGAATAAGCAGGAAAAGTTGGCTCCAAGATGTTCCACTGTCATTCAGGAACAGATGGCACAGTAAAGTTTCCTCCCAAAGCACCTTCATTGCCTAAAGATGATGGGAGGGCAGAGGAGAAGAGGGAATCCCTGGGTTGCAACTCCGAACTGCCAGTCCGCAAACCAGACCAAAATTTCAAGATAGAGGAGAGCTTGGGGGGGGGGGGGTGATGGGAGAGAAATAAAGGCATTTACTCCTGCCCAGGGTTCCAGAGCTGGCCCCTCTGACCCTCTTAATGGATAGAATTCTAGACTTAGATTTCAATTCGGTTCTTCCTCTGACATTTAATAGCTGGACAATCTTGGACAAATCACTCTCTCGGCCTCAGTTTCTTCTTCTGAAGACAGAGGGCACTGAACTCTTTGACCTCTAAGGCCCCTTCAGCTCTATGACCTCATAAACTCCAAATCCAATGTCCTTCCCGCCTCACATGTAGCCTGTGATCTTAAGAGTCAGTGACCTGTTCGCCATCTGCTAGTCTGGACCTTTGCATGTGGGGTGGGGGAGGGCTGGGCTGTGGCCTACCTCCTTCCTCACCCTTGCCTTAGTAAGTCACTTTCCTCATGACCTCTCCCGTGCCCTAGACAGTCGGATCAGTCAGAAAAGTGATACCCGCCTGCCAGACCAAGGCAGGGAACCCAGGCAGAGGAAAGCAAATGGCAAAGAAATAAATACGAAACACCACAGAATCAAACCAAAATCGCTTATCATCTGCAGATTTTCCCCCTCCCTCCTTTCCGACTGAATAACAGAGTCTACAGCGATTTCCTGCCATGTTGGGCTCCTGCTTGCAGGGAACTTCTCCTTTCCCTGGGTCCTCGTGTCGGGCTCCCCAAACGGTTCCCCAAATTCACCGCTGCCTGGCACAGCTCTTACAAACCCTATCAAGGATTCCATTTGTAGTCCTTGAATAGTCTCTCTCCTTCACTAGAGAACTCTTCGGGCTCGGGCGTTGGTTCCACGGAGAATGTGCCCTCAGCCTTTTCCAGGCACCCAGACAGGCTGGAATCACCCTTGCAGGGAGGAAGTTTCCAGCCCTGTGCTGGGGTTTGGGAAGGAATGTGGCTGCTCCCTCTCTGACTACCGGACCGTTGGGTGGAAACAGTCTGTGACATTCCAGACTGTTACTTGCCGGCAAAAGCCTCTTCCCGGTGCATCAGCTGCTTCCTCCTCTCCTCCACCCCCTTCTCACATCCCCATCCACAACTGAAGGAGCTTCGGTTGATGGGCCAAAGAGCCTGGGCCCGGGCTGTTTTAGGGGCTGCTCCTTGGGGAAGCGATGGCCACAAACTCACCTAGCTTTAAACTGAAGGGAGGGCGGAGAGCAAGGGGATGGCTCCCCAAAGTGAGAGGAACTTGGGCCTCCATAAGGGAGGCAGGTTGAACTTTACCCAGGGCCTGGCATGGCCGTCAGGGAGCACCAGGGAGATTTAAGAGGAAAAAGCTTTATTGAGAAGGGGGGAGAGGGGGGGCAGGGAATTCACCCAGAAGCAACGGTCCGGGGGGGGGGGGGGGACCAGTGGAGGATTTCGGAGCTCGCCCAGCGCAAATGCACACCTGGGGCTTACCAAGACCCCCAAAGCCCAAAGCCCAGTCCTCTCCTGGGACCAGGCGGACTGGGGCTGACTCCGCTGCTGGGCAAGCCCGACTCTCCGCCCTCGAAGAAGCCCAGACTCCCTCCATGGTCACAACTCTTTCGGGGCTGCAGGGGAAGGGCCCCCCGAGCCCCAGCCCTGAGGATCCGTGGCTTCGCCATCCCTGAGGGGAGGGGGAGAGGAGGGGGAGAGGGAGAGGAGGGGGAGAGGAGGGGAGAGGAGGGGAGAGAAGGGGGAGAGGAGGGGAGAGAGGAGGGAGAGAGGAGGGGGAGAGGAGGGGGAGAGGAGGGGAGAGGAGGGGGAGAGGGGGAGAGGAGGGGAGAGGAGGGGGAGAGGAGGGGAGAGGAGGGGGAGAGGGAGAGGAGGGGGAGAGGAGGGGGGAGAGGAGGGGAGAGGAGGGGGAGAGGGAGAGGAGGGGGAGAGGAGGGGGAGAGGAGGGGGAGAGGGAGAGGAGGGGGAGAGGAGGGGAGAGGAGGGGAGAGAAGGGGGAGAGGAGGGGAGAGAGGAGGGGGAGAGGAGGGGGAGAGGAGGGGAGAGGAGGGGGAGGGGGGAGAGGAGGGGAGAGGAGGGGGAGAGGAGGGGGAGAGGAGGGGGAGAGGAGGGGGAGAGGGAGAGGAGGGGGAGAGGAGGGGAGAGGAAGGGGAGAGGAGGGGGAGAGGAGGGGAGAGGAGGGGAGAGGAGGGGAGAGGAGGGGGAGAGGAGGGGGAGAGGGAGAGGAGGGGAGAGGAGGAGGAGAGGAGGAGAGGAGGAGGACAGGAGGGGAGAGGAGAGGAGGAGGAGGGGAGAGGAGGAGGAGAGGAGGAGGAGAGGAGGAGGAGAGGAGGGGGAGAGGAGGAGAGGAGAGGGAGAGGAGAGGAGAGGAGGAGGAGAGGAGGAGGGAGAGGAGGGGGAGAGGAGGGGAGAGAGAGGGGGAGAGGAGGGGAGAGGAGGGGAGAGAGGAGGGGGGAGAGGGAGAGGAGGGGAGAGGAGGAGGAGAGGAGGGGGAGAGGAGGGGGAGAGGAGGGGGAGAGGAGGGGAGAGGAGGGGAGAGGAGGGGGGAGAGGAGGAGGAGAGGAGGGGAGAGGAGGGGGAGAGGAGGGGAGAGGAGGGGGAGAGGAGGGGGGAGAGGAGGGGGAGAGGAGGGGGAGAGGAGGGGGAGGAGGGAGAGGAGGGGGAGAGGGAGAGGAGGGGAGAGGAGGGGAGGAGTGAGGGAGGAGAGGAGGGGAGAGGAGGAGGAGAGGAGGGGAGAGGAGGGGGAGAGGAGGGGGAGAGGAGGGGGAGAGGAGGGGGAGAGGAGGGGGAGAGGAGGGGTCGAGGAGGGGGGGGAGAGGAGGGGGAGGGGTCCCGAGTTTTGCCACAGCCAGGGGAGCAGCCTCCCAACTTCTCTCTCGGGCTCCGTGGCCGGGCACCGGTCTCCAGGAGTCGAGTCCAGCCTGGCTTCCAGCCTGTGCGGGGCGGGCTGGAGGGGAAGGGGCCCCCGAGGAGGAAGGGCACCCCCTCCCCCAGGTCCTCACTTCAGCCCGACTTCGCGGGCCGGGGGGGGGCCCCCAGCCCCACCAAAGCACCGGGACCCGGCCGGGGCCGGAGGGAAGCAAAGCGGCCAGAACTCGGCCGGGTCTCCACTCGGCCCGACCCGGGGAGGGGACCACCCCGGCCCGGGGAGGCAAGCTGGGGGGCCGGCCGGGGCAGCGTCCATGCAGCCAGCGCCCCCCCTTCCTTGGCAAGGCTCATACCTCCCGCGGCTCTCAGGGCACAGGCGTCCAGGGTCCATGCCCCCCCCCCGGGGCTCGGGGGGGCGCTCTGGGGCTCAGACCATCCCCCGGGAGCCGGGGAGCCGCAGCTGCTCCGGAGGAGCCCGGCCGGCCGGCCCAGCGAACTCCAAGGGGCTGCTGCCTCTTCTTGGGGAAGAACGGAGGAGATTTAAAGGGCTAGAGTCCCCAGGATGGGGGGAGGGCAGCGGTGCGGAGGGCTGCGGGCCGCGGCCGCTGGGGGCGGGGGGGCCGCTCGGAGCCCCGGGCGCTGGAGCGCGAGGACCAGGGGCCGTCCCGGGGAGGGTGGCCGGGGGCCCGGAGCAGCCCCCCGGGACCCCAGCCCCGCGCGCACACACTCTGCCCACTCACCCTCTCGCACACTCACACACACTCAGGCACTTGTGTACCCTCACATGCAAACACAGACATACACATTCACCCTCACGCACACTCACACACACTCAGGCACTTGTGTACACACACAACTCATAGCCATTCAAACACCCTCACACACAGACACAGACATACACATTCACCCTCTTGCACACTCACACACACATAACTCATAGCCATTCAAACACCCTCACACACAGACACAGACATACACATTCACCCTCTCACACATTCACACACACTCAGGCACTTGTGTACCCTCACACACAGACACAGACATACACATTCACCCTCTTGCACACTCACACACACATAACTCATAGCCATTCAAACACCCTCACACACAGACACACACTCAGACATACACTTGTGTGCCCTCACATGCAGACACAGACATACACATTCACCCTCATGCACACTCACACACACTCAGACACTTGTGTACACACACAACTCATAGCCATTCAAACACCCTCACACACAGACACAGACATACACATTCACACTCACACACACTCAGGCACTTGTGTACCCTCACACACAGACACAGACATACACATTCACCCTCACACACACACACACACACACACACACATACACAACTCCTATCCACTCAAACACCCTCACTCACCCTCACACACAGACACTCAGACATACAGCCTCACACACACACTCTCACTAAGACACACAGGCACACACAAAATCTCATACACACTAATACCCATATACACACACACTCACATATACTCACATGCACACACACACACACACACAAGCACACACATACATACAAACACACATATACCAACACTGACTAGCTGGATTATGGCCCAGAAGAATGTAGGGAACCCCCCCCCCAACACGAAGAAAGGTGGGGAGGTGCCCTCACCCTTCAACAAGTCTGCTCATTGTGTGCCATCAATGGGTACAGGTGCAATCCGTGGGCTGAAGACTGCAAAGGAGGCAAGAAGCTTCATGAGTCACAACAGGGAGACAGGGAGGGGATTCAGAGGGCCCCTGATAGAAGAATCTAGGGGGGGATTACCCTCAGTTATGAGGATGGGAGGGGAAAAATCAAACATGGGGCACCTTCTGAAGTATTAAGATCATAGAACTGAAGGGAACCTTAGAGAAGTTAACCTGCTCCCCCTCCCCCACTTCATTTAAAGATGAGGAAACTGAGGTTGAGAGGAGAGACTTACTCAAGGTCATCCAAGCCGGATTTGTACCTGTTTACATGGTACCAGGCTGCCAGGTTAGAGCTTTACTTTAACTGAAATGTCTGCCTTCTACTTAGAAGACTCCTATTCTGACTTTGTAAAGGACCCACAAAATACCTTTCAAGAATCTGGTAGGCAGTCAAGAGAGAACCCCTCTTTTCACAGACCATTATTTTAACTTGCTTGAAACATGCAGGCAAAGTTTGATGGAAAAGTGAACTGAAACAGGGGGTTTGAGTCCCATCAACTAGCTAGGTGACTTTGGCTAAACAAGGTAGTCCTTCTGGGCCTTAGCTTTGGACACTTTAAAATGAAGTTGACCAAGAGATAAAGTGTCCCAGCTAGAAGGAACACCACATCCAGAGCCACCAGAGTCCTGAGTTCAGAGCCTATTTCTTGCCTCTTATAACCTAACAGAACAAGTTGTTCTGTTTCTTCTGTAAAACTGCTAGAAGCTGAGCTGGGTCAATGGTCACGTAAACTGAGGAAGCAGAGCTACCGCCTCTCAGGTGACTTCCAGCCTTGAACCAGTGTCTTACCCATGACCCTCACAAACACATAGCTACAGGCCCTCCAATCTGTATGCTCAAAGGGGCGCTTCTAGCGCTGACCTCTACTTAGGCAACAGACTCTGGCCTGAACAAGAATAGGCCTTGCACATATTTATATGACTATTTTCCAAATGTCTGTAGATGCTGTTATGATTAATAAAATACCAATGCACATAAAAGCATTGCTGAATTCATAGCAGCTCTTTGTCATTATGTTCGTTATCCATCAGTGGATACTAATAGTATAACTGGTACCCTATGGGGAGCAGCAAAATTCATTTTTAATGTTAAAAAGGAATCTTTGTACTGGGAAAGGTTAGGAAATGGAAGCCTAGAGATCCCCAAGGTCTTTTCTGGCTCTAATACTCTGTGAGTGTAGAGGGCTAAGGCTAATCCATCAAGGAGGATGCAAAAACAATACACTCACCTCTCTGGTGTTAGCTCTTTGATTGTCTCTTCAGTGATAACTCCCTATACACAGTCATCTCAGGACCCTGGAGATTCTCAGTACAGAGTGGTTTCCCATTGAATCATAGACCTAGAGCAGGAAGTAATCCTTGATTATACCAATAAGGAAAAAGATGCCCAAAGAGACTGTGACCTGCCTCCCCTCTAGGATTACCTCCCATTTACACTGTCTAGATCTTGTTCAAGAATAGGTGTTGCCCCATTAGAATCCAAATACCTTGAAGGCATGTTGTTGCCTTTATATACCTAAGATTTAAGTGTCTGGGACATAGTCTGTACTCACTACGTTTACTACTTGAAGGGTTACCTAAACTCACATCGGAAGTGGCAGAAGATATGAACCCAAGAGCTCTAACCCTGTGCCAGGCTCTGTTCTACCACCTCCAATTGGCAGTGAACACAGTCAAGGGCAGTCTCCTAAAGGTAAAACTGTGGAGTCAGGAGTTTATCTTTGATGCCTTCTGATATTCTGCTATCTGTCCCTTCTGCCATCAAACCCTGCTGAGAAAGCCCAGGATCAACCCCTTTCCACTTCAGTGACAATGTGTGTTAACCACAACTTTTCACTCTCAGGCTCTCTCTCTGTTTCTGGCCTCCAAGGGCACTTCAAGGATCCATGAGGCGGTCTTTCCCATGCCTGGAAATTCCAGTGCACAAGGAGCTTCCTACTTTACCTTCGAATGTCAGTTATGTGAACAATTGGGTAAGATTATCCAAGGTGAAGGTCTCAGAAGAAGTCATCTAATAACATTAATAGTAATAATAACTACTATAATAATTGAGTCATTGTAGCTATAATGCTGGTTATCAAATCAGAGATGAGGACTGGACTCATAACTTCATTGATAATGTCAACTCCCAGTTGAGGAAACTCCATCGATTCAAGTTGACACCTCTGTAATTTAAAGTCTTAAAGAAATTTTTAGAAAATGGTGGTTGAGTGACTTGCCCAGGGTCACATAGCCAAGTATGTCTCAGTCACCCAGGTCACCCAAGAAGAGTTTCTTCCATTTCCTTCCCTGTAAAAGGAAAGGGTTGGATTCAGATTCCCAGTCCTTATCAATGATCCTATATTCATTGTGAATACCCTAGATTCTAATACCAGCTGTTGCTACCTCCATGGTCTTGGGTAAGTTCCTTAACTGCCTTGGGTCTCTTTCCCTCATCTGTAAAATGAGAGGTTGGACTAAATAGCCTCTCAAGTCCTTTCTAGTTCCAAATCTATAGCCTTATCATTTCCAAGGTCACTTTAGCATGAAAACAATGACTCCACCATTGTCTTTGTCATTATTTCCATAAGACTTTAATAGCCCAAAGAAGGGGGGGGGGGAAGAATTTCTCGGTCTTGCTTTAGGTCTACTAGTAAAAGAAAATTTAATGAGCTAGCCCCCCAAAGTCAGCTTCAAAAACCCTAAGGACCAAAAGCTGGACTTGACAGTCAAGAAAAACGACGGGGACATTATCCTTCTATTCATCTCTCCCTGCAAAAAGGTAGCATTTGTTTAACTAATGGGAGAAGCCTTGAACACAGGTGTTTCCACATAAAAGGAATGACTGTGTTGGAGTCCCTGGAGAAGGCAAGAGTCTCAGAATTCACAAAATTTCTGAAATCTTGATACAATTTCATTTGTCAGTGGCCTGGCTGCCAAGGACAGGTTTTAAGAAAGACATAAACAGAGTGCTTATGTGTTGGAAGTCACAGAGAATGATCTGGAATTTGCTAAATGAATCAAATTTAAACCATCAGAAGATGCTCATGATGATTGCATATGTCCTTTCTCCATTCTCCAATCATATTTCAGGATTCACTTCTCTGGGCTTAACAACAACAGAATAAAAACTGCTCAGGATCAGAAGGGATCTCAAGAGACCCTGGATGGAGCACTGGAATGAACCCTAGAGATCTCTCATCTAGAGAGGTCAAACATATTCACTATGCAGCTCTCTTAAATACAGCCTGAATCAGATTAAGATAATTGCGAAATATTTAACAAAATAAATAAAAATCAAATTAAATGTAGATAACATAAGATTTCAAAACTAAGTCAATGTGTAGCCAAGGGGATCCTTGTGTACAGATCAGTGGTCCTGTTTCTACAAGTTTAACACCATTGGTTTAGTTCAGTTCCCTCATTTTACTGAAGTAGATGCTGGGGACTGGGGAGATAATGTGAATTGCCCAATGATTCATAGTAATTTAGTTTCCAAAACAGGAGAAAAACCCAGAGTTCCTGATTCCTCGACCAATGCTCCCTTTCATTACCCTCCCATATGGTCATGGTTCTTTCTGGCTCTATTATTGGAATTGCCCCACATACACTTTCACGAGGCAGCCAGGTGGCACAATGAATAGAGCACCAGCCCTGGAGTCTCATATGACCCTAGGCCAGTCGCTTAACACCGTTTGTCTCAATTCCTCATCTGCAAAATGGAGAAGGAAATGGCAAAGCATGACAAGAAAACAGCAGCAGCAGCAATGTAAGCAACAGAAATTTGATAATTATCCACCTCTCCAGATGATGCTCTGAGGCAGATCACAAAAGCATCAGGGTTCTTATTTTTGTAAATGAGGAAACTGAGGTATTGGGTAACTTGTCCATGCTCACATAGCTAATAATTGCTTGATCATGGATGTTGTTTTACAAAATGCTATCACTAATGAAGAGTACTTAGGCAAGTTCTGTCCAAGAGAGGTTATTAGTTTCTTCATTATAAACTTGCTGGCAAGACTGCTCCCGATAAGCACCTTGGGCTATGGGTGAATGGACCTATTGATTAGGTCAGTTGCTCTCTACCTTTTTTGGCAACAAGGATCATAGGATCATGAGATTAAGCAACAAAAGCAACCTTAGAGATTCTAGAATCCTAGATTTCATTCTGGAAGGTACTTCAAAAGTCATCTTGCCATTTTCTATACAAGAAAACTGAGACCAAGGAAAGGGAAGTGATTTGCACATTGTGGGTAGGTGGTAAATGATAAAGCCAAGAGTCATTTGTGAGTTCTATGACCTCCCCAAGCTCTTCCCCTGAATCATCTGGTCCCACCTCTCATTTTACAAGGAAGGAAAATGAGCTCCAGAAAGGAAGAGGAATTTTCCAGGAAATAAATGGAAGATTCAGGATTTGAACTAGGTCTGGTTCGTACTCCACACTCTATCACATTGCCTAGGCTTTGTCTAAAAAGAAATAGATGTCATGAAATCTAAATTCCAAGGTCTCTCCTAATGTTTGCTGAATGTATGAATGATAGATGAAGAAAGGAAATATCACTAAAAAACAATCTTGTCTGCTCCTCTGAAGAACTGGCAGGAGCACCTGAGATATGATATAGTTGACAAAACACTAGCCTGACTCAAGAGACCTTGGTTAAAGTACCAGCTTTGTCACTAAGTTGCTATGAGCCTCCTCTGAGCCTCAATTTCTGCTTCTGTGAAAGACAAACTTGAAAGGGTTTGGGTTAAATGATCTCTCTCTCTCTCTCTCTCTCTCTCTCTCTCTCTCTCTCTCTCTCCTCTCTCTCTCTCTCTCTCTCTCTCTCTCTCTCTCTCTCTCTCTCTCTCTCTCTCTCTCTCTCTCTCTCTCATTCCTCCTGGCTTTAAATTCCTACCTGTGACCCTGGGCAAGGCTACATCTCCCTAGGCCTCAGAATCTCCATCTGTAAAACCAAAGGATTGTACTAAACTTGAATTTCCTCCAAGATCCCTTCCATCTCCCAAGTCAACAATCCTACAATCCTACATGAATCCCTTTGAGCAAGTCCCTTCCCCTCTGTGGGTCTCAGTTTCCTCCTCTGGTCTCTGAGGTCCTTTCCAGCTCCAAGCCTAGGATTCTATGGGTCTGTGCTTCTAACTATGATTTCTGGTCCAGATAAATGGAGCCCTCAGGCCCAGTGCTCTTCCTGCTAGTGGAAGGCCAGGGTTGTCCCCAGGCAATCAGGGAGCTCCATCACTCTGTTTAATGTACCAGAGGCAGTCGGTGACTCACGAACAACTTGATGGATGGAGGAACGACGTCTATCTTACCCTGGGGCCCCCACACAGTTGGCAACACCCCCGCGGCTGCTTCTTAACAAAGGGCCGTCTCCCAGGCAAGCAGTGACAGTGATCAGTTCCCCAAGCTCATGGAAAATCCAAACTTCCTCTCCTTAGTTCAGAGCCGGATGCTGTTTCTGCTCAACACTGAAAAAAGAGAAAGAAGATGAGTCAGATGTGTGTGTGTGTGTGTGTGTGTGTGTGTGTGTGTGTGTGCATGTGGTGAGTGTATTTGTAGGTATCTGTGTATGGGTATGTATGTGTATTCATGTGTTTGTGTGTGAGTATATGTGTGAGGAGTGTATATGCATGTAGATGCCAAGGCAAAGGGGTGTAGCTCAGCTCAAAGGCCCACAGAGCCTCCTCTGGCCCCATTCAGCATCCACCCCCACCCCAAATCTTGGATCTTCCCTTAAACTGCTTTGTTTGTGCCTCTTTCAGAGATCATGCATCTCACAGAAAACCATTTACTAAAATGAGTGAGTTGTCAGTACTGTTATTTTTTGTTACTATTTTCTGTTCTGATCATTTCTGGACGTTTCTTCTAGCCATTTAATCATCAGATTACAGCTCTAAATCAGAAAGGGTCTTAGAAGCCGTTGAGTCCAGCTCTCTCATTTTACAGATGGGGAAACTGAGGTACAGAAAGGTTTGATGACTTGGTCAGGGCCAGACACCCAGGAAGTGTAAGGAGTGGAATCTGAAGCCAGGTAGTACTGATTCTATGTCTAGTGCCATATCTATGATAACACACTGCTTTCTCCTTATATAGAAGAGGAACCTGAGGTTCAAGGAGGCCCTTTACTAGACTATAAGTCCCACAAAAACTAGTTGACTTGGTGCCCCAGGTTACTCTCTGGGATGCCCAATTATGGGAATTTGATGATCTCACCTGGTAAGGGAGTTTCTTTATATGGAGCCCCCACATCAACAAAAGGAAACCACTCCAGTATCTTTGCCCATAAAACCCCTTGACTATCATTGACACCATGGTTCATAGGATCACAAAGAGTCAGACTTAAGGGCAGCTAGGTGGCATAGTGGATAGAGCACCAGCCCTGGAGTCAGGAGGACCTGAGTTCAAATCCAACCTCAGACACATAAGAATTGCCTGGCTGTGTGACCTTAGTCAAGTCATTTAACTCCATTGCCTTAAATTTTAAGAAAAAGAGACCTAACTGAAGGACCAAGTAACAACTCAACAATGAAATCATATATGTCCAAATAAACACACAAAAGTCATATACATGGATATAAAGCTAAAAGATAACTTAGAGCCCATCAAATCCAATTCTTCTTGTTTTATAAATGACACAGGAAGAGAGAGTGGAGCTGATCTGCAACTCTTGCCCTCTTCTATCCAGTTCATAGAAATCACCCTCATGATTTCATTGCTCCTCTTGGAAAATGAAGGACAACCAATAAGGAGTGTTTCTATGGATGAGATCAAAAACAAATAATGGTGCTCACTTTGGCAGCACATGGGCTAAAATTGGAATGATGCAAAGATGATTAGCATGGTGCCTGCACAAGGATGATACACAAATCCATGAAGCATTCCATATTGTTTTTGCTTTCTGTCAGGGGAGGGGACAGAGAAGGAAAGGAGAGAGAAAAATGTAAAACTCAAAACCGTGCAGAAAAAAATGATTGTTGAAAATGATTGTTGCGTGTCATTGGAAAAAATAAATAAATGAAAATTTTTTTTGAAAGACAACAACCAGGGGAGGCTAGGTGGGCAGTGGATAGAGCACTGACCCTGGAGTCAGGAGTACCTGAGTTCAAATCTGGCCTCAGACACTTAATAATTACCTAGCTGTGTGGTCTTGGGCAAGCCACTTAACCCCATTGCCTTGCAAAAGGAAAAAAAAAACTAAAAAAAACCACAACAAATAAAACAAATAATGAAGTCAATAGAAAAGGGATGGAGCAAAGAATCCCTAACACTTAATAAGACCTTTATAGTTTCATCATGGTCTAAGTAATTGACTCTAACACTCTACCCCCCTCATCTCAGCCCTGTTCCCCCAATCCTATATACTCCCTTTACCCTTCCCTAGCTCATGCTACCATTTAGATACAATTTTCTTCACTCCCTTCTCCACTAACTGCTAATTCCACCCCTAAAAAAAAATTTACCTTGAATTTATTTTGTGTTTTATTATTTATAAGTATGTATTATATATAATGCATATTCATTTATAAAATATGTGTGTTCTCTCCCCTGGGAGCCTGTTAGCTTCTTGAGGGCAGGAGGCCATTTTATTTTGTCTTGGTTTCTCAGAGTCTAGAAAAGCATCTGGCACATACTAGGAACCCAAGAAATGCTTGTTGATGGATTGATTTATCTGTTGTCCACGAACCAGCTGCTAAGTTCAGAAAAACTCATTACAAGGGTCATTGGAGGTAGATGAATCATTTGGGCTTCTGCAACACTCACAAAGCCCATCTGCCAAGTCATTAGAGGATGGGACCTCTCCCATATCCATATTGGAAGAGCCCGGACTGAAGAAATCCCAGTGATCTGACAGTTCTTAGCTTTATAAAGTCTTCCTTACAACCTTACTTGTGCCCTAGAGATAACCTTGAGCTCTTTGGGTCCTCCTCCATTGTGCCAGCCACTAAACTAAGCATGAGGGATACAGAGATCAAAGGGAAATAACACTTGCACTCAAAGAGGTATCTGGGGAGACACCACGGACACAGAGAAATACCACAAGACAGCCTACATGGACCCAACACCTAGGGCCTAAAGCAGCCTGGAGGAATTTGGAAAGACTGGTCCTCAAGAGATGGATGCTTTGGCTTGGGTCATTGGCAAAGACTGTCTCCTAGGGTATAATGGCAGTTATCCTAAAATAGTATTACACATCCTCCAAGTATTGTGCCCTGATCTAGTGAAGTTTCTTATTTTTATTTTTTTTCTTTTTTAGGTTTTTTCCAAGGAAAATGTGGTTAAGTGGCTTGCCCAAGGCCACACAGGTAATTAGTAAGTGTCTGAGGCCGGATTTGAACTCAGGTCCTCCTAACTCCAGGGCCAGTGCTCTATCCACAGCACCACCTAGCTGCCCCTGGAAGTTCAGAGTTTCTTGACAGAGCTTGATGAAGCTATCATTCCCAATTTACAGATTTAGAGCTAGAAGCAAACACAGAAGTCATCTCATGAAAGCTCCACATTTTACAGACTGAGAAATTGAAGTCTGGGCAGCTAGGTAGTGAGGAAGAGCACTGGACCCAGAGTCAGGAAAAGTCTCAAGACTGGCCTCAGATACTTACTGTGTGACCCTGGGCAAGTCACTTCATTCTGCCTCAGTTTCTCCATCTATCAAATGAACTGGAGAAGAAAATGGCAAACCACTCCAGGATTTCTACCAAGGAAACTCCAAATGGGGTCATGAAGAGTCAGAAAATCACCAAACAACAGCAGAGATCCATAGAAATGGAATGATTGACCCAAGTAAATGACACAGTAGGGACTTTAAACCAGATTTGGGAACTCCCAATACTCTTTCTTCTGTGCCCCTAACTGCTGTCTCAGGAAAATATATGAAAATCTGGGGCTCTAATATTCCACTTGAAGGACTTCCATAATATGTATTAATTGTTGAAAGGAATTGTTAGAATCTGGAAAACTTAAGTGCTTCAAGGATAATGTTTGAATGTTTGTTGTTGAGTCTTTCAGTCATATCTGACTCTCTGTAACCTCATTTGTGATTTTCTTAGAAAGGAACTGACATAGTTTGCTGTTTTCTTCTCCAATTCATTTTACAAGTGAGGAAACTAAGGCAAATAAGATTAAGTGATCTGCCCAGGATCACAGGATTAGTAAGTATCTGAGGCCAAATTTGAATTCAGATCTTTCTGATTCCAAGTTCCAACCCTCTATCCACTGCGTCTCCTAGCTGCCCTTGAAATACAGGTAAATGTGACAATGCCAGAATTTGAAACCATATCCTCTAACTCAATTCCATCTCACCCTATAGATGCCTCCCTCAACCTGGAGTACAGCTTCCACAAAATTCAGAGCCTTCCAACAAATCAGAAGGCTTCTGGAATCTTCTAGCATCAACCAGCCCAAAAACTTTTCAGATCCTGCCCTCAGGCACTCAGGTAACTGTAATTTCTAATAACTTGTAACAAGAGCCAGTTGAGTGACTTTTTGAGGATAATTCTAGCTTGGGTCTACTCAACATGCATTTGTAGTCCCTAAAATAGAAACACCTTTATGTTGAACCAGTGTGCAAAGAGGGTGCTTTCTGTGCTGGCTCCCTTCTCCTAGGGAGGTGAGCTGCCTAATGAGGCTGACATCTTCCCTAGAAAGCAGGCAAAGGATGCTGGAATCAAAGTCCTGCTCCAGACCATCAGCCCCAGAGGCATCCCATGCCCCCCACCTGCTGATGAGAAATAAAATTTCTTTTCAAGCATTCAAAGATATGACCTGGGCTAATTGCCATCCATCCAAGGACTCAGGGAACTGTGGAAAGATCTTCAAATGCCACGAAAGTGAGCATTAAAAGATGAGAAAGCAAACTCCAAGAGAAACTATGCAAGGACCTTGGAATTTCCACTAAGAGAAGTGAAGGCTAAGATCCTCCATGGGGAGAAAGGAGTTACATTTCCTGCATCCGATATTCAGAGTTGGAAGGAATTTTAAAGATCATCTCACCCAGGGATTCTTATAGATTGTTATAGAAATCTTTGGGAGCTTATGGTCCTCTTCTCAGAATAACATTTAAAGGCATAAAATAAAATACATATGATTACAAAGATCAATTCATTTAAGATAGTTATCAAAAAAATTTTAAAGTTCACCAATACAGTGAACAAAGACAATTCCAAAAGACTCATGATGGAAAATGTCATCCACATCCAGAGAAACAACTACGGAGTCTGAATGCAGACCAAAGCATACTATTTTCATTTTCAAAAATTTGTTTTTGGTTTTTTCTTTCCCATGTTTTTTCCCCTTTTGTTCTGATTCTTCTTTCACAGCATGAATAATGTTAAAAAATGTTTAACATGCTTGTACATGTAAATACTATATCAAAGTATTGTCTTAGGGCAGGGGGAGGGAAAGGTAAGAGAGAAAAAAATGTAGAACTCAACATTTTATGAAAAGATGAATGTTGAAAGCTATCTTATATGTAATTGGAAAAAATAAAATACCAAAAAAGATCCCAGATTTCAGATTTAGAATCACTGATCCAATTTAACCCATAGAGGAGAAAATTCAAATTCAAGGAAGTGACTTGCCCAAGGTCAAACAGATAGTAAAGAATAGAGAGCCCAAATCCTTCCTCTGATTTATGCAATCTCATTAATTTTTCCTGTTGCCATTTTACAAAGTTGATTTAC
This sequence comes from Macrotis lagotis, assembly GCF_037893015.1. Lineage (NCBI taxonomy): Eukaryota > Metazoa > Chordata > Mammalia > Peramelemorphia > Peramelidae > Macrotis > Macrotis lagotis. The sequence goes on along the minus strand of NC_133662.1, from coordinate 247,680,429 downwards.
TAATGAAGGTCACTGAGATGCAAACCTAGATTCATATACTCCCAAATTCAGTAACCAATGTAGTTTTGCCCCAAGAAAGAGTTAATGGGCTACTTAATAAGTGCTTGTTCCTTTACCTTCTCCAGAATTCCATCACCAATCTGAACTTGGGGAAATAAGTTTTATCTTTGGTGATTTTAGGAGAGCAGCATTCCTTTATGGGCATCTACACTCTGTGTAAGGCAAGGTGGGGTCTGTTTCATTTTCATTTCTATTTCTAGTACCTCAAACAATCCAGACTTAATCAATGCTTGTCGATCATTGATTGAATGTCCTTGAGGACAGGAACACTTCCATTTTTGTCTTTAAAAGCTTCAGCTCCTAGCATGAGGTGTTGGACTTAGTAACTATTTAATAAATGCTTGTGGATGGATTAATAGAGTTGTTCAATTGCCTGGTGTTTGGCTACCCCTGGTGAGAGCTGACTTTACTGTACATATATATTCAACACTCAAAGAGATTTGTGATCTCATCCATTTGGATGGATTCATACCTCCCAGTCTGTGAGTTCTTATGCAAATTTGACTGCAAGTCTACTAATTTTGTCCTTGGTGGCATGCCTTTATTTCTACCTCTCCAATTTGTGATCATCAAAGGATCATGGAACAAGGGGAAGTAGTAAACGATGATGATGATGATGATGATGATGATGATGATGATGATGATGATATCATCATCATCACCGTAATACTCTCATTGAGAATGCCATCAATGTGTTCGTGGATGGTTCTTATTTTTAAAAGTATATAGATTGGGAAATAGGCTTTCAGATTTCTAGCTGTTGATGTTTTCTGTCATCTTTTTAATAAAGTTCAATATTTTTCATGTCTTTGATATCGTTCCCCTTGTACAGATAACTTGTGAACCAATCCCTCAAAGCCTTCATAATTGTATTGCTTCCAGCACAAATCTCCTTTGAACATACTTGGTTCCATCTGGTTGCTTTTCCTGACTTTGTTCTCTTTTAGTTCCATTTTTACTTCCTATATAAAACATTTGGGACTGTAACATTAGATTTCAAAAGTGAAAACAGTTTGCTATTAAAAAAACAACTTTGCAGATCTTTTCCATTTTTTCTTGTTTGTCATCCTTCTGTTTTCATGCTTAAATACCATTAGGAGACCTTTCTGACTTAAATCCCTCTCCAAATTTCTTTTTAGCTGCTTTTATCCTTCCCTTTTTCTCTCTATTTCATAACATGATACTGCTTAAAATCCTCCATCATCCTTCTCCATAAGATTTTCCAAATGAGTTTATATTTGAACCAGGTGTTGCCTTTGGCTACCATCTCTCTTTGCCTACCAAGTAACTCAAATATTTGCTGAGTATGGTGCTTTCTTTTGGTCTTCTTGCTATGGTATTGGATTTATATTGGTTAAAATTCTGTATAAAATTATTTTGTTCTACTTCTATGTACTTCCTATAATCTCTTATCTTTTCTTCTTTATCATTAACTTGTCTAAATAGATCAAACTTGAGTTATCTTGACTATAGGCCATATGTTTGTCTTGCTTTAATTCTCTCTTCTAGCTTTGTATTAATTTGGATCTTGACTGTAGCAAGTGAGTGCCCTAACTGTATACAAATAGCTGATTCAGAGATGACTCCTTCTCACTTCAGGAATGAGTCACTTCCTGTCCAAGAAGATAGAACCAATTCCATTTTTTGTCATGTTACTCAGTGCTATGCATGACCGGTTTACAGCCTCTTGAATTAGAGGTATGATCCTACAGTGTAATACATAACTCTGTGACCTTCTTCGTCCCCTTTTGCCATTTCATCTTTCCACTCTTTCTCACCATCCTCATCCATTCCCACCTGTTACTGAACCAATTAGTATTAGAGTAAAGGTTGATTTAATATTAAGAATTTTATCAAGTTTTTTATAGACCAATTAGTATTAGAGACCAATTAGTCCATTTGTATGAGACCAATTGGTATTAGAGTAAAGGTTGATTTAATATTAAGAATTTTATCAAGTTGTTCATAGAAGCTGCTTATTTCTTAATCCTCTGCAGCAGAGAATAGTCCTTAAACAACAAATGTTTTCACAATAGTACTTTTGCAAACACCTGTGACACAAGATGGCCAAATGTCTCATGAAATGATGGCCCGAGTTGCCTCTGGGTACTCAATAAAAAAAATTCAATCAATATCTTAATTTGCTTCTTGTTGGAAGAACCTATGAGTTGGCCTCCCATGTAGCCGTCACTGGCCTCTTCCTTTAGTTTCATTTAAAGCAAGATTTCCAAGGTGGACATGAGTCCATCCCTCCAGCACCATATATACTCCAACGGTAATTTAACAAGAATTTCATATTTAGAATATCAACAATAGGTTAAAGTTTCTGAGTCATCTAAACTCTGTGTGTTTCTCAGCACCTTCTGCCACCTTCCTCCTGTTTGACCACCATCACCACAGAAGAACGAATTCAATTTTTTTTTTGGGGGGGGGGGGCACTGTGATGTTTTCTTTGTTTCAAATGTCACCATGGCTGAAGAATACACCAATAGGTAAGCAGCCTACTGGTGTTGGCGCCTCTCCATACCTAGCCAGGCTAATTCTGGGGAAACAGACTCAGTATATTTCCCAGGCCACACAGAAAGCCCTTCTGGCATGGTAGGACCTTCCAGTGTGGCTGACTGCTAGCACAGCCTTCAAAAACCTAGGCTTGCTTCCACACCACAATGAGGTATTGGGAATTAGCATTCCTTGTGACTTCCACCTTAAGTGTAGTCCAGAGTACTTTCTAAAGTTTTTTTTTTCTTAGTTGGTAAGGGAAATATTTACTTATTGCTCTGGACTGGTAGTTTTTTAAGTATGGAATTCCATTTGGGAAAATTACCTCCATTGAGGTATGTCAATCACTCCTCTATAATGTAAGACCTTCTAGAGTTCCCTATAATATTCAGAGGTTAAACAGATTGCCCAGTGTGCATCAGAGTCAGAACCTGAACCCAGGTGTCCCTGATTCCTTTAAGATAGGGGTTCTTTTATCTTTTGTGTGAGGCATGAATACCACTGGCACTCAGGGACTCCTTTTTAGAAAAAGTCACTAAAAAAAAAACCAAATTCATAATAGAAGGAAATGCTGGATTTCAATTTGAAGTTAGTGAAAATAAAGATGCAACTTTTTTCCCATCTGAGTTCCCAGACCTCCTGAAATGATGGTGGATGGAGGGCTGGATTTGGGAACTGCAAAGTTAAAATATGGTGTCGTGCATTTAAGTGTCTTTGGACAAGACACCTGATCTCTGTCACAGCTTCTACAACTGAAAACTAGGAATAGTAATAGATTGTTATGAGAATGAAGTGAGAGAATGCTTGTAAAACACTTTGTAAATTTTAAAAATGCTAGCTACAACCATCAAGTTAAGTAGCTAAGATATTAGAAGATAAACTCCTCTTGAACAGGGATGATTTCATTTTTGTCTTTTATGAAATGAGATCATGCACATAAAACACTTTACAAACCTTAAAGTGCCTTATATCTATCTACTTATCAATCCTATCTGTCTATAGCTTTCCATCTTTCCATCCATGCTTCTATCTTTCCACCCATTCATCTGTGCTTATATGTGTATGTGTGTGTGTGTGTGCAATTTCCAGTTGTCTATCTTTCCATCTTCCATCTCTTTCCATTAATCTATCTTTTGCTATATGTCTTTCCATCTATACATCTATCTTTCCATCTAGCTATCTTTATCTTTCTATTTTTCCATCTATCTTTCTATCTTTCCATCTATCTATCTGTTTATTCATTCATATATCTAGAGATATATGTATAAATATATATATATCTTTTCATCTCTTTCATTTATCTACCTTTCTATTCATCCATCTCTTTCCATATATTCATCTATCTTTCTATCTTTCCATCCATCTACCTATATTTCCATCTGGCTGCTTATTTATATGTATATTTATATATTCATCTATCTTTCCATCTTTCTATTTTATATCTACTTTTCATCTTTCCAGCGATGTTTTTCCATCTATCCATTAATCTATCTTTCCATATTCATAAATATATATCCCTCTATCATCTATCTAGCTTTCCATCCATCTGACAATGTCACCCTCACTCAACTCCAATTCACATGCTTATATGGCATCACCTCCCTGATGTTGTGATCTTCTTCTAAAATGAAGGACAAGGGGCAGCTAGGTGACAAAGTGGATAGAGCACCGGCCCTGGAGTCAGAAGTACCCAAGTTCAAATCCGGCCTCAGACACTTAATAATTACCTAGCTGTGTGGCCTTGGGCAAGCTACTTAGCCCCATTGCCTTGAAAAACTAAAAAAAAGGACAAAACATTATATATATTTATATATATATATAATTATAAATATGTATATACAGATAGATTTCATCTATCTATCTACATATTTCCAGTTATCTGGTTTTCATCTATGCACCTTTCCATCTATCTATCCCTCTATCTGTCTTTATCCTTCCATCTATCTATGTATCTATTTTTCCACCCATTCATCTGTGTTTATATATTTGTGTATATAGAATATAATTTTCAACTGTCAGTCTTTCCATCTTCCATCCATCTTTCTATCAATCTATCTTTTACTATATCTCTTTCCATCTTTCCAACTATATGTTTTTCCATCCATACATCTACCTTTCCACTATCTTTATCTTTCTAATTTTTCCATTTATCTTTCTATCTTTCCATCCATCTATTTATATAGATATACACATACATATATATCTTTCCATCTATGTTTCCATTTATCTACCTTTCTATTCATCCATGTCTTTCCATCTATTTATCTTTCCATCTATCTGTCTTTCCATCCAGTGATCTCTTTATTTATTGAAAGTTTTATTTATTATATATTACATGACATATTATTTATCATATTTTATTATTTATTTATATATTATTTAACTAGCTATCCTTCCATCCTTATATATGTAAATATATATATATTCCACCTATTTTTCATTCATCCATTATGTGTGTGTCTATAGATCGATTTTCATCTTTCCTTCCATCCATCTATCTTTCCATCTATCTATATCTATATCCATATCCACATCTATATCTTTCCATCCATCCATCTGCATATATATATATATATATAAATTTAAATTTCTAGCTATCCAACCATCCATCTATCTATCTTTATCTGTCTCTATCATCATCATCCTTATTGTATCCCTAGGATGTGCCTACTGGCATATAGTAGGTGATTAATAAATGCTTGTTGATTGACTGACTGACACAAGCTGCCTCTTCAGAGCAGATATCATCATTCCTATTTTACAGATGAAAAAACTGAGGCCGTGGGAGATGAGGTGCCTTGCCCCTGTAAGTCACATGCTTGGATCATGCCATAACCAATGAGTATCTGGTGGGATTCATATTCCAACCACCTCATTTGAAGTTCAGAAATCTATCCAAGATGCAATCCAAATTCTCTAGAAGACTGACAGAAGTCCTGTAAACCGGTCTCTGTCTGGGAAGAAAGAGAACAGTAGAGAAGAGATACAATCTCTTGAATTTTGAGTCCAATGAGGGAGTAGCATTGGTGGTGACAGTCACCCACAGGTCACCTCCATCCCAGGAGTTGACACCCTATGGAACTTGTCCAGTTTCCTGAGTCTCCTTTTAAGTGTGAATGACCCTCCTTGTCTAGATCACACCTGAAGTTCCTTAATTAACAATTAACACCTGAGTGGGGACTAGGCCTGTGAGCAAGAAAAGAGCACAAAAGAATCCCCTCCCAACCTGGAGAGTCTAAGACACTGAGTATGAGAAGAGGATGAGGAAAGGAGAAAGTCAGGGGAGCAAAGAGAGGGTAGGCTTAGGAGATAGACCCTCCCCACCCCCAGCTCTGCCTCTGACTAAGGGAAAGTCTTCAGGACCTTCATTTTAGACAGCTGGATTCACTAAGGTCCCTTCCCACTCAGACATCCTATGCTTCTGTGCTGAAACCCGAATTCACATAAAAATAAATGAATTTTAAAATTCAGTAAAGGAAGAATAGCTCTAGAACATTTAATAAATTGCATGCTATTTTGTAGATACATGTAAATGCACGAATGCACTTGTGTATGTATGAGTGTGTGTCCATGTATTTGTGTTGATGTATGTATCAATAGCTTGGAAAAGGAAACTCCAATAGAAAGAACACAGAAATACTGAGTCCAAGGTCATGAGTTCAATCTCCAGATAGAGCAGGAATCTTTGTTCTCCTTCCATATTAGGGCCTTCTGACTCCACTCCCAGACAAAGATTTCCAATATAGACCAGGGACCATGGTGAATGATCTGTAGCACCTTCTTCTTCTCATCAACCACATCCCAGCATGAAGTAGCCCCTGACAGTAGAGAGGACATTCAGATCTAGCCCTAGATGGTCATTATCTGTGGTATCCTGGGTAAGTCATTTACTACTCTCAGCCTCCACTTCCCTTATCTATAAAATGAGAGACTAAACTAGATAGCTCCAAGCCCCCTTTAGCTACAAATCAACAATCCTATTAATTCACCAGAATTAAATCATGAAACAGCAAAATAAGAAAAAGTACTTTGTACATAAGCATCAGATTGGGGAGTAGGAAGGTCAGGCCTACTCCTCTGTCCCAGGTTCTCCTGTTAACCCTCCCTTAGTCCCTTAGAAGACATGCTAAAGGACAGGCAATGATGGGACTCAGAAAGGAGGGGATTAAAGTAGGGACCCCCAGGGTCTGAGATCCTGAGATTTGAGATTCTGGGAACACTCAAGAACCCAAGGGACCCCAGCCCAGGGGGGAAATCCCCATGCTTGATCATTGTAATTACATGATGATGACTAGGGGTCATCTGCAGGTAGGTGCTGCCAGAGGAGAACTTTGGATCTGAAGTCAAACAACCTGGGTTTAAATCCCAGCTTTGCCACTTGAGTGACTTTGGATGACGACGTCTTCTCAGGCCTCAGTTTCTTCATCTCTAAAAGGAATTGACCTTTGATGGCCTCCCAGTTCCAATCTGTGGTGCTATCAATTACATGGTTTTCCCTTGAATGCACCAAATAAACAACTTTTTTTGCTTTCAGTACAGACTACCCCTTCTGATCCTTCTGCCCCCTCTGAAACCCAGAAACAAAAGCTATTGCTGACCCAAAGCTCCTAGACAAAATCTTTCTCCCATTCTAATCACTTTTGAAATATCACCTCTTCCAAGAAGCTTTCCCAGGCCCTTAGTTCACCATGGCCCATTTATTCTTTTATGTTTTGCAAGGCAGTGGGGTTAAGAAACTTGTCCAAGGTCACATAGCTAGGTAATTATTAAGTGTCTGTGGTCAGGTCCTCCTGACTTCAGGGCCAGTGCTCTATCCACTGTACCACCTAGCTGCCCCCAGCACCCTAGTCCACTTAGCCCTCTGCTTGTCCATGATATAAAATCTTGGTTAGGTTGATATATTTGTCCAAGGCCAGCCCAGTTGGCAATGTGCTTGACTTCTGTAGATTCTTCCAAGTTTAAATTTAAATTCAATTTAAATGGTCTTTGAGGACTATAACAGAAGGTAGATACACATGCACACAGATGTATACTGTGTCTATATATAGATATATGCATTGTGTATCTGTATATCCATATCCTTATATCGAAACATATTCATACATATGTTGATTTCTATTATACATCCATGTATACTATACATATATATATATATATATATATTCTATATTTAATGGGGCAGCTAGATGGCACAGTGGATAGAGTGACAGCCCTGAAGTCAGGAGGAGTTGAGTTCAAACCCAACTCCAGACATTTACTAGCCATGTGATCTTAGGCAAGCCGCTTCACCCTGACAGCCTCACATTCAGGGCCATCGCCAGGCATCCTGATTCATATCTGGCCACTGAATCCAATTGACTCCAGAAGAGAAAATAAGACTACTGACTTAGCACAGCAACCCCTCCTTCAAATCCAAATCCCATGACACCTCCCTGATAGCATGGTCTTCTTTGAGAACAAAGGATAAATATCATATATACACATATATCCATTTATGTATATATATATATATATATAAAATGCATGCATCCTTTTCAATGATCCCAGAGATCCTTCCATTTAAATATATGTGTGTAAATATGTTTTAATATATATTTGTGTGAATAAACCATTTTCAATGATCCCCAGAGATCCCTCCATTTCATATATAATATATATATATATATATATATATATATATATATAATCTCAATCTCCAGAGCTCTCCAGAGATCACTCCATTATTAATGAGGCAGAGTTCAATTTAATGTTAAAGAAAAGCCTTGTACAAAGAGGCTGTCCCACAGGAAGACGGGCTGCTTTGTGAGTTAAGGGATTTCTAGTCATGGGTCCTTTTCGAGGAAAAGTCAATTAGATAAAGCATTTAACAGGAATGTTATGGAGATGATCTTTTTCAGGTATGGCCTGAATCTATGTTAACTGAGGCAAACAGAGAGAACTGACTTACCCAAGGTCACAGCTAGTAAGTGTCTGAGCCCATATTGGAACTCAGGAAGATGAGTCTTCCTGACTCCTGGCCCAGGGGTCTAGTCATTAGACTACCTAACTGCCCTACACACACACACACACACACACACACACACACACACACACACACACACACAAAACCTTGTTTGTATGCAGTGTTGCCATACTGTCTCCCCCATTTGACTGTGAGCTCCTTGAGAGAAGATCTGTCTTTTGCCTTTCTTAGTATCCCAAGGACTAAATATGGTGCTTAGCACATAATAGGCCCTCACTATATGCTGGCTAGATTGCCCTGCCCACCCTGGGAATCCTCAGAGCCAGGCAGAGTGCCCATTGCTCAGGCCAGTATGAGTCACACACGGTTGCCCCCTCAACAATCCTTAACTTCATGAAACTGAGGCATCCAGCTTCTACCTTGGTCCCCAGAAACTATTCCATTACTAACCATGTATATTGTTAGTACACATATGTAGTGATCTGTAGTTATGTACATATGTACATGTGTGTATGTGATATTTACCCTTTGTTCTCAAAGAAGACCATGCTATCAGGGAGGTGTCATGTGATCTGGATTTGAGGGAAGGGTTGCTACGCTGGGTCAGTAGTCTTACTTGCCCAAGACCACACAGCTAGTATAAAGATTTCCTCCCAAAGAGAGCTGTCCCATAGGAGGACGGGGCTGCCTTGAAAGTCAGGACTTTCTACTCTTTGAATAGCTTCATGCAGAGCATTTAACAGGGACACTGCAGAGAGAATCTTTTCCAAATAGGGGGCCATTCCAACTCTGAGATGTGGAAAGAATGTTAGATCAGTTAAGAGGTGTAATAAGTGCCATAAGGCAGTGGACAAAGCACCGGCCCTGGAGTCAGGAGGACCTGGGTTCAAATCCGGTATCAGATACTTGATAATGACCTAGCTGTGTAGCCTTGGGCAAGCCACTTAACCCCATTTGCCTTGCAAAAAAAAAGTGCCATAATCAAAAGGTCAAAGAACTGCAAATCTAGAGGAAGAAGGGACCTTAGAGGTCATTGAATCCAACTCCATCATTTTACAGATGAGGAAACTGAGGCAGGCAGAGTTCAAGTGACATGTCCAAAGACACCCAGCTACCATCTGAGGGAGGACCTGAGCACTTGTCTTCCTCCCTCCAAATCCAATGAGTCATCTTCCACAACGCAGGGATAGACGTTTTCCCTACTCTCACGACTCCTGTTCTTCATATCTCCTCTGTTGAAAATGGAAAATGGACTAGGAAAAGGATCATAGATCTAATGTTGAAAGTTAACTCAGGGGTTACCCCTCATTTTAAAGATAAGGAAGCAGAGACCCAAAGAATGGCTTGCCTAAGTTCACATAATTAGTATCTAAGGTGGGATTTGAACCTAGGACCCTGACTCCAGAGTCAGTGCTCTTTCCCCATAATACACATTACAGTGTATGTCACGAATTGAGGCAGCATGTTATAGTGGGTACTATGTTGGAACTGAAATGAGGAAGCCTGGGTTCTAGCCCACCCCTAATATTTCTGCTCTGTCATCATGGGCAAATCACTTTAGATCCATTAGCTACAGGCATCTCTCTGAACTAGAAGCTCTGGACAAGTGGAAAGAGTTCCCTCACCAAGGAATCTTAGACCAAGCCTCAACTAGCCCCACCTATAGGATGGCATGGTAGGTAGAGTATTGGATTTGGAGTGAAGAAGGCTTGGGTTCAAATCCCATCTCAGATACTGAGGATGTGACCCTGAGCAAGTCAACTCTTCCTGGGTCTCTATATCCTTTGTAAAATCATCACATTGGTCTCAGCAGCTGCTACAATCCCTTCTAATCCCTTGTCTGTTTATGAGGCTATGACCTAAACCTGATTATGTGTGCTCTAGCCTGATATAAAATGTATATCACTTAGGTGATTCCATTTTAACCAGGAAACAAAAGCAGAGCTTTGAGTCCAGGAGGGGAGGAGTGATGACAGAGGCAAAGATGGCAGAAGGAGAGGTCCAGAAAGAAGGACTAACCTCTAGAGAAAGGGAGATTGCCAAAGTTCAGAGCATTTTCACAGAATCAATCAATAAACAAAAATTTACTGAGCATCTACCATGTCTTAGGCATTGTTCTGACTACTGGAGATACAAAAGGAGGCAAAACAGGGTCCCTGACCTCAAAGAGATCAGTCTAACCAGGGAGTTGACAAGCAGTCCATAAATAGTCACGTACTGTCCTAAGCAAAAGAGGCTAAAGATAGTTCCTGCCCTCAAGAAGCAAACAATCTAATAGATCGCAGAAGTTGAGATTTGAAAGGACTTCTACAACTATCTAGTTCAACCCATATTCAAAGAATCCCTACTCTCATATTCCTAGGGAGATTCCTAAGATTCTGAAGTAAACTTCAATTGTGCCCACTTCTCAGTTTGGTTTGCTGGTATTTTCTTCTCAGAGTGCCATGGAGGAAGAAGAGTGTTCCTTTATTTTGACTTACATTCCAAGCAAGAGTCAAAATTGGTAATCAGGGAAAGGGGAGGGTCCTCTCCTACTCTCAGGTCTCCAGCAGAATAGAAAATATCAATGGGTTCCATTGGCAGAGCTGGGAAGGGGCTTAGAAAGGATCAAAACAAGAAAAAATAGAAGCCAGGACCACAGAAGAAGGAAAGGTATGATGAAAAAGAACAGATATGTGCATGAAAGAGGGGGACCCCTCTCGGGATCTTATATTTTTATAGCTACCCATCCCTGCCCGAAAACTATCAAGAGGCAGGGTTTGGTTCAGCCAGATATCCTTAGACCTTATCAGACAACAAATATTCTCCAAGGGGCCAAGGAGAGGAAAAGGGTAAGGAAATTTTAACTTTATGAGAGAGGGAAAGTCCAGTCCTTCATCTTTGACCAACGACATCACCGGTGATGTCTTGACTCATGTGTGAATTGCATTTAAGTGAATTGCACGAGGTCATCTCTTCTAGAGTCGCCCAAGTTCCACAGCAGGACAGAAGTCAAGAGGACTGGCAATGGTCTGGGATGCAGAGGATGACCTTGGTGTCTCTGATGTTTGACCAAGCTCCAAAAACCCCACAGCTCCTGCTTTCAGCTGCCATTTATGGCCATTAGAACAAATTGTTCTTATCTGCCTTTTTACCAGGGAAAATCATCTCTTACTTGGAGTAACCAACTCACCAATGGGTTTAATGTCCATGGATTACCCTCAGCATGGTTTAACCCATCTGCTGAACTAGCTTACCAAAGTGTGGAGCCACAGGTGAGAGTTAGGAGGATACCAAAGGTCAAGAATTGAGGAAGCCTTCACACTGGAGGTGCCATTCCAGAAATCTCACAAAAATCTTGAGAGATGCTTTAACAACCTTTCCCCCGTTTGCCCTCAGACTTTTACCAGAATCAGGAAAGTAGAGCAATTGGTCTGGGAATAGGAAGGAAGCAACTGCTGCCAGTAACTGCTAAAGGAACAGACCCCAATTTCTCTCTTCAGTTTGCTTATAGTTAGCGCAGTTAAGCAGGTTCAGCACAGAATGCTGAGTTGGTTGGCAATCTAAGACTATTCCTTATACTATGATACGGACTGTGCCATCAAAAGAGAGATCTGTCTGGATTCTGAATGACCGAACAGTATCACATCAATGAGTCTGACATATATTTGTGTTATCCAGTGTAGTCTGTGTCCCTTGGGAGATCATCACAAATTGGACCACAGTGAAAGCTCCTGAAGGTATATCAAAGAGCTGCCTCTGTTGGCTCAAGATCAGTGACAGCTGTGTCCCTTGATAACCTTTTTTTGCCATCTCTCTGGAAGACCTGTGTCAAAGGACATAAGACCTTTTGCAATAGGAGTTCAGAGACCCCTGACCTTAACAACTTTTCTTTTACTCCTTAATTAGACCAGTGATCTCCAGATACTCCTTGGTTATTCCTCAGATAATCTTCAAGGGTATTTGAGTTCCATGCAGATAACCCCCAGAGGTGTCTAAATTGGGACTTCAGTGGCTCTGAGATTTCACTAGTGAGTTCTTTTTCTGCTGTCTCCTCTCCATCAATCAGTCTCATTCTGTCACAGTTTTATGTTTTCCAGTAAATCCCCCAGAGCTCCTCAGAGGACTGGAACACTTCCTCTGGCTCTTTAAATATCTCAGCGGTACCAATGTATCGCTACCCATCTGTTGTCTCTTATTCTTACCGAATAATTAACCCACCTCCTTTGTCAGATATTCCCTATCCATAGACAGGATAATGTCTTTTGCCCCAAGTCTTGCACAAAAACATTCCTAAATGACTCCTCCAATAAACTTGGATATTCTTCAGTAACTTCTGGTCTTTGGTTGTTACTCACATATGCCTCAGTTTCCCCTTACAAGAGAATAGTGAAGAGGAAAGAAGCCCTCTGTTTTCAGCAGTCCCTCCCTCATCCTCTCCCAATTCTCCCTCTCCATATTTATAATAGTGTTTCTATATTAGGATTAAGTGGCACTAGGCAGCCCATGTTAGGAGTACAAACCCCTCCCTTACCAAGATGCCTCTAGTAGCCTCTGATCATGTCTAAAATAGGACCAAGAGGAGCATCAAAGATGCAGCTATGAACAGAGGGACCAAAAATGACATTTCCTTTGATTTTCTCAGCAGCCTCAGTTCCAGTTAGTCTGAGGACATCAAGAAATTATGATCACCAATATGGATCTATTATTTAGCATGGCTATACGTGTGTGGCCTATATCAGATTGCTTTCTGTCAGGGGGAGGTGGAGGGAGAAAAATGTAAAACTTAAAACCTTACAAAAAAGATTGATTAAAAACTACTATTGCATGTAGTTGGAAAAACAAAGGAAATATTTTTTATAAAATCTATGATTCAGAGATCTAGAGCTCGAGGGACCTTAGAGGTCATCTAGAACCTTCCTTTTACAGAGAAAGCAACTGAGACACATAGAGGTTAAGTGAATGGTCCAAGGTCACCCAGGTAGTAAATATCAGACTTGAACCTGGATATTCCGATTCCAGAGTCAGGAGATTTTCCACCGATCTGGCATAGTAGGAAGGCAGCTCTCCAGTGATAAGAAGAACGCTGAACTTGGTACAAAAAAAAAATGAAATTCTAAAGGCAAAAAGAGAAACGACTCAATTAAGAGGAAAAAAAGCAGTTGTCTGGAGAAACTAATATGGACAGATGTAACAGAATACAGCAAGCAATTTAAATTTTTTAAGCTAAATAGAAAAGAAAAAATAGCTATATAGAAAACAAGGTCAAGCTAAAAAAAGAGGAATGGCAAAGTGAGAAGCAGTCATTTTAAGGAAAGGAGGCTAAAGCTCAGACAGAATGAAGGAGAACTGCAAAGGTTGATTTCTGAGGTGAAGGAAGAAGAGGACTGTGACCCAAGCTTGCAGCCTGGAGAATTTGCATAAACCTCTCCTCATGGATAGAAAGAATAATGACTCTATGCCACCTGTTTGTATGAGGGGCAGAGTCAGTGTTCAAGATGTGGAGAGGAGCCAGAGAGAGAGAAAACTTGGGAAACAAACACATAGGAAAGCATTTACCCTCCGTCTCATTTTCCTCACCTGTAAAATGAGAATAATGTTGCATGTTCTGAATAATGCTGTTGTTATAATACACTCTTTTTTTTAGGTTTTTGCAAGGCAAATGGGGGTTAAGTGGCTTGCCCAAGGTCACACAGCTAGGTCATTATTAAGTGTCTGAGACTGGATTTGAACTCAGATACTCCTGATTCCAGGGCCAGTGTTTTATCCACTGCGCCACCTAGCCGCCCGATGATGTTGTTATAAAGACAATGTTTTTGTAAACTGCAAAGCTGGGACAGTTAGACAATGGATAATAACAGTGAGCATGTGAGTACACTGCTTTAACGTTTTCAAAGTATTTTGCATATGCTAATGACTTAATTAAATATTTATGAAGCACTGTGCTAATTGCTGGCCAAATGAAGACAAAAGATGATTCCTGGTCTCAAGAACCTCACAATCTCATGGGGAGACAACATACAAATGACTACATGCAAACAAGATGGCTATAGCACAAATGGGAGATAATTAAGGGGAAGTGTGGGAAAGCTGTCATGTAGAAATCTTGAGATATGAATGGGGACTTTGCTTTTCTCAGACCCAGCCCCAATTAGTCTGAGGACATCAAGAATCCTTGATGGGGGCAGGTGGGTGGTACAGTGGATAGATCACCAGCTTTGGAGTCAGGAGGATCTGGGTTCAAATCCAGCCTCAGACACTTCATTAGCTGTGTGACCTTGGGCAAATGTTCTGGTAAACTGCAAAGCTTGGACAGTCTGACAATAAATAATAATAACAGTCAGCATCTAACCCCATTGCCCTGCAAAAAGAAAAATGAACAAACCAAAAAACAAGGATCTATGATCATAGAATCAGAGATCTAGAGCTCGAGGGACCTCAGAGGACAGAGAGAACCCCCTCTTTTTTACAGAGAAGGAAACGGAGGCACACAAAGGCTAGTCAGGGTAAGTCAAGAAGCAAAGATGAAGAGAGGAAGAATCCCAAGCATGAGAGACAACCAGAAAATACCTGGAATCAAGAGATGGAGTGTCTTGGGCATGTGACCTATTTTTAATCATCTAACAGAATGATTCTTATCCCTGGGAATCATAAAACCTGACTGTCCTATTCTCCTGGAAATATCATTGGTCACAGTGACAATGGTTTGGGTATTCAAAGTTGTCTGTCTTGCTGCAGACTGAAGTTATCTTCCTTCTCTTCTTCACAATCCAATCACAACCCAATCACAATCCAAACACACCTTCTTTTCCCTCCATTTCATTTATATTTCATTTTTTACATGTCTACTCAGTAGGAATGTAAGCTCTTTGAGGACAGGTCTTTCCTTGCCTTTCTTTGCATTCCCAGTACTTAATAAATGCTTCTTGTCTTGACAGGCTTTGTGTTCCTGAAAGATTGTGTTTATATTGTCTTGTATGTCCTTCCGCCATCATCCCAAAGGATGGAGATGGAGGGAGGAGAGAGATGCCTTCTGTATCTCTTGACACTGCATGGATGCCATAGTATACAAGTTCTACTCATAGGCTTCTGGGTGCTTAAAAGCAACGCTAGCAGAACACAAACTCTAGCAGATTTTTTTCAAGTTGGAAAGACTTAAGAGAATGGGCTGCAGGCCAATGGACTCATCTGCTTTGTGGGCACTTATCTAGCAAAGAAGAGAGAGCAGTCCATCCCCAGGAGACTGACCATTGATGATGAACCCTTTTTCCAAAGTCAACTCATGAAAAACCAGCTTGTGTATGTTCACTGGGAGCATGTGTATTTATAGATGCATCATGAAAGGTCAAATGTGGATTGGCAAGAAATGGAAGAAGAGTAGAGCTCCCGGTGCCTTTGATGCTGATGTGGCAAAAACAACATCGGGCATGAGCCCAGCATGGTGAGGGTGATTGGGGGGAGAGAAGGGTGTGCCTTACTCTTATTCCATCACATGGAGGCAGGACCAATGAAAGGTATTTACTATGAGAGTTCCAGATGCTGGTGACTGCCTCTGCATTTCTGGTTGCCTCAGTTCATCAAGGTTACCCATGGTAGTTGCAGCACGTGTAGACTGGTGGTCTGGGAGGTACCCAAAATCTGAATATCATGCCTACAGCATTAAGTGCCCTCTCCTGAGAAAGTGCCAACTGGGTTATTATTGAGTGAGCAGGTTCTTATTTGGGGCCCCACTAGACTCTATATGTTGCCAGAAGTCAACGGTCTTTACGAAGTATCCTTGGTAGATAGCGCCACCAATAGTTTGGTTGGAATAATAATAAATGCAATAGCAATGATCGTTATAAATGACACTCGTATGGTATTTACTACGTGCCAGACAACGGGTAAGCGCTTTACAATTCTCGTCGCATTTCATTCCCATAATTAGCCTGGGAGGTAGGTACTATTACTATTATTATTATCCCCACATAACAGGTGAGAAAACTGAGGCAAATCAAGGTTAAGTCATTTGCCCAAGGTCTCACAGTTACTAAATATTTGAGACTGGATTTGAGCTCAGGTTTTCTTGATTCTAGGCCAAGTGTTTTATCTACTAAATTGGCAGTGGAAAAAGCACCAGCCTTGGAGGTGAGTGCTATTACTATCCCCAGTTTATAAATGAGGAAAGTGAGGCAAAAAGAAGTTAAGTCACTTGCCCAAGGTGATGCAGCTACTAAATGTCTGCAACTGGACGTGAACTCAGGTTTTCTTGACTCCAAGCCAAGTGTTTTATCTATTAAACTAACAGTGAACAGAGCACCAGCCCTGGAGTCAGGAGGATCTGAGTTCAAATCCTATCTCAAACACTTACTAACTGTGCTACCTTGAGCAAGTCACTTACCCTGACTGCCTCACATTCAGGGCCATCTCCAGTTACCCTGATCCTTATCTAGCCATTAGATCCAGATGACTCTGGAGGAGAAAGTGAGAAGAAAGTGAGGCAGAGCACTGCCTTGACTCAATTCCAACTGACTTTCTTGACATGATATCACCTTCCTGGTGTCACAGTCTTCATCAAGAACATCATCACCTCACTGTGAAGATAAGAAAGATAATGTGGTAGAATGAAAAGATAATGCAGTGGGGCAGCTAGGTGGTGCAGAGGATAGAGCACCGGCCCTGGAGTCAGGAGTACCTGAGTTCAAATCCGACCTCAAACACTTAATAATTACCTAGCTGCATGGCCCTGGGCAAGCCACTTAACCCCACTGCCTTGCAAAAAAACTAAAAAAAAGAAAGTTAATGTGGTAGAATGGAAATGGCAAACCACTCCACTATCTCTGCCAAGAAAATCCCAAATAGGATCATGAAAAATCAGTAGGACTCAAGAACAATATTACGTACCAACTTACACTTTATTTGAGAGTAATAGCTAATATTTATAAAATAAGATGTACAAATTCTTTTATTGGCTCTGGATTAAGAGGCTGAAGCTTCTGCTACTAACTAGATGTGTAACCTTGAACAAGTGGCAACCTCTCAGGGTCTCAGTTTCCTCAACTGTAAAATGAAGGGATTGGACTAAATAGTCTTTGAAGTCCCTTCTAACTCAGAATCTGTGATCATATGATCCACCTGAAGTAGGGTTACAGGAGGCCCAATATTTACTCAAAAATTCAGAGGAGAAAATTAGTTTTTCAAATTAGCTCAAAATTACTCAAATATTAACAGAAGAGAAATGAGCAAAACTAAGGAGTAGGAAGAGGTTAGACATGTTGGTGCTAAGGTAGCTCGGAGAGAGAATGTTCATTCTTTGTTATGGAAGAAGACCCACAATATCACGGGCGGCCTTTGACTTCTGAATGAATTGGACCTAGGTGAAGCAGAGCTGCCCATTGTCAGCAAGCTCACCCTTCTAGCGTCATCAGTCAAGAGGCAGAACAAAAATAAGGATGCGTGGCAATGGCTTGGGACGCAGTGACTGACGGCCTTGGCCTTTCTGATGCTTCGTCAGCTTCTATACACTCCACAGCTTCTGCTGCAGTCAACCTCATGGGCTAGTGGAGCAATTTGGTCTCATCCACCAGTTCACCTGGACAAGTTTTCACACGCTTGGGGTAGACAAGCCACTAATTCCCCATGTGATTGAGGCCTGTTGGAGCCTGTCTGCTGATGTGGTTTTTTTTCTTTTGGTTTTTTTTTGTTGTTGTTGTTGGGGTTTTTTTAGGTTTTTGCAAGGCAATGGGGTTAAGTGGCTTGCCCAAGGCCACACAGTGCTTTATGCACTGCCACCTAGCCGCCCCCTGCTGATGTGGTTTTACTCTCAGAGTATGGCCAATGCACACATTCTAGATTCTTGGAGCCACAGATGAGAGTTGGATGAAAAGATAATTACAGTGAATGATTCCTCTGGAAAAAGACTCCACAAGCCCTCACAGCAGAGATGCCAGTCCTCCCTGAACGGAAGACATGTCTGAGACAAGAAGCAAAAAAAAGTAATATTTTTCATCATGTCCAATTCTTCTTGATCCTATTTGGGGTTTTCTTGGCAAAGATACTGAAGGGGTTTGCCAGATGAGGAAACTGAGGCAAGCCGGGTGAAGTGACTTACCCAGGTCACACAGCTAGTAAACATCTAAGGTTAAACTTAAACTCAGGTCTTTGTCATTCTAAACCTAGGGCTCTCTATCCACTGTACCTACCTAGATCCCCAAAAAAGGGAGCTACAGAAGCCTTTGGGGAAAGAAAGAATTAATTGTGTCAAGACAACAGCTGGGGGTAGGGAGATGGCACTAGAACAAGAGTTAAGAGACTTGAGCTCTCATCCCAGCTCTGTCAGTAATTCTTTGGTGTAGTTATTTCCCCTCTTCTCTGGGTTTCCTCCTTAATCTTTTAGAATCTTCTCATAATAATGTTTTCAAGAGCTTAAAATACACAGAATTTCAAAGGAAGCCAGAGGTTAGTGAAAATAAAAATGTAATTTTTCTACCATCCAAATTCATGGCACCTGAAATAAATCCACTCTTTGGGTGTCTGTGACCCCAGAAGAAGAAGAACCCCAGCTTAGGTGATTGCTGAAGTCCCTCCCATTCTCAAATCCTAAAATGCTCGAATGGCAACCCCAAACCCAGGACAAGAATGAAGCTCCCTATCCTTCCTCCATGAATATGGGGACCTTTTTTGATGCTTAGGTTTCTATGCTATAAAGCTAAAGGGGCACCCAGTCCCCTCCCCTGACCTTGTAGGAGGCTGGGCCCCCCCCTACTACCAGCACCACCACCTTTCTTTGCACCTGTTTTGAGGCAGCTAGCTGCCTTAATTTATCTTATTTCATATGCTAATACCCTTGCTAGCAGAGGAGGGTGAGAACCGTTATAATAATGGTGGATAAAGGTAACACTGGGAGCTGGGAGGGGGGGAGGGGGACATGGCCCCATTCTCTTTTTCCTATATCTTTTCCCACTTTCCCTCCTCCTAACCTTTCCTTATTGGAAGTCAGAGAGAACAGCGGTTGGGATTTTATGAGGGTTTTTGCTTCCAATCTCTTTTTTTTAAATCACATTTCCTTTGTCAGAGCTTTCCCTTGGATTAATCCTGATTTCCTATTAAATGTGAGAGAATGGAATAATGACAGGACTAGGACAGAGTGTGACAACTGGTAATGTTTATAAGTCGCATCTCTTCCCTTTCTCTGCAGACTGGATTACACGGCTTTAGCTCAGCTCCTGAAGCAGTAGCATTAACTGCAGCCTGGGCTGATAGCCTTGAACAGCCAACCTCTCAAAACCCACCTTTATTTGATTTCCTGGTGCAGAGGAAGAAATAGCTTCAAGAAAAGGACAATATGGTCCAGAAGCCCAAGCCTTGCTCCTGAGGAGGGGAGGGGAGGGGAGGGACGATGCTAAGAGGAGGTGATGTCATTCTCCCCAAGGGAAGAGACTAAGTGACCGGTTCAAGCTATGTTAGAGGCTAGTTCAGTTCCTGGACCAGAGCCCCTGTTCCTGCCCAGTCTCAGAGCCAAGTGGATTTCCAAGTGAAATGTGTCCCTAGACACCATCTAATTCCATTTTAAAGAGGAGGAAACTAGATCCCAGCAAGGTCAAGGGACTTGTCCAAGGTCACATGGTGAGTAACAGATCAGAACTAAATCTGAGGTCACAGGTCTGGAAGGTCTCTGCCTTTGATTTACTATGTTGGTAGCTGGGGTGACTGCTAGCTTCATTTAGTCACTAAACATTTATTAAGTGTCTAGCATATATGTTTGGGGGCAGCTAGGTGGGTGCAGGTGTTGGAGTCAGGAGGACAGGAGTTTGAATCCCACCTCAGACACTTATTAGCTATGTGACCTTAGGCAAGTCACTTCACCCTGATCGCCTCCCATCGAGGACCATCTCCAGCCATCCTGATCTATATCTGACCACTGGACCCAGATGCCTCTGGAGGAGAATGTGAGGCAGGAGACTCAGAACATCCCTCCCTCACTCAGATCCAGTTCATGTGCTTGTCATGGCATCCTCTCCCTGATGGTTTTCTTTGAGAATGAGTTGAGAATGAGTGACAAACACATGTGTATGTGTGTGTGTGTGTTTGTGCACACTTTAAATATTTTCATATATATATATATATATATATATATATATATATATATATATATATATACATATAATGAGCATCATATTGCTTTCCTTCTCAATGAAGAGAGGCTGGAGAAAAGGGAGAGGATTTGGACCTCAAAAAAAATTTTAATGAATGTTTGTTTTTAAGTGCCTTGATGTATTTGTAAGAAAAAAATGTGCCTGCTAGGTGGCAAAGTGAAAAATATATCTGGTCTGAAATCAGAAAGACTGAGTTCAGTTCTGGTCTCAGATACTTCCTCCCTGTGTGATCCGAAGCAAGTCATTTTTTACCCTATTTGCCTCAGTTTCTTCATCCGTCAAACGAGTTGGAGAAGGATATGGCAAACCACTCCAGTGTCTCTGCCAAGAAAATCCCATAGAGGATCATGAAAAATCAGTAGGACTCAAGAGCCATACTAGGCACCAACTTACACTTTGAGAATAATAGCTGATATTTATAAAAAAAGACAAAATAAGACATACACATTCCTTTATTAAATCAGTCACTAATTAATCACCCCCTATTTACCAGGCCCTGTCCTCACCACTTGAAAATATAGATACAAAAATAAAACAGCCCCTGCCCTCAAAGGCTTCCTAGCTATCTGGGAAAACCTGGACATTTCTTAGTATGAGGACTGGCCAGTTCTAATTAGCATGCAGAGTCCTTGAGTGCTCTAAGCTTCGAGTAGACTTCTGTAACATGCACAAACATTCTGTAACTGCTTCCAGTCTATTAACCATGGAGTGAAAAGAAGCCTTTTTTGATTGATTATAGGTAGAAGGGGGGCTGGGGGGGAGGGGGGAGTCACCAGTTAGCCAGAGCTCTTACTCATTCCACCATTTTCCTGCTTAGCTGTGATTTGGTGACCAAGCAAGATATAGACCATTCCTTTTTAAGGATCAACTTAGAGACTGTGAATATTGGTCTCTGCATTTATTCTTTCCTATCTTAGGGAGAGGAGATGAGAAAGGGTAAGGTGGGGTGGGGAGGGGGGGAGAGAGAGAGAGAGAGAGAGAGAGAGAGAGAGAGAGAGAGAGACAGAGACAGAGAGAGACAGAGAGAGAGAAAGAAAGAGAAAGAGACCGACCAGGAATTAGAGTTCATGTCATGATTTGCTGAGAGTCAAATAGTGAACAACAAAGACCTGCCTGGTCCAGACCATCCATCCAGTTGCCATGCCATATTTAGAAATGAACTAGGAGGGGTGGCTTGGTGGACAGAGCACTGGCCCTGGAGTCAGGAGGACCTGAGTTCAAATTCGGCCTCAGACACTTAATAATTACCTAGCTGTGTGGCCTTGGGCAAGCCACTTAACCCCATTTGCCTTGCAAAAACGAGAAAGAGAGAAAGAGAGAAAGAGAGAAAGAGAGAAAGAGAGAAAGAGAGAAAGAAAGGAAGGAAGGAAGGAAGGAAGGAAGGAAGGAAGGAAGGAAGGAAGGAAGGAAGGAAAGAAAGAAAGAAAGAAAGAAAGAAAGAAAGAAAGAAAGAAAGAAAGAAAGAAAGAAAGAAAGAAAGAAAGAAAGAAAGAAAGAAAGAAAGAAAGGAACTAGGTGGAACACACACCACATAGAGACTGGCTTAAGTTTGAACCTTCTCTCAAGGTGGTATTGGGGAAATTGTGTCTCCCAGGTGCAGGAGAGTGTACTTTTATTACAATATCTTTGCCAGAAGTATCCTTTTGAAGAAGTCAATTGATGTTAATTGGTTCAAACAAAACTGGGATAGTAAAAGTTGGCATCTGTAATGGAAAAACACATAGAAGAGGTTCTTGACCCAATGGGGAAAGGAACATCTCAGGGGTACCTTAGAACCCAAAGGCAGAGCCATAACCAGCCTCACTCTACAGAAGTGAAGTCAGATTATTGCCACATAAATATACATAGTGAATACAGGTCCATTTGAGGTGGGGAAGGGGGGGGGGGTGGAGAGGAAAGGAGAGCAGAAAAGGCTTCCTGTAGAAGATAGCGATTGAAGTGAATTTTGAAAGAAACGTAAAATTTCATGAGATGGAGAGGAAGTGGGAGAACTTTCTAGAGAGGAGGGAAAGTTTGTGCTAAGCTATGGAGGTGGGAATTGTTTTATCAAAGTCTTTGTTAAATTGCAGCACAGAAGTGAACACAAAGTGTAAGAGGAGATCTGATAAGGCCAGAATACAGTGTATTTAACTGAATACTCCCACCCACTTCTTACTCTCCCTTTTCACTGATACTGAGCTAATTACTGATGACCAATCTGCATCTCTACCCCAGCTGTCAGATTTCTCATTACCATCGATCTCAATTCTACTCCTCCAAAGCCCTCCTGCACCTCTGCCCACTCCTTCCACTGTGCCCTTTGGAAAGCCTGCTCCTTGATTCAAAAGCTTTGTCTCATCTCCCACCTCTTCCTCCTTCCATCTGCAAACACCAGTAAGAACTGGCTCCACTTCACTGATAATTCAGCCCTGGTCATCATTTCCAGTACTTTGGAACCCCTTACTTACTAGCTAGGGAAAGAGTTGTAATATTCCTTCTTCTCTAGTGTCACTTTAAGACTCTCCCTCTACAGTCACCATAAAGGAAATTTTCCCCCTTTGAGGTTCGTGCAAACAAAATTTATTATCTGATCTAAGTTCTGTTGTCAGACATTCTCCCTCCTCTATCAATGAGCTCAGTGACTCGAGTCCAGTCTTCCTCTCTACCCCGAATCCTGATTTCATTTTAAAGGACATCAAAATCCATGTTGATGACTTCTCAACTTCACAGTCCACTTTGAGGAGGATGTGGAAACCTCTCAATCCCCATGACCCCCTCTTAAATTCCACATCACTGACACACTGGGATGGTCAGAGTCTGGAACATGAGTTCTCTTGGCTTTATTCATCCATTGTTCAAAGCTGCTCAATATCATCACCTACTGCCTCCTTTTCACTGGTCCCAAAAGTCTCCCTCTTCCTCCCTATGATCAATCATTCCACCAATGCCTTTGATTTTATTCTTCTGCCTCCTTCTGGACTTTCCTCTGGTAATGGCCACCTTCCCCTCCTTGCCCCTCCCCACCATTTCCTCCAATTTCAGGTGAAATGGCTTCCAGTGGAAATGAAGAGACAGCTGTGAGAGTGACAAGGTCACCTCCATGGCCATTGGAACAAATCGTTCTCATCTGTTCATTCCCACTGAAGAAATCCTCACACTTGAGTTAGACACCCCTCTAATTCATTGAAGGGTTTGAGACCCCTTAGTTACCTTCAGCCTATCTGCTGAAATAGTCTATCAGTTGTAACTACTGTGCATGGTACAGTTTCTTAGATGCCTAAGGAAGAGTTAAGTGAATTAGATGGACACCAAAGGTGAAAAGTAATGATAAGCAATTATTAAGCAGCAACCGTGTGCCAGAAGATACAAAGGCAAGGTGTTTGCAAGCATCAAATATATTCTGAAGTAGGACACCCCATATAGAAGTGTAATGCTTAGCAAGTGTGTTTAGAGAGACCACCAACGCTATTTGCACAATGCACCTCAGGAATTTCTCTGGCACTTAATTGATGGGTTCGTTTTGTATTGGTTTTTTTGCTGATTATCACCTGCAAGACATATTCATTATTGAGCAGCTAGAGTAGCAGGCTTATAGCTAAACAAACCTAAGTTCAAATTCATTCTGAAACAGTCACTATGTGACTCTGGCCTAGTCACTGAACCTCTGTCTGCCTCAGTTTACTCAACTGAAAATAATCAATATTTTACAATTGCTCAATATAAAGCAAATATAGGAATTACCTATATATTATAGTATAACTATAAAGTGGGTCACATCATCCTACTAACACACTCAAAGTATTTGTGGAGTAAGGAAGGCTGCATGGCACAGTGGATGGAACACTGGCCTTGGAAACAGGAGGACTGGAGTTCAAATCCAGCCTCAGACATTTGATTATTACTAGCTGTATGACCCTCAACTTAACTCTGATTGCCTCATATCCAGGGTCATTTCCAATCATCCTGATCCATATCTGGCCACAGGACCCAGATGGCTCTGGAGGGAAAAGTGAAGCTGGTGACTTTGCACAGCAACCCCCACTCAAATCCAGTTCATGTGCTTGTCATGGCATCACCTCCCTGATATCCTGGTCTTCTTCAAAAATGAAAGGTGAACATTTGTGGGGTCGAATGGGCATATACTTAGAGAAATCTAGCAGGGAAACAGAAGAGAGAAGCCAACCTATGAGTTGAGTGCAATGTATATTTCTGACTAAAGACCCTGAGATTCTCGTGAATAATGTGCATCACATAAAACAACTCCCCTACAAGACGTTACCTTCTAGTTTTTACTGCTTTCCTGTAGGACAAATTCTCTTCTTGAACATATTAAGCAAAGTCAGGTTCTTTTACCTCACAATCACCCTCAATATTAGGAAATATTACACTATTGTAATAATAAATAATGCCCAAAACCTGCAGAATCCTTAGGCTGGCTTTCTGAGCAAGGCGGACAAGCCCAGTCAGCTCTTCATTCAACAAGATGCTGCCTTTGTCCAATCAGCTTGGGGACTCTCAAAGCAACTTCAAAGATTGTCTTTTCCATTAGATTGTAGGCTTCTTGAGGGCAGGGACTGTCTTTTATCTCTTCTGTGCTCCAAATACTTTCCACAGTGCCAAGGCCATATGAAGGGCTTATAAAGGTTTGTGGGTTGATTGGTTGGTTTTTCCATTCTCTTTCTTCCTATCAAATAAGTGATGAACGTAGAGAGCAACTGAGACCTCTTTCAAGCTGTAGATGGAGCTAGGGGGCAATCAGCATAATTTGACTCTCTTCCAATGAGCTTGAGCCGATCTCTAACCAATTAGCAACTGCCAGCCCAGCAGCTGATGCTCCTGCTGGCTTCCAAATTATCACCTGCTGTCTCCTCCACTCCTCTCCTTCCAGCTGGTTCTTCCACTTTTCTCCTGCTGGCTTCCTTAACACTCTCACTGGCTCATATCAAAGCCTCCTGCTGCTCAGTGACGCATCTTTCTCTATGACATAAGACTCATTAAATTCATCTTTTGTTAGTTATGAAGCCAGCAATCCTTATTTAATTATTCCATACTCTCCAAATAATTGTTTGATTTATAGACTTGTGGAATTTTTCAAACTCAAAAAAGTTATATGCAAATAAGTTGAGAGAGGACAATATCCTGAAATCTCCATCCCTTCTCTGTCTTCAAAGAGGTCCTTCAAGTTCTAAATTGGGTCCTTCCAACAGTCCTCTCTACTCACATTTTATCTTAAAAACTTGGATTATACTTGGATTTCATTAGTTTTTCATAAACAAAAGTTACAGAAAAGGACTTGCCTATCAACATTTAGCTATCCTGTCCCCTTTAAGTTTTCTTTTCTCCAAATTAATCATCTCCAAAGGAAATCAAGGTTTAATGACTTACCCATCAGCATTCAGCTATCCTATCCCCTTTAAGACTTCTCTAAATTGATCATCTCCAAAGTAAATCAAGGTTTAGTGACTTGTCCAACAAAATTTAGCTACTATCCCCTTTAGGACTTCTCATCTCCAAATTATTCATCTCCAAAGGAAATCAAGGTTCAGTGACTTGCCCATCAACATTCAACCCTGTCCCCTTTTAAGACTTCTTTTCTCCAAATTATTCATCCCCATTTCTTTCAGTTTTGCAGTCTCAATTCCCCTCACTATCCTGGTCACCTTAAGTTAATTATATTTGATCATTTTATTTACTTCTTAAAGCCAAAGACCATCTCATTTTTTGTATTTTTGCTCCCAGGATCTACTACAGCATAGAGCTCAATGAAGACACTTAATTGATGATTTTTGCTGATTATCACCTCCAAGACATATTCAGTTGCTAGAGTACCAGGCTTATAGTTGAACAGATCTAAATTCAAATTCATCCTGAAATACTGTGTGACTCTGGACTAGTCACTGAACCTCTGTCTGCCTCAGTTTACTCAAGTATAAAGTTAGAATTAAAATAGCACATACCTCTCAGGGTTGGGGTCAGAATCACAAGAGATTGTAAAAGTCTCAGACATATTCCGGGCACTTAATGCTTGTTCTCTCCTTCCAAAAATCCTCTCGCTTCCCCACTACAAGACTCTCTTAATATATCTATTGATTAGCATATCACACAGAAGACTCATATTGACCTTGAAAGTCCACTGAGACTCCCAGATCTTTATCAACAGAATTACCATATAATCCCATGTCCCCTATCATATACTAGTGACATCAAGCTTTTGCAAAGAAATGGGAAGGTTCTAAGTGCCAGAATGTTCAGGAAAAACTTCCCAGGGAAGGTAGCAGCTGACATTCCACTTTATTGCCATCCCAAGAAGACAGAATTGGGGGGGGGGGGGGTGGGATGAATGTGATAGAGTCAAAGTGCCTGGTCTTTTCTGATCTTCAGGAGAAAAGACTTATTTGACTTAAAACTGAGCAATCCCAAACCAGGGGAAAAAGCAAAATGGGCTTTGGAGGAACCCAACTACCTGTTGTGAGAGATAGGAAGAAAGCAAGAATAATGAGAGTGAAGAGGGCTGGGTTGCTTTGAAAATGACTGCAATGCTTTTCTGTCGCTAAGGAATGTAATTTGCACTTAAAATGAAGGATGAGAGGTTCACACCAAAGGATGCAAATACTCATGATTGAAAAGTAGAAGAGACCTTGAAGCTGAGACACCTGAGTAGAGGAGGAGAACAAATGCCTCTCTACTAGGATATGTTTCCCTGCAGGCAGCAGGGAAGAGGCACTAGAGTGGCGAATAAGGAGACCTGTATTTGAATCTTGGCTCAGGCATTTCTTGATACATAGTAGGTGCTTGCTAAATGTTTGTGAATTAATTAATTGATCGGTCTCATCATTTAATCTCTGAGCCTGTGAGCCCATCTATAACACTAATGATATAAAGATATAACAAAAATGATCTATCTTGAAGGGAGGTTGTGCAGAAAGAACTTTGCAAACTTGAAATTGATCTGGAAATAAGGAAGGTTGTTAGAATCCTTTGAAATAGGGAAAAGGTGGTATTTTTCAATGAAGTAACACATTGTCCTTGCCTCCCAGCAGGTCTGGGGCTTATTTGGAATAAATATCAATTAATAAATCTATCAGTGAGCAATTATTAAACACCAACTATCTGCTCTTTTCTGGCTTGGCACTGCTTATAGAAAGGAGATGAGAAGTCAAAAATGAAACAGCCCCTACCCTCAAGAAGCATATATTCTATTAGAGAAGACATTATGAATACATATAATAAATCACAAAATAAATACAGAGTAAATGCAGATCATGGGGGAGGAATGAGTGGCAGGGACATCAGAAAGGAGTTCAAGTAGAAAATGACAAATGAGCTCTGAAAGAAACTAAGGCTTCCAAGAGGTATGAGTGAGGAGGGAGTACCTTGCAGAAAGCGAGGGCAGCCCAGGCAAAGGAAGGGTTGGAAGATGAGGGATGACATATCATTTACAGTGTCCCCAAAGTCTTAGTGGAACTCCAATCTTGAGGAGTTTCATTTTAAACTTTTTCCTGTATAAGGAATGATAAGTGGGCAGGCCATTTTGACGGAACCACAGAATACATAAAGGACACAGGTGATGAACCAGGAAGGATAGTAAGAGTCAGCCATCAAAGCTTTGAAATAATACAAAGTTTATATTTTGACTTGGATGTAATAGGGAGCCACCAGAACTTCTTGAGCAAAGGAGTGACATAGTGAGATCTGGACTTTTGCAATATTACTTCGGCATTTGGGTAGAGGATGATTGTAGAGGAGACTCATAGTAGGGGACTGCTTAGGAAACTTGCAATAATCCACGTGAGAGACGATGAAGAGCTGAACTAGGGGGTAGCCACTTAAAGTGTGATGAAAACTGTGGTGAAGGTAGAAATCATCAGACTTGGCAGCTGCCTGGATTGTGGGATATGAGGAAGACCAAAGAGTCAAGGAACAGTAGGAGAATATTGACCCTGATAAAAACAGGAAAGTTAGGGAGAGGAGTTAGTAACACCATAGTGCAGTGGAAAGAATATTATACTTGAGGTTTGCATTCAACTCTTCATTCTGCTTTGTGCCACCTGAGTGACTATGGGCAAGTTGCCTCTCTGGGATTCCTCTATGTCTCTTCCCTAAATTTCTCATCGATATTGCTCCGTTTCCTCATATATAAACATTGATCCTTATCATACAGCTCTAAATCCATGAAGCTGTGAGAGGTGAGTTTGGAGTAAAAAAAAGGGGGGGGGTGAGTTCTGCCTTGGACATATTAAGTTTGAAGGGCTTAGGGGACCATCAATTAGAAATGGCCATTTGGTTGGTATTAATTTAGGACTGGAGCTTAGGAGAGAGAGTGACTTGGACTAGATAAATAGTTCTGAAAGTCATCTACCTCTACAGTGTCTGGGAGATACTACATCTACATGAATGAACCCAGAGGAGCTGATAAGGCCATAGAAGGGGGAAACTGTTCAATAAAATAACACATTGTCCTTGCCTCCCAGCAGGTCTGGAATAAATTGGAATAAATATTTGGAATGCATATCAATTAATAAATCTATCAGTGAGCAATTATTAGACACCAACTATCTGCTCTTTTCTGGGATGGCATTGTGTATATAAAGGAGATGAGAAGACAAAAATGAAACGGCCCCTGCCCTCAAGAAGCATATATTCTATTAGAGAAGACATTATGAATTCATATTATAAATCACAAAATAAATACAGAACAAATATAGATCATAGGGGAGGAATGAGTGGCAGGGACATCTGAAAGGACTTCAAGTAGAGAGAAGAGAAGAGAGCCCAGGGCAGAGCTTTAATGAAGGATAAGGATGCTGATCTAGCAAGGGAGATTGAGGATGGACCAGATTGGCAGGAAAAGAGAGAACTGTGCCACAAAAATCTAGGGAGGGGAGTATCTGCATAGACAAAATTTGAAGGATCCTTCCAAAGTCAGCTTCAGAAAAGAAGAATGAAGCCCAGTGGTTTAGTTGATTAATCCTGTCCTCTTCATGACCTCTTTTGACTTTTTTGGCAAAGATTCTGAAATGGTTTGCCATTTCCTTCTCTGGCTTATTTTACTGATAAGGAAACTGAGGCAATTCTATCTATTTCCAAGGAACTAAGTTATGTTGCCTCTCAGGTGAAGGCAAAGATGGCATATTTGTGTTAGTGGCAAGTGATATGAAGCTGGGAAAGATGGCTAACACACTGCAAGGCTGAACTGGGATCTTTTTTAAGATAATGATAGTTTTATAAAGATGCATCAAATCTATTAGATGAAAATTTGTTGCT
This sequence comes from Macrotis lagotis, assembly GCF_037893015.1. Lineage (NCBI taxonomy): Eukaryota > Metazoa > Chordata > Mammalia > Peramelemorphia > Peramelidae > Macrotis > Macrotis lagotis. Next base: position 247,650,552 of record NC_133662.1, on the reverse strand, counting down.
GATGTCATTCAGTCATGTCCAACACTTTGTGACCCCATTGAGGGTTTTCTTAGCAAAGATACTAGAGTGGTTTGCCAGTTCCTTTTCCAGCTCATTTTACAGCTGAAGAAATGGAGTTAAGTGACTTGTCCAAGGTAATATAGCTAGTAAGTTTCTGAGGTTAAATTTGCATTGAGAGAAAGATGAGTCTTCCTATCTTCTAGCCGAGTACTCTAGCCACTGCACCATTTGCTAAAGGTATGAACAAATAACAAACTGGAAAACCTGTACAATTTATTGGGGGATAACTAAATAAACTAGGATGTATGAATTTAATGGAATGTAACTGTATCCTAAGGAATGAGGCTCCTTATCATCCTTGCCACTCCCCCAAAGCTAAACTCCTTTCCCTGGACTCCACCCTCCTACATAGGTTGACTTTCTCTATTTCAGTCTAAGCTTCTTAAAATTAGAACCTATTTGGATCTTATGTTTTTATTTCTGATCCTTAAGTTCATTCATTCCCCCATTCATTCATTCATTGCCTAACCTCACCATATTTTAGGATAAGCATTGATGAACTAGAGATCATCCACAAGAAGGCAAGCAAGATGATGGAAAGACAGAAGACTACAATCATATAAGGACACATAGGGCACATGCAGAAATGTGTATGCATAAAAGAATACATATGACCAGGACACACATATGTTGGGGTAACTTATACTTCTGATGCTGCAGAGCTGCCAACATTTTCTGGGGATATTTTCATCTTACTCCTGCCAGATTTACCCCTTACTGAAGTTTTCAAGGTTCAAACACATTTTTTGTCCTTCAGTTTCTTTTTTTTGTAAGGTAATGGGGTTAAGTGACTTGTCCAGGGGCACACAGCTATGAAATATCTTAGACTGGATTTGAGTAAAAATTAGGTGTCTGAGGTTGAATTTGAACTTGGGTCCTCCTGACTCCAGGGCTGGTGCTCTATCCACTGCAACACCTAGCTGCCCCTTGTCCTTCATTTTCAAAGAAGACCATAACATTAGGGAGATGATGCCATGAGAGGCACATGAATTAGATTTGAGTGGGGGGGGGGGGGGAGTTGTGGTAAGTCACCAGCTTCACTTTCTCCTCCAGAATCCTCTGGGTCTAGGGGCTAGATATGCATCAGGATACCTGGAGATGACCCTGGATGAGAGGCAATCAGGGTTAAGTGACTTGCTTAAGGTCACCCAGCTAGTAAGCAGCAAGTGTCTGAGGTCAAATTAGAACTCCCATCCTCCTAACTCCAAGGCCAGTGCTCCATCCATTGAGTCACCTGGCTGCTCTTAACACAAAGCCTTTGCTGAATGTTGTACATGATGCTTCCCTATGGCTTGGGCCCCTGTGCATATAGTTCTAGAGTTTCTCTGCTTCCAGCTTCTGGTTTGAGCTAGATCCTTCTGCTATAACAGAAGAATGGGCTCTGCCATGCTCTTTTAGTTTAAGCCATGAGACTTTCTACAGTTTTCAGAAATGCTCCAGCGGGGGGGGGGGGGGGGGGGGGGGGGGGGGCACCTAAGTGGTATAGTAGATAGAACACCAACTCTGGAGTAAGGAGGACCCAAGTTCAAATTTGACCTCAGACACCTAATTCTTACTTAGCTGGGTGATCCTGGACAAGTCACTTAACCCAATTGCCTTGCAAGAAAAAGAAATGTGACAGCCCTTTTTTGCTAATAGAGGGATGGAGTAGGAGAAGGAGAGAATGTGAATGTGAAACATTATATAACTATCTATCTTAGTGTGGCTTATTTTGCTGAATTGTTTTTCCTCTCAAAGAACAATTTAGTGGGGAGAGATATATTCTGAAATGAATGTAAAAATGAAAAAAAATCAATAAAAATTATTTGAAAACAGCGGTTCTTCTGTTTGGCCATCTGATTAAGTGGGAAGAAAACCTTTCCTGATGTTTTCTTCAAGGAATAGTCTATTTATTTCTCATAGTCTTAGCTTAGAAGAGCCTTTTTATTCCTGGCAAAAGGTTTCCTGCCTCAGGAGCCAAGTTCTTTAGAGTACTACTGAGCAGGGTCAGTCCTAGACAAAATCCCTTGTAGCTAAACTTCAAGTCTGTCCTTTAAAATCCATTTCCTGATTTTAGGGTTTGTGTTTCTCCATTGGATACATCACTTTGGTTTAGGGCGTACCTTCACTATTCCCCCATTTGTCTGTGTTGGCTAGACTATTTCAAGTCAGCCTCCATTCTTAAGATTACCCTGCCAACCAATGGCCAGTGTGTTCAGGATCTAAGATCCCCCAAATTTCTGAATTTCAACATTTCTCCTGTTCCCCCTACATATGAATGAGCTAGGGAGAGACTCAGGCAACAAAAGAGACCTGGTACAAGGTCTTCATTTTCCCTCTGCCCATTCACATCCCTGTTTTATTATATATACTTAACCAGCAATGTCTTTTGAAGAGAGGAGCTTTGGGGGCAGCTAGGTGGCGCAGTGGATAAGAGTACCGGCCCTGGAGTCAGGAGCACCTGAGTTCAAATCCGGTCTCAGACACTTAATAATTACCTAGCTGTGTGGCCTTGGGCAAGACACTTAACTTCATTTGCCTTGCAAAAATCTAAAACAAATAAATAAATAAAGAGAGGAGTTTCTTCATATCTAGAAGGTTAAATTCTGTAACCTGTCATTCTACAGTTCTGTTTATGCTTCATATTTAACATTTTTCTCATGTGGTATTCCAGCTCATTAATATACTATCATACATTTATAATGTTATTCATAGTATATCTGAACACTGAACATATAAGTCAATTGCAATTTTTCCTTCTATAGGTAAAATCACTTTTGGTGCTTTATGCAGCTAGCTTCTTTTTACAGGATTATAATGCTTCAGAATGAGCTCCATGGCGAGATAGCTGATAAAGGGACAGGTGATGAAGATAAAAATGAATGAATAGATAGATGAGTGGATGGATGGATGGATGGATGACCAAAGAGAGAAGAATAAAGGGATAAAGAAAAGAAATATTTATTAAGTTCTTATATGCCAGACTATGCTAAACTCTGTGGATGCAAATATAAGCAAGCAAAACAGCCCTGGGCCTTAAGGAGTCTACATTGAAAGACAAAAGTAAGGGGCAATTTAAAAGGGGAAGGAGAAGGGAAATTGAGCTACCTAGAGTTGGTAGTGTTAAAATTAGATAGTGGCCTAATCCTGTCAAGATAAGAGAAAGGAGGGGCAGTTAGGTGACCCAGTGGGTAGAGCCCCCACCCTGGAGTCAGGAAGACCTGAGTTCAAATGTGACCTCAGACACTTAATAATGACCTAGCTGTGTGGCCTAGGGCAAGTCACTTAACCCCATTGCCTTGCAAAAAAAAAAAAAAAAAGATAAGAGGAAAGATAACCTATCAGAGCCTAGGGCAGTCCCAGGAGGAGAATCTAAGATTCAATGGAAAGGTAATAGAGATGATGACTGGAATGAAGGTGATATGATTTGGGGCTAGTGGTAGTGAAGTCATAATGATGAAATCACTGGGTGAAAAGAGATAATCACTTTTGTGACTTTTGTGGCATATTACCTTATTGCTCTTTAAAAATGCTGTGCCAGGGGTGGCTAGGTGGTGCAGTGGATAGAGCACCAGCCCTGGAGTCAGGAGTACCTGAGTTCAAATCCAGCCTCAGATACTTAATAATTACCTAGCTGTGCCATCTTGGGCAAGCCCCTTAACCCCATTGCCTTGCAAAAAAAAAAATGCTGTGCCAATCTACAATTCCACCAGCAATGTATTAGTACTTTCCCCCCCTATGTTTTGTGCCAACACTGGATTCTATCTTGTCATCTTTGTCTATTTAGTGAATAACAAATATTATTTTAAACTTGTCTTGATTTGCTTTTCTCCGATTGTTGAAGAACTGGAGCATCTTTCCACAAGATTATTAGCTGTTTATATTTCCTTCTTCATAAAGTATCTAGTCATTTCTTTAATTACTACTACATTAATTATTGTATTTATGTAATTAATTTCATTAGGGCATTGTGTATGTGTGTGTGTGTGTGTGTATGTGTAAAGAGAGAGTCTGATCATTTTTTCAGACGTCAGGTTTTTTTATGTGACCCATAATTCCATTGCTATAGGGAATTCCTCTCCTCTACCAATTCCTCCACCAATCACAACCTCCTCTGCACATTGTCTGGAAGCAATGAAAAGCTAAATCACTCATTTTGGGTCAGAGTCAGTACTCGAACCCCAATCTCTGACTCTGAGGCTGCCTCTCTCCAACTAGTCTGCCTTTTGTCAAATACTAACTGCATGTATTTCTCCAATCTATTTATTTTCTTTTAATTTTTTGTTTTCTTATTGTGAATATCTAAATGTGATCAAAATCATCCATTTCAGCTGTAATAATTTTTCAACTCTTTAATAAAACAAATCTCTCCTTTTCCCTAATAGAGGCAAATATATGTTTTCTTTATTCGGCTAGATTTTTTTATTACTTTTAAAATATATGTAAATCTCAGAGTTTAGAATTATATTATGGAGTATAGAAGAAAACATAATTGTAATTCTTCCCCCTGCTCTTTTTTTTTTTTTACAACACAGCTATCTAATTTTCCTTAGAGGTTTTTCATTGAATAGTGATTCCATTACTCACTGTTATTATAGACCTTGGTTTATCAGGCCCTGACTTCCTCCTTGCACTGGATTTAGTTTCTGGAGCCTCTGTTCTGTTCCATGGATCTATTTCTCCATATTTTCCCGGATCATACTGATTAAATATTCATTTTGAAACCTGGTAGGGCAAGTCCTCCTTCACTGCTTCTCTTCTTTTATAGATCCTCTTCATCTCCTCACTTTTTCATCTCACACTTGAATTTCATTATGACGTGATCTTGTCCTAAGATATACTCCACTGATATTTTGACTGGTATTATACTAAATCTGTAAATTAGTTTGGAAAGTATTGACCTTTTTACTATATTGCTGTACCCAACCAGAAGGAGATGTCCCTCAATTTATCTTTTCTTTATATGCCAAAATCACCTTCAAGTTGCCCTTGTGTAGGTCTTTTGCATGTCCAATATTAGATGTATTTGGTTGTTACAGTAATATCATAGAATTTTCACTTTCTTATGAGTGAATATGTATGTGAGTATGCATATCTGTGTATGTGTGTAATTGAGAGAAGACAATTTATATTTGCCCAAACAGAAAAAAATTTCAAACAAAAGAGACTCAAAGGAAGGAAAAGGAAGGAAGGAAATAAACATTTCTATACTGCCAGATACTGTGTTGAGTGCTTTACAAATTATCTCCTATGATTTTCACAACAACTCAGCAAATTAGGTGCTGTTATCCTCATTTTATACTTTAAGAAACTGAGGCAAACAAAGGTTAAATGTCTTGCTCAGGGCTCATTGCTAGTGTCTGGGGTTGGATTTGAACTTGGATCTTCCCCAAAAAAAAGTTCATAAATGGTCAAGATAACCTATTCCAATTTTCTCCCTATCCTTTCAGGGCCATAATTGAGAGTCCCCTGGAGGGAAAAAACCACCTCTCTTCTAGCAATGAACCTCATTTTCTCTCCCTTTCAATTAGAAACCTATCAGCTGGGGCAGCTAGGTGGCACAGTGGATAAAGCACTGGCCCTGGAGTCAGGAGTATCTGGGTTCAAATCCAGTCTCAGACACTTAATAATTACCTAGCTGTGTGGCCTTGGGCAAATCACTTGACCCCATTGCCTTGCAAAAGCCTAAAAAAAAAAACCTATCAGCCATCATAGCACTCCAATGTAACTGAGGTTCAAGGGGAATACCATGGGATTATTAAAGAGTGAACTCCCCACCCAATGGCACATTACAAACCATTCATTTATAGTAAGAGTAAAAAATCCACATATTATAGTTTTGCCCCCTGCTGCTCCTCCAGCTACAGAGTCATCTAGGTTTTTCCTCTTCTCTGGAAGACTTGTTCAGGAACCCCAATGAAGTTTTCATTCTACACCATTACCTCAATCCACTGCAGTCTTTGTAGACACATGCTGCTCTCAAACCTTACGAAGCTCCTCGATCCTACAACACTGGGTCTCCCTGTGGCTACCTCTGAAACAGAGGTCCCCTGGAGAACTATGTGGATGTGTAGATTTTACCTGGGGGTGGGGGTGGGGGGATATGTGCATTCTCAGCTCAGATTCACTCAGATTCTCCCCAATGGTTGACCTGTCTGCTCTTTTTAATAATCCTAAAGTTCATGAAATTAACTCAGATTTGAAAAATCCCTCATCTGATCAAATCATGCCCTAAGATACCTGCTCCCCAACACTCATTCAGTCATCTCAATGCAGTGTTAATGGAGACATTTCCATCTTAAGCAGAGGGATGCTTTCAGACTATTCCTAGTCACATTCTCACACTATAGTCAACATTTCTAAAATGATATCACATCTAAGTGGTGACAGGATCTGCTTTGCAAGGGAATACTTGTTTACCTCCATAAGCATATTAGCTGAGGCCTTCCATGTTTGGTTTAAAGGTGCAGCTTTGAATGTTTTGTTTTATCCCAAAGACTTTACTAGTATAGAAAAACTTCTGATGAGGAAGTTACTCCACCAATGAAAATCTATTTCTGTTCTCCTAGAAGAGGAGAACAACTTAAACGACTAAAAAAGGTCAAACACTTCGTATGGCAGGGTCTAGGTCTTCTTCGATGAAAAAATCCTCCCAACATAACATGCTGTCTTTCTAGTTTTCAAATATATATAAATATATATATATAGTATATATATAATATATATACTAGTTTTCAAATATATAATATATACTCTTTAATTATTTTAAAGAAATGACTATGTTTATATTCCTGCAATTTCAGTATCAAAGATTTTCTCTGCATATAATGTTGCAAAAACTATCTTTCCTCTCCTTTCCCTTTCACAGACAAACTCCTAGAAAAGCTACCTAAGCACATTATTTTCACTTTATTCCCTTCTTTACTTCTTAAATCACTGCAGTCTGACTTCTCAGGTCATCACTCAAATAAAACTGCTGTCTTCAAAATAATCAATGGTCCCTTAATTGCCAGATCCAATAGGTTTTTCCCCTTAATCTTTATCCAGATTGACCTCTTTGCAGTATTTAAAACTGTTGATTACTCTCTCCCTCTCCATCTTGGATACTTTCTCTTCACTCTCTCTTCCTCCCTTCCTTCTTCATTCCTTTTGACCTTAATAAGTTTAAATTCTAATTCATATATCTTTTATGGATTTGTTGCAGAATTATTGAGTAATATAGATTTTAAGTACTTATACTCTCATTTTGTTTTGTTTTGCTTTGTTTGAAAGGCAATGGAGTTACATGGCTCACCCAAGGCCACACAGCTAGGTAATTATTAAGTGTCTGAGGTCACATTTGAATTCAGGTCCTCCTGACTCCAGGGCTGGTGCTCTATCCACTGCCCCACCTAGCCACCCCTTATACTCTCATTTTGAATAAAACTTTGAAGCATAACAATCTCTTCCTTGACTCCTTTAATGTTCTCTAGTTTAATTTTTGACTCATTTCATCAATTATATTCACTTTTTGTGATTTGGAAAATTTGGTGAATAATCATGGTTTTAGCAAATTTTAAAGTTTCAAATTATTTAAGTGTTTCTGAATATAATAGGCTTCCTGTAATTGACATTATTGGATTCTGTATATTAATCTATTTCATAACTTTTAATTTGACATTTCAGTTTATTTCTATCTAGTATTATAACTGTTGGATTTACCTTTTCCTTTATTTTTAACTGTCTGATTTATCAGTAGGAAACAAAATTTTCTTCCTACTATTATTTCTACCATTAAAACTTAATAAAACCACTCTTCTCTAAACAAGTTTTTTTGAATTATGGTATTTTCTAGGTAAGTTTCTTTTCCCTTTATCTAATAGAATAGTTTTACCTTGAAATTACCCTGAACCCACTTCTTTTTCCTGTTTTCCCCCCACTTTGCTTAGCTAAAGCATCCTTCTCAGCTTTTAGTAGTCTAACCAAATACAATTCTGTTAATTCCTCTTTTTTTCTTTTTTTTTTGAGGCAATTAGGGTTAAGTGACTTGCCCAGAGTCATGGTGTCTGAGACTGCTTTTGAACTCAGGTTCTCCTGACTCTAGAGCCAGCGGTCTAGGCACTACACCACCTAGTGGCCCCTGTTCTGTTCTTTCTCACATTTTGGTTACATTAAATTAAATATTCATTAAATATTCATCTTTTCAACTTAGTCTTAGTTCAAAGACTGAAAACTTCATAATATCTAAAATTTTTTGAATTTTCAACTGTTTATGTAACTTTTGCTGAAAAGTTAATTCATAGCTAGACTTCTTAATTTTATATATATATATATGTGTATATATACATATATATTTCAATTTATTTGATTATCTCTTACCTACATTGAGAAATCTATGGCAATCCTATTTAATGTTTCTTATTATATTATTTCTTGTTGTAATTTGTAAGATTTTTTCCCTTGACATAATAAGCATTGAAGTTTAACTATTTAATATTTTTAGAAGAGTTGAATTTGGGGTGCTTCTTTATCAAGATCTTAGCATTTTCTCTATTTGTGTTTTGTCTCTGATTTTTGTTAATTCTGGAAAGTTTTCTTGGATGATTTATTTTCAATGATTTAGTCATTTCCTAAGCCTATTTTCCAGTTGAGTTATATTGTCTGCTATTGTGTTTTCCTAAATATTTTAAAATTTTCTATTACAGTCTTTGTATTGGTCACTTAGAATTATTCCTTATTAACCTTTTTTTTGTATTTTTAAATCTTACCTTCAGTTCTTCACATTATTTTTTTCACTTTCTACAAGCTCCTTTATCTGCTTTCTTGTCTTTCCAGTGTTAGTCTCTGCTTAATTTCTTTAGTTGTTTTTTTTTTAGTTTTTAATTTTGGGGGGGTTTTTTGGGTTTTTTTGTAAGGCAATGGGGTTAAGTAGCTTGACCAAGGCCACACAGCTAGGTAATTATTAAGTGTCTGAGGCCGGATTTGAATTCAGGTCCTCCTGACTCCAGGGCCAGTGCTCTAGCTACTGCATCACCTTGCTGCCCCTGCTTAATTTCTTTAAATATGTCACTTACCTACTTAAGGTTATGTCTCAGATTGAGTGGTTTTATCTTCCAACTGGGTAGATCTTGGTACCTTAGCTGTCTCATTGTTCTTAGTAATTTTTTTTTAATTGTAGCAACATTCTTTATTTACTCATTTTGTATTTTTTTATTTCCTTCCATGGTTTTTATGACTCTTCATCTGATGTTTCTAATATTATATATATATATATATATATTTGGTCAGAGTTCTCAGGGAACAATCCAGAGTAAACTTGCATCTTTCTTTCCTAGGCCATACCCAGGAGTTCAAATTTTAGTTTTAAATGTAGAATTGGAATTATTTTTTTTTCTGAATAAATACATTCATTTACTAAATATCATGCCACCAGTTATAGTGGTCCGAATGTGGTTCATATACCTCTGATCAAGAAAGGTACAGAAATGTCTCCAAAGAGTCAGGGCCCCAGTGAATTGTAATCTGTGTTACATGGACCCTTCCTGGGGAATGTGAACCTAAGAGGATGGAGGAAATTCTATTAAAATCAAAATCTATGAGATGCTTTGACTAAGGTACTTTGGGCTCCCCTGTAAATTAACAAGATTTTAGTTCCACACTTTCACTAGGTCTTTTCATTTTTAAGGAAGCCTATTTTCATAGGCAATAGTCCTAGCAGCCTTTCCTATAGAAGTAGGAAAAAGATTTTATGGGAACCCAAGTATCTTCACCAGTTCCCCTTTAGCTGTATTTTAATTTACTCCCTCAGAGCAGGCCATAAAGTAGGCAGGCATGATTTCCTCTTGCAAAAAAAGGTTACCTTTCCCCAGTAGATTATTTTTTGTCTCAGCACACTATAGTGAAAAGAACAGTGGTCTTGAAGTTCAATGATTTGGGTTCAAATCCTTCCTTTGACCTATCTTTTCACATTGGTGCTACACTCCAGCCTCCACAGCTGCTATAAACAATTCTATATTGGAACATCTAATGAAATAGTGAAAGTAAACCTTAAAGCCCTAGGCACGGATTTAGAGCTGAAAGGACCTCAATCCATTCATTCATAAGTTCAAAAAGAGACTATCTGCAGTGATTGCAGGTCTTAAAAGAATATTGTCATGAACTCATCCCTGAAGAAAGTGAGAGGGACAGTTGGGCACAGAGCACTGAAGGTGACCCTGGACAGCCATCTAATTTCTACCTGCCTCAGTTTCCCCATATACAAAATGAGGAAAATAATCTCATCAAACTCCCAGGGTTCTTGAGAGGATTAAATAGAAAATATTTGTACAGTTGTATTGAAATGTTAGTTTATTATTATTATAAAAGACATCATCAGAAGAGAGACTTTGTTGTTTCGGTCAGGGTCCAACTCTTCATGACTCCATATGAGGTTTTCTTGGCAAAGATATGGTAGTGTTGTACCATTTCCTTCTCTAGCTCATATTAAATGAGGAAACCAAGGCAAACAGGGTTAAGTACCTTACCCAAGGTGACACAGCTGATAAGTATCTGAGGTAGGGTTTGAATTCGTGAAGATGAGTCTTGATTCCAAACCCAATGCTCTATCCACTGCACCACCCAAATGCCTAGAAGAGAGTCTGAAACTCCACAAATCCACTCTAAATTGCTTTATCCAATTCTAGATAATATGAAAGCAGGCCAGTTAAATTTATATAGTTCTTTATTATATGCAATTTTATGCCTCTAAAGTTTAGGCTATCATTTGAAAGAGGCTGACCAAGTGTTTCCTGGTAAATATCCAGATTTAGTGAATAGACAACAATTTGTAATCAGCCCTGCAAACACCAATCCATTCATTCATGAACTCAAAAAGAGACTATTTTCACTGATTGCAGGTCATAAAAGAATACTGTCATGTCCCTGAAGAAAGGGAGAGGGACAGTGGCAGGACAGGGAGAGGAGGAGGGTTTATAATACATAGAGCACTGGCCCTGGAGTCAGGAGGATCTGAGTTCAAATCCCACCTCAGACACTTAACATTTACTAGCTGTGTGACCCTGACCAAGTCACTTAACCCTGACTACAAAGATAGAAGGAAAGAAAGAAACAAACAAACAAAGAAACAAAGAAACAAAGAAAGAAACAAAGAAACAAGGAATGACACAAAGAAAGATCTTTAAGGTTCCTTTCAGTTCTGATATTCCCATCATCCTAGGACAGATTCCAACTAAAATCCCTGAACATTTTACAGGTAATCAATCTGCCACAGAAGCCCCTGCCCTACTCAAGGATATAGAAGGAAAGGGACTCTCAAAACCCACCAAGATGGGGAAAGGACAAACTTGTAAGCTCAGGAGAGACAAAGAGAAGCATTAGACATGTAGCCAACACTGGTTTTCATCCAGTGGAATCTTCCTTTCTTTGTTAAGACCTACAAGTACCAACAACAGGCAGACCTTGAGGTGGGGATCTGCTTCAGTCAGCTACTCACATCTTGAGGATGCCAGGGAAATGAAACCAAACCTATTCAGCTGTCCTCCCAATACAGAACTAAGAGCAAGAAACACAAGTTGCAAAGAGGCAAATGTTGGCTGTATGGGAAGAAATTCCTAACAATGGAAGAGAAAGGCTAGCTGCTGCAATAGCACACAGAGTAGAGGCCCCGGAGTCAGAAGACTCAGTTTCCTAAGATCAAATTTGTCCTTAGACACTTATTACCTGTATGACTTTGGTCAAGTCACTTAACTTTGTGTGTCTTGGTTTCTTCTGCTGTAAAATGAGAAGGAAATGGTAAACCACTCCAGTAACTTTAAAAAGAAAACCCCAAATGGGGTCACAAAGAATCAATGGATGACTAAACAATAAAAATGGAAGAGTTAGCTTTGAAAGAGATTGAATTCTGCATCACCAGAAGTCTTTGAACCAAGGGACCATGTCTTGGGGATGTCTCTATCAGGTGCTAATTGGATTAAGATGACCTTGGAAGCCCCTTGTACTCTGAGATACTGCAGTTCTAGAAAACTTAACACTAGTTCGGGTCCAGTGGGCACCTGCCTTACTGAGAGAGGAGCTCTGACTAGTCCCTGTCTCTATTCTTAATGGACACAAAGAAATAATTAACCCCTTAGAGAGATGGGATAATGCAAAAGAAAGAACACTGGACTTGGAGTCAGAGGCTCTGAATTCAAATTCTGACTCTTATGTGTCCTTCAGCCAGTAATTTAATTGTAGTTTCTTCCTTTGTAAAATTAGGGGGTTACACCAGATAGCCTTGTATGATCCTTCCAGTTTTATATCTTATGATCCTCGTAGATTTAACCTCCTGGGATTCTACTTCTCTCATCTAGAAAATGAAGGAGTCAAGAACCAAATGGTGTCCGAAGTCCCACTCAACCAGTTCTAAGATTATCATCCAATGATAAACAGCCTCAATGGTACACTCACCCTGCCACCCAAACATTCTAACCATGGTTTCTGTTTCTTGGAATTTCACTCTAGAAGACGACATCCTGAATTGGCCTCTATTTTAATTGCTTGTATATAAATGAAACCTGATAAAGTGTCTAAAAACTTGCTTAAATGTGTAATCATCCTCCTAGAAATCTCTTTTGTGCCTTCAATTTGCTTAGTTACTCCTATTCTCAGAGAAAGGACAGTGAAACCTGGAGGCCAGCGTCTCTTGTGCCCCAGCTTGCTTCCTTTCCAACAAAATGATCACAAAATCAATTAGTGAAATCTTAATTGATGAGGTTTGAACAAATACCCAAAGTGAGTTTTTAGCCCAAATTCTCACAAAGTCTTTTCCTATATGACTTGGCTAGTTACCTAAAAGTACAGGCAATTTTCCTTGTTAGCAGTACAGGTGAACAGCTTTTGATTAAAAGTGGTCATATAAAAGATCTTTTGATGAACTGCTGGGTTCTCAGAATGTTTGGAGGGTGGAAGGAGAACCCTGATTATTAGCAGAGAACCCTTAGACTATATCCCCTTAGACTGTGCTTAGGGTCTTACAGTGCGGTCATGATATCCCTGCCTGGATTGATTGGTTAGGCCTACTTGGAGAATAGCCCTGTTACAGTTATTTTAAATGGATAAGATAATCTTATGATGAAGAGACAGGGAGAGATAAAAAGAATGAGAGAAAGAAGAAAAGAGAAGAAAAAAAGAAAAGAAAGCAAAGGGAAGAGAAAGAAAGAAAGAAGGTAAGGGGAGAAAGGAGAGGGGGAGAGAGAAGAGGATAGGAATAGGAGAGAGAAGGAAAGGAGGAAGAAAGGAGGAGAAGTGAGAGGGAGAGGAAAAAGAGGAGGAAGAGGGAGGATCAAGGACAGGAACAGGGAATGCATTGATTTCCACAGTTCCCTTACCTTTTGAAACATTTACATATTCATCATCTCATTTTGCTCTCATAATATCCCTAAGAGGAAGTTAAGGTTATACAATATATAATACTATCCTCCTGGTTTCAGAGATCATGGGATCATAGATTTAGAGCCAGAAGAAGCACCAAGTCCAACCTCCTTATTTTACAGAGTTGAAAACCCAGGTCTAGAAAAATTAAGTGATAGATCAGGATAAAGGCAAGATTTTAACTCAGGGCCTCTGACTCCAAATCCAATGCTCCTTCCATAGTAACAGGATGATAAAAAAAATAAACTTAAGTATAGAGATCTTAAATGATTGGCCCAAAAATCTCACAGTTTATTATGATCAGAACTGAGACCAGTATCCAGGACTCCCCATTCCCAACCCAAGGTTTTCTATGGCATTTGATACTTCCTATTAGTTAAGATTGCCTCAAAAACTTCAATTTTACTTGAGCTAGGGGGAAGCTAGGTGGTATAATCAAGTCCTAGAGTCAAGAGGATCTGAGTTCAAATCTAAGTTCAGACATTTAATACTTGCTTAGCTGTGTGACCTTGGACAAGTCACTTAATTCCATTGCCTTGCAAAAAAATTTTTTTAAAGTTTGATCTTGGGGGTGGATAGAGCACCAGTCCTGGAGTCAGGAATACCTGAGTTCAAATCCAGCCTCAGACACTTAATAATTACCTAGCTGTGTGAACTTGGGCAAGTCACTTAACCCCATTGCCTTGAAAAAAACTAAAAAAAAAGTTTTATCTCTTCCAACCATATATTTTGTTTCCTTTATCTGAGCTGCAGAGGGAAACAATATAGATTAAGAAGTTTCATCTTTTTCTTTTCTTTCATTTTTTCATCTTTTGACCTTACGTCATACTAGAGAATGAGCTGGTTTGAAAGTATGGAGGTCTTTGAGAAAAACTGAAAGATGAGGGCAGATGATCATTGAGGTAATTAGAGGTGGGACAGCTCTTGCACTTGGAGTTGGGCTCCCTGAGTTCAGATCCTGCTATTGTCTCTTATCTGAGTGACTCTGATGAGTTAATTTAATTTTTTCTTCATCAAAATGGTATGACATTTAAGCACACTGAAGCACAAAAATTACAATACTGTGATCTGTAAAACTGGGAGAATTAGGTTACTTTGCCTTCATTACAGAACTAGAGAGATAGAGAAAGACAGAGACAGGGAGATCTTGGTTTGGAAGAAAATTGATTAGTCCCACTATGAGGTCTTGGTGAGGATCCTGTTTACAACAGGGACAAAGTCACAAAATGAGATAAAGGGACCCTTGCTGGGGCAGCTGGGTGGCACAGTGGATAGAGCACCTGCCCTGGAGTCAGGATGGATCTGAGTTCCAATCTGACATCAGACACTTAACACTTACTTAGCTTTGTGACTTTGGGCAAGTCACTCAAGCTCATTGCCTTGCAAAAATCAAAAAAAAAAGAAAGAAAGAAAGGGATGCTTGCTATTTCCCATTGTTTGGTTGTTTTTCCATTGTCTGATGCTTCATGACCTTATTGGGGATTTCTTTAGCAAAGATACTAGAGTGGTTTGTCATCTCCCAGACATTTTACAAATGAGGAAAGTGAGACAGACAGGATCAAGGGACTTGCCCAGGGTCATATACCTATTAAGTTCTTATCTGAGAACAGATTTAAACTCAGGAAGTTGAGTCTCTAGGCTCAGGTCTCTGAGCTGAACCACCAAGTTATCTTAGTCTCCCATTCACTTCTGTCAATACTACCACCTCAGCATCTCTCATGTCCACCCCCCCTTATCTTTTTTGTTCTTTATTACTTATTTAATATTTCATTTTCCCCAATTAGATGAAAAAACATTTTTAACATTCATTTTTGTTGTTTTCAGTTTCAAACTCCCTCACTCCTTCTATCCTTCTCTCCCCATCTCCCTCACTGAGAAGACAATTTGATTATAGGTTATACATATTCAATCACACAGAATATATTTCCATATTAGTCATGCTGTGAGAGAAAACTCAGACAAAACAAAAAATTTAAAAAAAGAGAGTTTTAAAAAGTATGCTTCAAAATGTATTCAGATTCCATCAGTTCTTTCTCTAGAAATAGATAGCATTTTTCACTGCAAGTCCTTGAGCCTTGGCTTAGATCATTATATAACTGAGAATAGCTAAGTTATTCACAGTTGATCATTGTTCAATGTTGCTATTAGTGTGTACAATTTTCTCCTGGTTCTGCTCTTTTCACTTTGCATCAGTTTTTGTAAGTCTTTCAGGTTTTTTTGAGAACATCCTGCTCATCATTTCTTATACCATAATAGTTTTCCATTATAATCATATACCACAACATGTTCATCCATTTCCCCTGTTTAGGGGTATCCCCCCTTCAATTTCCAATTCTGTACCACCATGAAAAGAACTACTATAAATATTTTTGTACATGAAGGTCCTTTGGCTTTTGCTCTTTTTGTCTCTTTTGGAATACAGATCTAGTAGTGGTAGTAGTAATGAGTCAAAGTGTAGGCATGATTTTATAGCCCTTTGTGTATAGTTCCGAATTGCTCTCCAAAATGGTTGGTTCTGGGGTGGTTAGGTGGCACAGTGAATAGAGCACTGGCCTTGGAGTCAGGAGTACCTGAATTCAAATCCGGCCTCAGACACTTAATAATTTCCTAGCTGTGTGGTCTTGGGCAAATCACTTAACCCCATTGCCTTGCAAAAAAAAAAAAATGGTTGGTTCAGTTCCTAATTCCACAGCAGTACATTAGTATCTCAATTTTCCCACATCCCCTCCAACATTTGCTATTTTCTTTTTCTGTTACATTAGCCAATCTAATAGATGTAAGTGGTACCTCAGAATTGTTTTAATTTGCCTTTCTCTAATCAAGTTTTTTCGAGCATTTTTATATGACTATAGATAACTTTAATTTCATATGGGAAAACTGCCTCTTCATATCTTCTGATTATTTATCAATTAAAAAAGACTAAATTTTTTAAAAATTTGACTCAGTTCTCTGTACATTTGAGAAAGGAGACTTTTATCAGAGAAATTTGCTATAAAAATTTTCACAATTATAACTATTACTATGATTACTATTATCCATCCTATTTTTCCCTTGTTTGTCCTATTCTCTCTCTCTCTCTCTCTCTCTCTCTCTCTCTCTCTCTCTCTCTCTCTGTCTCTGTGTGTGTGTCTCTCTCTGTCTCTCTGTCTCTGTCTCTGTCTCTGTCTCTCTCTCTCTCTCTCTCTCTCTCTCTCTCTCTCTCTCTCTCTCTCTCTCTCTCTCTCCCCTCCCCTTTCACACTGTCTATCCTCAAAAGTGTTTTGCTTCTGATTACCACTGATTACCACTTCCCCAAAATGGTCTCCCTTCTATTGCTCCTCCTTCCCCTATCCCTTTCCCCTTCTATTTTTCTGAAGGGTAAGATAAATTGAAATATTGAACTGAATGTGTATGCAATTTTCTTTTTGAGCCAGTTCTGATGAGAGTAAGGTTCAAATGATCTCACATACCTCTCCCATCTTTCCCTCCATTGTAAAAACTTTCACACCTCTTTTATGTGAGATAATTTACCCCATTCCAACCTTTCCTTCCCCCCTTCTTCTAGTGCATTCCCCTTTCTCACCCTTTAACTTTATTTTTAAAGATAATTATTCCATCATTTTCAACTCACATCAGGGCCCTCTGTCTAATGTAGATTCTTTCTAACTGTTCAAATAATGAGAAAGTTCTAAGGATTTACAGGTATCATCATCCTATGCAGGAATATAATTAGTTTAACCTTATTGAATTCCTTATGATTTCTCTTTCCTGTTTACCTTTTTTTAGGCATCTCTTGAGTCTTCTATTTGAAAGGCAATTTTTCTATTCAGCTCTGCTCTTTTTTTAAAGAATGCTTCAAGTTGCTCTGTTTCCATGAGTGTCCATTTTTTCCCTGAAGGATCCCACAAAATTTGCTGGGTAGGTGATCCTTATTTGTAATCTTAAATTCTTTGCCCTCCAGAAGATCATACTCCAATCCCTGTGATACTTTAATGTAAAAGCTGCTAAGTCTTGTGTCATCCTGACTGTGATTCTATGATATTTGAATTGTTTCTTTCTGACTGCTTGCAATATTTTTTTCTTAACCTGGGAGCCCTGGAATTTGTTTATAATATTCCTGGGAGTTTACATTTTGGATCCTCATCTAGGAGCTGATCTGTAGATTCTTTCAATTTCTATTTATCCTCTGATTCTAGAATATTAGGGCAACTGTCCTTAATAATTTCTTAAAAGAGGTTGTCTGGACTCTTTTTTTGAATAATTCTTAATTTATCTCTTTTTTTTTTTTTTTTTGGTTTTTGGAAGGCTGTGGGGTTAAGTGACTTGTCCAAGATCAAACAGCTAGGAAATTTTTTTGCAAGTATCTGAGGTCAGATTTGAACTCAGGTCCTCCTGGCTTCAGGGTCAGTGCTCTATCCATTGCATCACCCAATTGCCCCTAAATTATCTCTTCTTGATGTATTTTCAAGGTCTGTTATTTTTCTAATGAGATATTTCTACTTCTATGAAATCATTCTTTTGATTTTGTTTAAAGCTTCTTATGTATCATGATGTCATTAGCTTCCACTTGCTCAATTCCAACTTTTTTTTTAGGTTTTTTCAAGACAATGGGGTTAAGTGGCTTGCCCAAGGCCACACAGCTAGGTAATTATTAAGTGTCTGAGGCTGGATTTGAACTCAGGCCCTCCTGACTCCAGGGCCAGTGCTCTATCCACTGTGCCACATAGCTGCCCCTAAATTCTAACTTTTAAGGAATTGTTTTCTTCAGTAAGTTTTTGTACCTCTTTTTCCATTTAGCCAATTTAACTTTTTAAGAAATTCTTTATTTCATTTGCATGTCTGCTTTGATTTGACCAGATCTGGTTTTAAGGCATTCTTCTCTTCATTGCAGATATGTGTTTCTTTTACCATTTGACCTATTCTGTTTTTTAAAGTGTCATGTACTTCAGTATTGTATGTGGATACCTCCTTTACCAAGCTGTTGACTTTATCATGACTTTCTAGCATCACTGATATTTATTTTCCGGATTTTTAATCTCCTCTTCAATTTGCTTTTTTTTTTAATTTTTTGAGTTCTTCAAGGATTTCTACTGGAACCTGAGACCACTTCACATTTTTCTTTCAGGCTTTTGGGTACAACCATTTTTGACTTTATTATCTTTTTCTGAACTTGTGTTTTGATCTTCCCTGTCACCATTGTAACTTTCTGTGGTCAGGTTTTTTGTTGTTTTTGTTTGGTCATTTTTCCTGCCTATTTCTCTGTGACACTCACTCTGTAAGTGACTATAAGCATTCTTTTTTTACCCTGGAACTATGACAAGGGTCCCTCAGTCCCCTGGAGAGGTAAGCTCTGCTTTGCACGGGACATGAGATCAGTAAACACATCTTTATTTAGATCATACCATCTTGCAAGAACTGGAAGTTTACAGATCTTTAGAACTAGATGCATATAAAATCTAAAGCTTGGGATAGTGCCTCCTCCACCCTGGGAGCAGAACCCAACTTTAATATAAAACTAAAAGTCAAGCATAAGATCATATTTATTTTCAGTAACCTCCAACTGATATTGAATATTTCCTTCCATTATGAATACAGGGAACAAACATGATTCTGAGAAATGATCTATCAACTTCAGTGGGTTGCCCAAGGGACCCAGATCATAAAATAATTTAAATAAGCATCCTCTGGCCAGATGCTCCCTGGAATCCCTTCTAACCCTCACTCCTAGGAATCTGGATATACCACCTACCTCCTCTCACCATCAAAAAAAAAACTTAAAACCAACACAGTTATTCCATCTCCACAGCCTCATCATCCCCTCCCCATTCTCATCTCTCTAACAAGAGCAGGGGATCACATTTCCTCAGACCTTCTCTGAGGCCAAGACTGATTGTTATCATTACTGCCTACTGTTCGATTCTTCAATAGCATATTCTTTCTATTTATTGTGTTCCTATTTCTATCTACTTCACTCGGGATCATTTTGTACAAGGTGTGACCATTTCTGAGCTACATCCTATAACACACTGAAAGTCATGGGTTGGATCTCCAGAGAATATTTCACATCCTAGAGACAACCCTTATGGATCTTGCATTTCCCCCACTTTCCACCAATAATCAGTTAGTGTCTGGTACATAGACATTTCATTAATGTTGGTGGATTAACAATAGATTAAATGGACTCTCCTCAAATGTATAGCACTCAAATAGCATAGTAAAAAGAATAGCTATAAAACTTGCCCTCTGAATGCACTCTCCCAAAAAGACAAACAGCATCTTAGGAAGAATGGGCTCTAAGTAAAAGCAGACCCAAATAGGAAACATGTAAGACATAGATAATTCACAATTCTGAGGACTGCAAGGCCTGGAAATTCTTTTTCTCTTCATAGATTCATCATTCTGGGTTCCCAGGGTCTGCTCCTATCCACAGATAAAGTCACAGTTGCTAGGGATTGCACTCTTTAAATCTCCTGCCCTCCCTTGAGTCAGTCTCTTCATTTCTATGCCTTCCTATCTCTTTTCCCCAATGGATGCAGGATCTCCCCATTAGTTTACCTGAGCAGCTAGGTAGTGGAGAAGATAAAGGTGTGGACTTGAAACCAGGCCTTCATCACCAGGAAATTAAATCTCTCAGACACATGCTAGCTATATGACACTGAACAAATCACTTAACCTGTTTGCCTCAGTTTCTCCCCTGTAAAATGAAGCAAAGAAGGAAAGGTAAATCACTCCAGTAATCTTTAACAAGACATAATGGGGTCAACAGCAACAAGTTTTCTTTCAAAGCTATAAGACTGATGGACGGAAGGGCAGACATAGCCCCTCCTACTCACCAGGGGAAGAGTTGGGGTTCTTGTTTCAGAAATACTTTGAGCCTTGAGTAAATCCAGTTCCTTAGAGCTTAGCAAATAAAATTCTCAGAAATGGCCAATTTATTTTCTCAACTAATTCATGATTCAATCACATAGGTGTTCACACCTGGTAAAGGGATCGGGGCTTTGAGGCAGCTAGACAGTTTAACACCTCATTAACACCTTTGATTGGATTTTTGTGCCTTCTGTGACATATCAATTAGAGGAAATGGAGAAATCCCCCTTCCTTACCCAAATCTTCCAATGTTTTCTCAGAATTTTTTATATTTAGTGGCATGTCTACACAATATCATTCCGTTACATTCATTTGCCACAATTATTTTCATCCATTCTCCAACACATAGCATCCTCTGTTTCCAATTGTTGCTATCACAAATGTATTTTAATATACACATATATGACACAAAAGGAAACTGAGGCCAAAGAGCTAGTTCTTCAACACCACATCATGATGGTAATGCTGACATTGTTTTTGTCCTTCATTCTGGAAGAAGAGCATGACATTAGGCAGATGATTCCATGACAAGCAAGTGAATTGGATTTGAGTGAGGGAGGTGCTGTGCTAAGTCACCAGTCTCATTTTCTACACTGGATTCATCTGGATCCAGTGGCCAGCTATGAATAAGGATGATGGAACATGGCCCTGGAGACAAAACAATGGGATTAAAAGACTTGCCTAAGGTTACACTAGTAAGTATCAAGTTTCTGAGGTTGATTTGAACTCAGGTCCTCCTGACTCCAGGGCTGGTTCTCTGTTCACTCTCCCACCTAGATGTCCCTTAGCTAGGTTACATAGCTAGTAATAGGCAGAACTGGGACCAAGAGACTCAGGAGTCTTCCCACTTCACCTCAACCATTCAATGCAATGCCCCATACTAAGCTCTGGAGGCGTCATTCCAGATTCTCTTGGGGCTTTAATAAGCAAGATCTACCACCATTAGACTTCTATCCAAAACTGCATGACTTTAGAGAAGTCACTTCCCCCTCTGGACCTATTTCTCCCTCTACAAAATGAAGAGCTTGTACTAGGTGACTTCTAAGGTCCTTCCCAGCTCCAAATTCTATGAGATTGGAGAAGGTCCAATGGAACAAGTGAATCAATCCAGAGACTGACCCTCTGGGGATCAATAAAGAGAAGCAAGATTATTCACCCCAATTTAACTGAATTCATGCTCACAATATATCACAGTTAGAAAAGCTATCAATTAATCTAACAAGATTAGAACAAGAGATCAACTAATCTAAGCCCTTCTTTCCTAGTGCTTTAGCATCATCCTTCCAAATCCCCCAATCTCCACTTCAAATGTCTAGGGCTCTCATTTGATCTCCCCTTTCAATCCTCCAGAAAAGACTATGCTGCCAATCCTTAACCCACTGCTATCTTGTCCTGGGTTTTTGCATTATAAATCTAATTTCCTTTTCTGGCATGGACAGCTCTGTTCCTGCCATAGGAGTTCAGGGATTCAGCCAATGGTCTAAAGGAAGGATAGTGAGAGTTCAGCAGGCCAGGGACTTCCCTAAATCAGAGCACCATGAGCTGCCACCTATCCTGTCTATACACTCTATTGGTTCCCAGATTTTGTTTGCCCTGACTACATCACTGTTAAGTCACTTCTGGAAGCTATGTTATATTGAACCCTGCTAGCTGGATTACTTTCCCATAATTCCCCTTCACTGAAGACCAAAGACTATGTCTAGACTGTATCTAACTGACCTCGGGAGGAGAGAGTTAGGTTGATGACTTTGCACAGTCATGCCTCACAATTCACTTTGCAAATCAAGACATCACCTCCCTGTTATCATTGGTCCTTGTTGAGAGTGAAGGCCAAGAACAGCTGGTCCCAGCCCCCAAGACCTGTTTCACATTCCAGCTATTCCTCCTTAATAAGGTGAGGGGCAAGGAAGGAGTGGAGCAAGCATATTAATACTACCATCCCTTCTATGTATGACTTCTCAATTGATTGCCCTTTGACTCCACTCACCAACCCCATGCCTCTTCTGAGACCAATAAACTCTTTTCTAACCACCATCCTCCCATACTGTAGGCTCTCACATTAACATGTAAGCTTCTTGAGGGCAGAGACTGACTCACTTTTGTATTTGCAATTCCCAGACATTAGAGCAGTGCTGGACAGAAAGCAAGGGTCTAATTGTTCTTCCCCCTTTTCTCTAAGGCAGTCTATTTATCTGTACAACAGAGTATTCTCAAATCCCTAGTTAGTAAGATTATAAATTTCTGAAGGGCAAAAAATCATTTTTCATCTTTGTGACCTAAATGTGTAGCACAGTGTCTATTGTATACAGAAGGTGCTTAATATGTGTTTATTGTTGAAATTTGGTTCTGTCCAGCCTCACTGAAACCTCTATACCAATTAAAGCTCCTGCAAAATCCCCCTATCCTTATTCTATTGTTCAAATGAATTGAATAATGGAGGAGGGACAACCTTCTACTTCATGTCAGAGTCAGCTTCCCAATAAAACAATCAGTTCTGCCCACAAGGAGCATAGGCTGGCTTGGGAAGTGGTGTGTGCCCAATTACCAGAGATTTGCAAGCACAGGCCAGATGAATAGCCCTTTGTCAGAGTTTGAAATAAGTGAACTCGGTAACCCTTTCCAATGTCTGAATTACATTGAGTCACCTTGCATCTTTTGAATTTTCTTTAAGGATTCAGCCTCCCAACTCTTTCCTGGCTTCCACCAAACCTTCTCCAAGTTCCCTATGACAGACCCAAAGAAAAGAATACTAGACTATAGACTAGCCTCAGTTCCACCACCTGCTGGCACAGCAATATTGCTTCACTGTTTTTGTCTGTTTCCTCATCTAGAAAATGAGAGGCAGTCCCTGACCTACATTCTCATAAGAGTTGTTATAATGATTTAATGAGAAGACAAAGAGAGCTTAGAAACTCAGAAGCCCTCAATAAATGTAAGACATTATCCTTGCTATGATTTTTATTTATTAGAAGTCAATGTCCCCTGGGGCAGCTAGGTGGCTCAGTGGATAAAGCCCCGGCCCTGGAGTCAGGAGGACCTGAGTTCAAATCCAACCTCAGACACTTAAGAATTGCCTAGTTGTGTGGCCTTGGGCAAGCCATTTAACCCCATTGCCTTACCAAAAAAAAAAAAAAAGAAGAAGAAGTCAGTGTCCCAGAACTGGAAAGTGGACTGATAGATATAGTGTCTGGAGATCAAAGACCTAGGTTCAGATCCTAACCTGATCTCTTCCTACCTATAGGATCTTAGGCAACTTACAGAACTTCCCTTGATCTCAGTTTCCTCTTGCATAAAAGGGGGATTGGACCTGGTAGACTTTGAGATTTTTTCCAATTCTAGACCAATGATCTGTGAACCAG
The DNA here is from genome assembly GCF_037893015.1 of Macrotis lagotis. Lineage (NCBI taxonomy): Eukaryota > Metazoa > Chordata > Mammalia > Peramelemorphia > Peramelidae > Macrotis > Macrotis lagotis. The sequence continues at coordinate 247,626,922 of NC_133662.1, read as the reverse complement.
TCAGTTCACTTCTATGTGCCTCAGTTTTTTCATCTGTAGAATGACTGGATGACTTCCAAGGTTCCCCATGGCTCCAAGTCTGTTATCGTCAGTCATTCAAAGTTGCAATAAGAATCCAACCAAAGGCAAGAACATGGTTCCTGCCCTCAAGGAGTTGACATCAAGGAGATGTCACAAAAATAACTACATACAAATCTGTTAGATAAAGCAAAGGCAAATTGATGGTCACCTAAGAGGGAAGAGCATGAAACTGGGAAAGATATCCTGCAAAGAGTAGGATTTTAGCTTAGATATGAATGTCAGGAAAGTGAAGAGATGGGAAAGGAGGGAAGGAAAGAATCATTTATGAAGTGACTACAGTATGTCAAACACCTTACAAATATTATCTCATTTTATTCTCACAAGAACCCCAGGAGGCAGGTACATTGTCACTGCTTTACAGTAGAGGAAACTGAGGTGCGTGGAGGTGAAGTGGCTTGCCCAGGTTCACCCAGCTAGTAGTGTCTGAGGCTGGATTTGAACTCAGATCTGGAATATAGGTCAGCACTCTATCCACTGCAATACTTAGCTGCTAGGGGAATAGAGCACTCCAGATATAGCGGGTGGCCAATGAAAAGCCTCAGAAAAGGGAGATGACGTGATGTATCTAAGGAACAGCAAGAAAGTCAGTGTCACTGGATTTTTAGGGTATAGAGGGGAATATAAGAACTCCAGAAAGGAAGGAAGGCAGCTAGCTGTGTGACCCTGGGGAAATCATTTAACCCTGTTTGCCTCAGTTTCCCCATCTGTAAAATGAGGGGGAGAAGTTAAAAACAGACTATTTCAGTGTCTTTGCCAAGAAGATCCCAAAAGGGGTTTATGAAGAGTGAACAGGACTGAAATGACTAAACAATAATAAAGAAAAGGAGGAAGGGACTCAGTTGTGAAGGTAATAAGGAACCACTGGAGTTTATTGCATAGAGAGGGGGAAGGACTTGGGTCAGATCTGTGATCTTTCAATCATCCCTACCCCAATCGTCCCTGCAGTCTACTTTTTCATCACCCATTCTGGCTTTTGCCATATGTACCCCCGGAAACCTGCAAAATAAATTCTTACTGAAGGCAAATGCAGCCCAAGCTTTCTGTGAGCCCTGCAGCGAGTGTGTGAGTGTGTGCCCAAGCACAGTCAGGGTGCACAGCAGGGCTTAAAAGGGAGCAAGATGGAGAGACAAGGAGACCAGGGATGTTGGGGGGGGGAAGAGGGTAGCCTGGAACAGAGCAGGAAAGGAATTTATAGAAAGAGGTAAAATAACCTGAAGCCTTCAGTGATGGCCTTGCCAGGAAAGGCAATTATTCCCCAGGCAGGCCTCAAGCTGAGGACCCCTGAAGACAGATAAGCAGAGAGAGCTCAGGGCCTGCAGCCACTTAATAAGACCCAAAGGAGCTGCTCTGAGAAGCTTTAGAATCTCTCAGCTGAATGTGAAGAATTCAATGTGATCTGAAAATTAGGTTGGTAGGGGAGACGGTGGCAAAACTCCAAGTGTTTGGATGAACCCAAGCCACAAAGCCAACAGGGTCCTCCCCCAGAGAAGGACTCCAAGAGGAAGAGGAAGAGGAGGAGGAGGAGGAGAAAGAAAAAAGAAGAAAGAAGGAGAAGGAGGAGGAGGAGGAAGAGAAGAAAAGAAGAAGAAGAAGAAGAAGAAGAAGAAGAAGAAGAAGAAGAAAGAGGAAGGAGAAGAAGGAGGAAAAGGAGGAGGAGGAGAAGAATTTCCCTCAAGATTTTTCCAATTTCAGAAAATATTAATGCTTTCATATCCCTCCTGTGATAATCAACATGGCCTAGTAGGTAGAGGACAGATGTCAACATCCCAAAGACCTGGGTTCAAGTCTTACCAAAAATTAAGATTTTTGACTTCTTTTTTCCTTGGTGTCAACCAAGGGGAGAGAAGGAAAAACATTCTCTCTGTGCCTTTGTATGTGCTAATGAGAAGAAGTAGGTGTACCTTATAATTTGAAGTGGGGGAGGCAGTAATGGAGGAACAGTGGCTTAAGCCCAGACCAAAAGACCCAGAATTACCAAGAGCACTTTGGTTTTCCTCCTGCCTTTTCCTTTTCTGGATGTACTTATCTCATATATAGACTGACCATATCTACTTCCCTTCTCATATCTAATTCCTCTGCCTGATAAATGGTGACTTCAATGAGAAGACTTGAGTTCATATCCCATCTCTGACATTCATCACCCTAGGAATATCACTTCCCCTCCCTAGGCCTCAGTTTATTCATCTATAAAAATTAAGAGGCTTGGCTAGATAGACTCTGAGATCTCTTCCAACTCCCAATCTAGGGGTCTCTAACCCTTACAGGTCACTTCCAATACTGAGAACAGAGAAGAACAGTCCTATTGGAGAGGAGCTCAGTTTATGGATCTTATGAGTTTGGTGGAGGGGCCCTGAGAAGGATGAGGCCCAGAGACCACAGCAAAGGGTGGGAAGAGATTCTGGACTTGGTTACAATCTGATGTGACAATGTTGATTTAGAATTTGTAAAAGACAAATGAATATAGATTAGCTCTAAAAATAATGAAGGGTTGAGGTAGGTGGGGAGAGAGGGAGGGAGGGAAGAGGAGATAAAACTAGAGGGGTGTCAGAAACCCTTATATGGAATCAGCTCCATCAGCAGTTTTTAATTCTAGGATGCAGAAGCTGATGTTAGAGAGACTCAGACAAGATTGAATATCTGGGTTTCCAAGAAATTGTCTTGTCTTGTCTTAGGAAGCCAGAGTGGAAGTTGGGAAATCAGGCCTCAACTGGATCCTAAACCTCAATGGGGAGGGGCCATTGAGAGAGTTCAAATTGTAGAAAGGAAGGCAATGGCAGAAGGGAAGGAACATTGAGGTTAGAGTTGCAATTCCTGACACTTGATTCTACAACTCACTATGTCAGCAGCAACTAGGTGGTGCAGTGGCTAGAGCACCAACCCTGGAGTCTGAGTTCAAATCATCCTCAGACATTTAACAGACACTAGCTGTGTGACCTTGGACAAGTCACTTAACCCTGGTTGTCTCACATCTAGGGTCATCTCCAGTTGTCCTGATTCCTGTCTGGTCCCAGGACCCAGATGGCTCTCAAGGAGAAAGTGAGCCTTGTGACTTAGCACAGCCCCCCTCATTCAAATCGAATCACTTGTTTGTTATGGTACCCTGTCCCTGATGTCATGAGAGACTGAAGGACAAACAGGATCCGTTTTGGCTTCAAGGAATTTAAAGTCTCTTTGCATCCATTTTCTTGACTGTCAAAATGAAGAGGTTGGACCAAACGGTCTCTGAAATTCCTTCCAGTTCTAGGTCATTTCTCTGAACCTGTTTCCTCATCTGTAAGATGAGATAATTAAGGGGCGACTAGGTGGAGCAGTAGATAGAGCACCAGCCCTGGAGTCAGGAGTACCTGGGTTCAAATCCAGCCTCAGACCCTTAATAATTACCTAGCTGTGTGACCTTGGACAAGTCACTTAACCCCATTTGCCTTGCAAAAAAAAACCTAAAAAAAAAAAAGATGAGATAATTGATCTAAATGAGCCCTGAGGCTCTTCCAGAACTGTGATCAATGACTCTGCAAAGCCATCTTTTCTGGACTGAAATCCCTCGTCCTTTACTTTTTTGTAAAGTATTTTCATGGTTATCAGTAGAGAGAAGGAATGTCTGGGGAATATAGGAAGAGTATAAAACCCCTAGAAACTCAGACCTGGCCACAAGAGGAAACCATTCCTAAAGATCTAAGCCCAGTAAGTAGGTAAGTAGTATGAGTTATGGTCTGGTAGAATATAAGAGAACCACGGTTCCCTTTAAATCTCAGGAGATAGTTGTGCCTTTTACCTACCTGAGGCACTGCCAAGTCTTCATAGAAATTCCCTCTCACACTCTGGAGCATAACTCCCAAAGGTATCACCACCATTTCCTGGGGACCTTCCCTCTGCTCCAAGCAGCCTGTTCCAGTTCTCTGCCCATTGTGCCATCCCCTTGGTCTTCCTGGTAACCAGGTGGGAGGAAATTGACATTAGAAAGAGAAATCAATCAATAACATTTATGAAGTGCCTACTTTGTGCCAAGCACTGATAAGGTCTGACCTTATCATTTCCCTACTCAATAAGCCCCAATTATCTCCCACTATTTCCCATTATCTCGGAAGTTCTAGCTGAAACCTCTGAAAAAGACTTACATAGGAATAAAAGAAAAATGTGAGCTGCCACCAAGTCCATACCTAGATCTCCTTTCCTCCCCCTCCTTCTTCCATCTTTGATTGGTGGAGAACCTTATAATCATTGGACACTCTGGAGGTTTAGGGACTTCCCATCTTCTCATCAGTGTCCTGGCTACATCCCCAGATCAACTGTAGTAGCATCTGATCAGGAGCCAAGGACAAATGGACATAAACTCTCCACATTTAAGAGAAACCTTTTGAACTCCCTGATGGAAGAAAAGCATTTGCAGCACCAAGTATTTGAGTTATCCCCTTGTCACACTTGCTCCCTAATCTTGATCTTATTTTCCCTTGGACGTTCTATGAACTTGGAGAAAAGCATCAAAGATTGGGGGGAAGTTATTTTGTACGAGCCCTTCTCGTTCTAGCACCTTAATAAATGCACCCTTGTAAAAGCTACTTAAAGTGGATGATGATGATGATGATACTGATTCTCAACTGATCTTGAAAGAAGCTTACCACTAGGGACTCCTCTGTGCTGTAATGGAGAAAGCCACCATATTGTCCATCAGGGTATCCTTAGAAACCTGGAGGGTTGAAGTAGTCAGCCTAGATCTGGGACCCTAACTGGTCAGTGAGAGTAGGAGTTGGGTCCTCCAAGCCTACATAGGCTGTATGGACCCAAGAGAAGAATGTCTTGCTTTAGACTACCATTGCTGCTGCCTCTGGAATAGAGACTATGGAACTGTTTGAGTATACCAATAAATACTTATGTTTTATGGTGTCAACATTAGGTTAAATCAACAAACATCTAATAAGCTAATGTTAGAATGTGCCACAAACTGATAATTGCCAGAGACACAGAGAGGGAGGGGGCAAAACACAATCCCTGCCCTCAAGGGGGAATTCTTTTGAGGAAAGAACATATAATCATCAAGATGAAATATTCATGAGAAGAAATATACAATTGTTTTTACAATTAACTTTGCATTTGATCGTCGGAAAGAAGAGGGAAAGATGAGAATTCTTATCTGAATAATTCAACCACATAATCACCAAAATGACAGCTGGGAATGGTGCCAATAGTAGGTCTAGGTCATGATCAAAGCCAGGTCCAAAGATGTCCAGGAACCCAACATAAAGCCTGGCAGTTTGCACTGCTAATGTCAGCAACTCCTCTTGAGATCACAGGATGTAGAGCTGAGAAGTTCCTTAGAGATCATGGACCAGTTAAAGTAATTCATAGTTTTCTAAGGCAACTGGGAAGGAGATAAATCAACATGAACCTTAAAAAAAGAGAAACCTGTACTAAACTCTTCCTCATTTTCCAGATGAGGAAACTGAGACTCAGGGAGGACTACTAGCCCATTCTGGTTTGCAACTTAGGACCATTGACTGGATAGAGCATGGATTAAAATGGCACTCACTGACACCACTTCTGTGACTTTGGACTGGTCATTGACCCTATTATGATCCTGGTTTCTTCTGAAAAAAAAAAATGAGGGAGTTGCATTATCCTCGAGGTCCCTTCCATTTCTAATTAATGAGCTTGCAGGCTCAGTATATGACTGATGCTTCTAGTCTGATCTTTTCTTTGAGAATTCCACCTCTTTCTCCTTTGATTTATAATATCAATCAATCACTAAACATTTATTAAGCACTTACTTTGCTACATATTAGAGTACTTGCCAGCCCCCTCCTACTTAGATGAACTCAGCAGAAGAAGGTAGAAAGAAGACTGAATTTGGAGTCAGAAGATGCCCATTCGAATCCTGACTGATAGTGGCTGGCATTGTGATCTTGGACAATTATCTTCCCTATCTGGGCGTCAGTTTCCACTTGTGTAAGATAATCATAGGATCGAATCTTCTCTGAGGCCCCTCATATTCTCATCAGTGTCCTGACTACAACCCCAGATCAACTGTAATAACATCTGGTCAGGAGCCAAGAATAAATGGACACAAACTCTCCATATTTAAGAGAAACCTTCTTCAGCTTGAAATCCTAGGATTTCAGTGTTTGCTGCCTATGTCCCAGGCTGCCTTGCTATTGACCTGGCTCGCCAGAGCTCTCCAGGTGTTGCCCCTTCTGATCGCCACAAGAGTCGAATGATAAGAATGAATTTATCTTTTAGAGTTGAAGACTGGCACCATTGAATGGCCACAACAGGGAAGAGCAGGAAGCAAATGTGAGGACTATTTCTGTATTTCTCTTCTGTGGTTCAGTATTTTCTTTTTTAATTAGAGTATCCTCTCTTAGATCAACTATTAGCACAATAAAACTAACTCCCTGATCATGAATAAAATTCAAACAACTTTGAAGGGGGGACAAAAGTAAACAAACTTTAATTTACTAAGGGTCATGGGTTCAAGATAGAAGTGCCTGCTCTAAACAAATGTGTTTGTTGAGTTGAATTAAATCCCAGACTCTCTTCAAATCTCAGAAGGGGAAGGCTATTCAATGCCCAACTAATCCAGCCTCCCCTTGACCAGGAATACTTTCTATAACTTGGTATCATGATATAGATTCTAGATTTTGAAAGCTCTTTTAAAATAATCTTTAAATGGAGGCCCAAAACCCACAGAGATACAAAACTTATCCAAGTAATAATATAGGTAATAAATGATAGATTCGAGATTTGAACTCCTGTCTCCAAATCCTGGACTCTTTCTATTAAATAACATTCCCTACAAGTAGCCATTGCACAATAGCTACTATTTGCTTACAGATTTCCAATAAGGGGTCAGTTGACTATGACTAAGCCCAAAAAGAAATAGATAAACATGGCATCTTTGGAATTAGAAGCCCAAGGTAGAATACAATGCATGCATTAGCAGTTTTACCCTACTGGATCATCTAGCTATAATTCTGGCTTGAGTCATTTCTTCCACCCAATGGACAACAGTGACTAAATTCAGAAGCCACATGCCACCACTCAAGCCAAACACCATCAGATACCTCTGCTAAATTTCTCCAAGTGAATGTGCTGAGTCAAAAGTCCTATCAGGATTATTTGTAGCTCATTTGATTAAGAGGATGGAAATGTTCCTGGGGGGGGGAGGTGGGGGATGGATCACTGGAAGCAATACCACTGAGTCAACAGATGAGAATGCAGTGACCAGGTTTGAGAATGTTCCCATACAAGCCACTCAAATGGGGCTAGAGTTCAGTCTATACTTGGGTTCACTTCTGGTCCATTTCTGTAGCTTAATAAGTGATTTGGAGAGATTTTTTTTAAATTATTCATTCTTGTGGCAATAATACAATTATAACTCCTATACTTTTCGGAAGCATCCATTTCAAAAAATAAGAAAACTGTAGTGCCAGAAGGTTGTTTTAAGAGTATCGGATCATTGGTTTGGGACTGAAAGACACTTTGGGGGTAATTTAATCTCATTCCTTCCTTGTTATACAGAAAAAGAAGTTGGGTCTGAGATATATTGAGTAAGAAAGACTATGAAGGTCTCTCTCTTGAGGTATAAAAAAAAGAGCATTCGATAAAGGAATCAGAGGACCCTGGGTTAAAATCTTGGCTCTTCCACTGATGCTGAGTTGACCTTGAGCAATAAGGTCATCTCCTTCCTCGTCTGAAAAATGATGATGTTGACATAAGCTCTTTAGCTTGGTGAATCCTAGAGATTTAATGAGAACAAAATTTATCTGAAATAATGACTTTGGTAAAGAAACATTATAAAATAAATTCATAAAATTCATTGACCTTTCTGTATACTACTAATAAAACCCAGCAAGGGGAGATAGAAAAAGAAATTCCATTCAGATTGACTGCAAATGCGTAAAACCCAACAAGTCCTATTTAGGCAGTATGCTATAATGGGAAAATGCCAGTTCTGAAGTCAAATCTGGTTTCACCGACACAAACTATGTGACTCTGGACAAGTCTTTTAACCACCCTGGACCTCAGTTGTCTCATTCATAAAATAAGGACAGTTGACTAGATGGACTCTGAGATCCTTCCAGATCTATTTCTGTGACTTTACAAAATACTCTTTGCAAAAATATTATTGTTCAGTCATGCCCAGCTTTTCATGACCCCATGTACCGTATTGTCCAATGGGTTTTCTTGGCAAAGATACTAGAGTGGTTTGTCATTTGTTTGTATTGATGCAAACAAAGGTTGAATTATTTGTCCAGGGTGACACAGGTAGTAAGGGTTGGAGGCCAGATTTAAATTCAGGTCTTCCTTAATCAAGGCTGAGCAATCTATTCACTGTGCCACCTAACTTCTCTCTCTTTGCAATAACAAAGGAAGACAAATAACTGGAAAGATTTCCAATATGCTTGATCATCCTGTAGCAATATAATAAAGCATAGATTTAATGTTAGCCTCCAATGGTTTGATCTGTAGAAATAGATGCTGGTCAGTCATTTCAGTCCTGTCTGACTCTTTGAGACCCTATTTGGGATTTTCTTGGCAAATACACTAAAATGGTTTGCCAGTTCCTTCTCCAGTTCATTTTGAAAGAAGAGGAAACTGAGGCAAACAGGGTTAAGTGGCTTGTCAGGGTCACACAGGGAGTAAGTGTCTGAGAGTGGATTGGAACTCAGGTTTTCCTGATTTCAGACCTGAAGTTTTATCAACTGTAACATATAACACAGAAACAAATATTACCCCAGACACAATATTAAGTAGAAGAACAAAAGGTCAAGAATCTCAAGGTAAATAATGAAAAAATAAATTAGGCGTGAAAGGGGCCTAGTAGTACTAGATCTCAAAACCTACTCTAAAATCGGAATCATCCAAACTCCTTGAGTAGTCAAATAGACTAGACAGCAAGACCCGGAAGCAATCAAACATTGTAGCCTAGTATTCAATGAAGTCAACTCCAACCCCCCCCCCCCCAACTAGATTGTAAACATCCTAAGGACAGGACTGGATTTTGTCTCTTTTTGTAATTGTAGCCACGATGCTTAGAGCATCATAGAGTTTTAGTAAATGTTGATTGATTGATTTCAACCCCTGAAGTAAGGACTCCCTACTTAACAAAAATTGCTGGGAAAACTAAAATAAGGTTTAGGCCAATATTTTCTCCCATGTGATATATATCCTAAATATAAAATATCACATTAAAACATCAAAGAAGATTAGAAGGAACTTTCTTTTTTTTTAAGGCATTTTCAATAATTATGACCAGAGGATGAATTCTTAAACTAAAGACAAAGGGATAGAGGTGATCAAAGAAGATGAAATTGAAATTTCCAGTTACATAAAATTGAAAAGCTTTTTCATGAGCAAAATCAATGCTACTAGAATTAAAATGGCAGCAATTAACAGGGGAAACTTTGTCATAAATATTTTATAAAAGTCTGATATCCAAAATGATTAGGGAATTGATATAAAAAGGAAAAAATTCCCCAATAAATAAGTAGTCAAAAAGTCAATATGCACAAGAGAAAATTCAAACTATAAAATGCCATTTGAAAGGATGCTCCACATCACTTAATAAGATTAATGCAAATTAAAACATCTCTGAGATTTCATCTCATCCCCGTCAGCTTGGCAAAGACAAATAAAGTAAATGATAAATGTTGGAGGAGGTATGTGAAGACTTTTGATGGTGTTAGGAATTGGTCCACTTTTTCTGGGAAACGATTTGGAATTCCACTTTAAAAATCATTAAACTGTGACATACTGACCAATCCTAGGCTAAAGACAGAGGGAAAGGTCCTGTAATTACAAAAATATGAATATTGTTGTATTCTTGTTTCAGTCATGTCTGACTCTTTGTGACCATATTTAGGGTTTTCTTGGCAAAGCTCATTCTACAGAGGAAGAAACTGAGACAAACAGGGTTAAGTAACCTGCCCATGGTCACATAGCTAGTATCTTAAGCTATATTTGAACTTCTGACTCCAAGGCACTCTGTTCACTGTGTCACCCAACTGCCCACAATCACACAGCTAGTTAGTATCAGAGGTCAAATTTGAGGGAAGAAGGGAAGATGGAGTAAAATAAAGTAGAACACACTATGGTTTTTCTTAGCTCTATTCCACTCATATTACCACCACTCCATTTCCAAAACAGACATGCATATCCCTAAACCAAGACCAAACTGGCGATGAGGTAATTTATAATTACAGTAACTTCTCTCCACCACACACCCATTGGCCTCTGGCTACAAATTCATCACATTGTGACCCCCACCCCCACCCCAATAGGCTCCTTATCCTCTGCAATAGTCAATTTTCCTCAACTCCTGGGCTTTCTACTCTATCCATCCCTCTACCCTGCAGGTTCCTTATCCTATAGTTCCATCTGGGGACTCCATTTGGTGATGGGTCCATTTTGGCAGACGTGTTTGATGATATTTCATTTCCCTCCCTGGCAAGCTTCTGACCCTTTTGTCACCCTACCCCACCCCCAGCTATTTACCTTCTCCCTCCACCCTTTCTGGTCACATAAGATATGTCACCTCTTTTCTAAAAAGTTTTTTTCATTTTATTTAATTCATTAAGAACACTTTGTGAAAGATGTTTCACTGCTGACAGTGAAGTCTGGGAATAATTTTTACTGTTAGCTTCACTCAGCAAGGAGCCTCCAAGTGGAGCAAAATGGAGAGGAGAACAATAGTAGAAGTGAGCTGAGAAATTAGCCAGGGTCCAATATTTAATAGGTGTCCCCCTTCAATTGTTTGGTGACCCCTCATATAAATATTGGTCATCTGTCTCTCAGTTGGATTATTTCACAGCTCTCTATTGGAGGCAAAGTGGGATAATGGAGAACGAGTTGGATTTCCAAGTCAAACTCAGGTTTGAGTTTGAATTCTCTTTACTATTATTTACTAGCTATTTACTAGCTGTGTCCATAATCAACCTCTCTGAGACTCAATTTCACCATTAAATTGAAGGAAAATAATTCCCAGAGCACTAACCCCAAACAGAAATAATTTACACTAAAACATAAAAACATAAAACAAACACTTTTTAAAGACTTAAAGAATTATGATAGCCAGGTGATTAACCATACTGTCAGAGGATTAATGAATAATGCCCCTTAGGGGGGCAGCTAGGTGGTGCAGTGGACAGAGCACTGGCCCTGGAGTCAGAAGGACCTGAGTTAAATGTGATCTCAGACTCTCAATAATTTCCTAGCTCTGTGACCTTAGGCAAGTCACTTAACCCCATTGCCTTGCAAAAAAAAAAAAAAATCCAGAATGCTCCCTAGCTCATAGCAGAGATGATGGACCAATATACAGGAAGAAAAATACATATTTGGATGTGACCAATGCAGCATTATAGTTTGCTTGACTATGTTTATGGTACACAGGGATTCTGCATGTTTTTCTTCCTTCTTTTTTTCCCTACTTTCCTGCTTCCTTTCTCTTTTCCTTCCTTATTTTTTATTTTTTTCCTCTTTATTTATTTCCAATGAGTAGGGGAAGGGTGGGAATGAGGAAAAAAGGTGTTTAGTAAATTTTAAAATATTTTTAAAATAAAATTCAAGCTACATGATACACAGTAGTAAATAACCATAGTAATCTAGTGTTTGATAAGCCCAAAGAATCAAACTCTAGGGACAAGAATTCACTATTTGCAAAAATTATGGGGAATACTAGAAAGTAGTATGGCATAAACATAAACCAACACCTCACACTGTACACCAAGATAAGGTCAAAATGAGTATATGATTTAAATATACGAGGTGACAGCAGAAGTAAAATAGGGGAGCATGAAAAATTTAACTGACAGATCCATGGATAATGAATAATCTATGACCAAACAAGAGATAAGGACATTATAGAATATAAAATGGATAGTTTTATTATATGAAATTAAAAAGTGTTTGCACAGATACAACTAATATTAGACAATCTGCTCCAAGACCATTCTAAAAGACTCAGGATAAAAAACAAATGGTATTCACCTCTAGAGAAAGAACTGATGGGAGTCTGTATACAGTTTGAAGCATACTATTTTTTACTTTATTTTTCTGGGGGTGGGGAGGGTTGGGGTCTTTGTTTTCTTTTGCAACATGGCTAATGTGGAAATATGTTTTCATGGCTGCACATGTATTATCTATATCAAAACTTGTCTTTTCAGGGAGGGGAGAGAGTACAAAGAGAGGGAATGAATTTGAAACTCAACATTTTTAGAAACACAATGTTAACATTTTTTACATATATTTGAGAAAAAAATAAAATGCAAAGGGAAAAAAAGGGAACCTCTACCACTACCATCCCCCACCAAGGTCCTAGGTGTTAAATATTTACTAGCATACCCTTGTATTGATTCATCAACATTGGTTCAGCTCAAATTTAGTGTATTAGAAGGCTCAGAGAATGAAGTCATCACCAGAATGAAGGGTTGGTGACTACTAACTAATAATAATAATAATAATAATAATAATATTTTTTTAGGTTTTTGCAAGGCAATGGGGTTAAGTGGTTTGCCCAAGGCCTAGGAACAGCTAGGTCATTATTAAGTGTCTGAGACTCCTGACTCCAGGGCCGGTGCTCCATCCACTGTGTCACCTAATCACCCCCTAATCATCATCATCATCATCATCATCATCATCATATTTAAAAATAATCATAACTGGCATTTATAAAACTCCATACAGTTTGCAAAGAAACTTTATATCCATTGTCTCATTTGGGCCCCATGATGGGTTGTTGAATTAATACAAGTTGAATTCTTTTTTTCCTTCTCCATCTGAAGAATTTTAAAATGTGTCTCTAACAAATCTGTGCCTGAGAAGATGGATGCTTAACTAGAACTCATTATCCCTAAATTCAGGTCACCACAGTGCCTGAATTTCCTGACATTAATTATCTTTTCTAGACTGTAAACTCCACGAGAACTGGGAGAGTTTATATGAATATTGTATATCACTTAGTTTTAAGCACTTTATTCTGTCTATAAATGGTGCCTACTAAATGCTTACTGAATTGAACTGAACTAATTCATTTGAATTAAAGTGCAGAGAGCCATTGTTTAAAAAATCAAATACTAGGGAAGGGGGAGAGAGGAAGAATGCAAGGTGCTTTTCAGTCATTAGCACTATAGCAAGAACTAGTTTCTGAAATTATCTTCTGAAATCACCTAAAAGGAAAATGAAGAAATAGTTATTTGACTGATCAAGAAAGAGATTGCCTGAATAAAAGGGGGTCTGGGAGATATCTGGGAGATAGCACTAGAAGACCATGTATAGTCAAAGGGCAGTATGAATGTTCTGAGAGCCTACAATTGTTAGATTCTAAAAATGCAAACATGGAGGGGGTCCTAAAGGCAAACTCTGTCTGTGGCACTATTTTCCCTGGGGCCAACTCACCTGATGCAAAGCATCATTCATCCACCTTACAAAAAAATAGTCATTTTCCTTCTAGATTGTCAACCACCTGGGTAAGCAAGGGAGAGTGTTAGAGCATTGGGGATCCTGCCAGAAAATATATAATTGATTGCTTTTTTTCATCTCCAATAAAATTATATACATAGGGCATAAAATCATCAAGAATTTAAAAGATAATTCATGACTCTTGAAATGAAAATCAACAAGCAAATGGCTGTTGAACAGTAGCCTGAAAACTGAAGAGATGAACTGAAATCTTTGGGAGCAGTTTGTCCTCCAGAAAATCAACCTCTTTTATTTCTCATTTGATCTAATGTATGTAGGAGAAGAAAACTAAGCGGTTCCAAAAGTCCATCTGAAGATTTTCCCATTTATCATGAACCACTAGGATTGTGGACCACTTTCACAATTGAGTTTTTAGTGTGAGAAGGTGGTATGACTGAGATTGTAAAGATGGGATATAATACCTAGATGACAGATTTTCAACTATCATCCAGGACTGACTTGAAAAATGTCTTCTGTATTCCCACTCCTTTTCATTGGCTTTACTCAATGTGACATTTGTGACACTGGCTCCCAACATGAGACCATTGTGTATTTTAAGTGTTTCCCTCCTTATTGAAAAACAACATGTCACTGTATTAATTATCCACCAAGGGAGTAATCTCAATTACCATGATCCAACAGTCCCTGGTCTTGAAAATTACTTTTTCAAATGCCTATGAGAAATAACCCTTTCTTTTAAGAATGTACCATCCCTGACCCTCAGAAAATGCTAAGCTTTATAATTGCCCTTTCTGCTCTACCCATCACCAAGCCTGAGGAATAGAGATGGGAGGGAAGAATGAAGTAACTTTAATTAAAGTTTCAATTCCCAGACTGAAAAATAACTGAGGAAGAGAAAAGGAGTCTTGTTCAAAATATTAAAATATAAAACCTGCTGTTATCCCTGTTCTAAGCTCCACCCCATCTATAGTAGCTGAATTCATCTCTCTCATTTCATTGGTTTCATAGATTCAGAAACTTGGCATTTTGTGATTATATAGTTTAGTAAACATAGAATAAAGTTCAAAGGATTGCTCAGAATTCGGGGTGGCTAAGTGGTGCAGTGGATAGAGCACCAGCCCTGGAGTCAGAATGACCTGAGTTCAAATGTGACCTCAGCACTTAATAACTACCTAACTCTGTAACCTTGGGCAAGTCACCTAACCCCATTGCCTTATAAAAATCCAAAAAAGAAAAAAAAAGAAGAGGAATGCTCAGAATTCCAGAATGGAGTATACATTTATCTCCAACCATCTCCCAGTCCTCCTCCAAGTTGCACTCCCAGATCTATAGATAAGAAGATTCTCAATTGCTTCCCCCATGTAACTCATGGAAGAACCCTTGTGAGTGAGGATCATGGATTAAAATAGAAATCAGCTTTTCTAGAACACTAACCCTATAGAGTTCAAAAAAGCTGGTAGTTGTAGGAACCCCAGATCTTTTCTCTATCCTAATCCTGAACACTGCTTCTGCTGGTTCTGCTGATGTTCAGTTACCTTGCCCTCTGCTCCAAACTTAGAAACTCTCCTCATAGTGCTACAGCTTCTGGCCAACACTGATCACCATGCCTGTGGCTCTCCCGGCAATCATTCCTTTTTCTCTCCCCTCCTGAGATTCTAACCAGCCCGGTCACTGCAGGGAAGACAGAAGAAGAAAATTGGCTGCCATAACACAGAGACAGCGTCCCCTCATCCCAATAAGTGACCTCTGATCTCAATCCCTGAATGAAGGGCAAAGGGGAAATGAATTTTTGTTGTCATTATAAATTGCTCTGTCACTTTCTTTCTGTCTCCATGACTCATTTCCCCAGATCCAGATGAAAATAATAATTCAAAGAGATAAGAGGACAAGCAAGAGTTACCCAGAGAATTAACGAATCCCAGGATCCCAGTGTTACAAAGGACTTCATAAGCCATCTAATACAACCCATGCCAGACAAAAAAAATCACTTCTAGATATAATTATTATTATAAATAATAAAATTAATATTAATAAATTGGTTTTTAGGGGCAGTTAGGTGGTGCAGTGGATAGAGCACCAGTTCTGTAGGCAGGAGGACCTGAGTTCAATCTGACTTCAGACACTTAACAATTTCCTAACTGCATGACCTTGGGTAAGTCATCACCTTGCGAAAAGCAAACAAATAAATGAATGAAGAGGTGAATGAATGAATGGACTGATTTTACAATCAACCTCTCTGCAACTTCCTCCTCTTACTACTGTTCTGGAATCCAGCAGAATAAGCCACTGACCCCAGTATTCTGCCACTATCATGGCCTTCCACCTCCTCCTAGGGTTTGGAAGGTCAGGGAAAGCATCAGATGCTTTCAGATGCAGGGCTAAAGGCTGAGCTCTCTGAAGAATAGCTTCCTCTATTGGTTGATGTATACTCAAGCAAAATTCCATGTCCTCCGACACATACCCCACTCAATTGAATTTGCCCCAAGTGTGAGAATTTCTAGCTATCACTCTATAGAGAGCATAAGTGCCGACTTCAAAAAACTAATATCAGGGTAACTAGTTTTGTAGAGAGTTGCAAAATGTGCTTTTTGCACAGAGGACGAATTTCATGTAGAAATCAACCAAGCATGACCGACAAGCAAAATCAAATTCAAGTCTACAGTGAGGAAAAAAATAGGGTTGTGCTGTATTTAAAGTCTGATTTGTTCAAATAAGAGTTCACAGATATTTCCATCATCCCCAGGCCCTGACAATCAGTGCTCTGGGAGGTTCGCCCACACTCGGATACCCTTGGACAAATCACTGTATTTTTGTTCAGGGCTTTAGACTTTGGCTCCTGACATCAGATCATATTCTCCTCCTTCTTCCCCAAGGACTATCCAGTTGGGAAGCAATCATATTTCCCTTTTGGTTTTGACTCAATTATTTTCCTGTGATCACTCAGATGAAACACTGCTCAACTCTTCTTGGATTTCATTTTTCCAATAGCAAATGGATCCAAGAGAAGAGCATTAAGGAATAGGCTTCCAAGTTGAAGACAAATGTTCTCACCAAGGGCTCTGGACATTTAATCAAGAAATGCAACCTGGATTGGCCTGGAACTTAGCAAAAGACAATTCTGTCCAAACCCATAGTCTCCCTATCCCAGCTAGAACCAGGGGGATACAACAAATCTAGCCCTGGACCATGCTGCCATTTCAATATGAGGTAGGAGTGGTGAATACACTGCACCTCCATAAAAGTTTGAAGCTCTGGGAAGAGACGGTGTGGTGGATACTGCTAGTAGTGAACTTCCTGGTGTGAAATTTCTAAGAAGCCCCCAGCTTTCCCTTTTTCATCTCAGATCTTTGGATTTTAGTATATTGAGAGACTCTACCACCCAAGTTGGTATTCTCCCTTACTCAGTCACTATTTCGAACTCACCACCCATTTTTCTGAGTCCTGAATTATCAGCATGTGACAGACCCTGAAAGGGAGACCATAGATCCTTTTCCTAATGAGGAATTGGGTCTTATTTTTCTCTAGAAGTAATAGTTTTGTTTCTCACTCATTTACTATTTATATTTCTTTGGCTTTTATTCCTTTGGATAGAAAAATATTGATTTAGCCTCCCAAGAAGCCAAATGACTACCCATGTTCTAAGTAATTGTCATCTTCATCATTAATATCATTATCAAATATGAAATACTTAGATCCTACCATAAGCAAGGTCATTGGTTGGAATAGTAAACAGAAATACAGAGAATGTATAATACGTTTCATATTGTTTACTGTCTCAGGGCGGGAGAAAAGAAGTGAATCTGAAACTCCAAGTTGTTTTAAACGAATGTTAAAAATTATTTTTACACGTCATTGAGAAAAAATAAAATATTTTTTAAAAAGTCAATGCAGCATTAAGCTTTATTTAATTACTTTCCATAGCTAGCAAGTATCCAAGGCAGAATTTGAACCCAAATCTTCCTGACTTCAAGTCTAACCAGCTGTATGACCCTGGGCAACTCATTAATTTAACCTCTCAGTTTCTTTGCCTATAAAATGAAGATAATAATAATAATAATAATATCTTCTTCCCAGAGTGGTGGTAAGAATTAAATGAGAGAATATTTGTAAATTGCTTTGAAAATTTTAAAACCCTGTGTAAATGTCCACTATAGACAAAGAGTTGTCTATTTTGTTCCTATCCCAAGACTGTTAACCCAAATAAGTCTTCCATTAATGGCAAATAGGAGAAATATTTTTGAACATGGGATGACTTGGTGAACTCATGGTCTAGTGAGGATTTAAAACATATGTAAATGAAATCTTTAAAAGACAGGATCCTCTGGTAAGAAGGCACAGGATGGCCTACTTTCCAAGCAATCCCTTCCTGGAGACATACCATAAAGTACATTGCCCCAAGGTGATATCCTCATTACCTGAAGCTATTTATTGCCTCTATCTGTTAGAGACATAAATTGGGCATATGAACGTGAAAGGAAATAATAATAAAGAAATGACCAGAATGAGGAATTCTTGGTCTACCTCTGCTAGCAGCCAAGGGGCAGAATCGTTGAATTAAAAAGAAGAAAACTACTCACTTCCCACATGACCTTGGGCAGGTTCCAGTAGCTGCCTATTACATCTAACATAAAATAGAAACCTCTTTGTTTGGCATTTAAAGCTCCCCTAATCCAATTCTGCTCTATCTTTCCAAACTCTCTTGCATGAAATTCATTCCTTCCTGGCCTTTTACCTTCTCCCATGCTCCTTGCCTTCGCCCAGGCTGATCTCTAGGTCTGGGCATCCCCTCCTTTCTGCCACCTCTCAGAATCCCTAGTTTTCTTCAAAGCTTAAGTCAAACACCACTTTAACATGAGCTTTTCCTCTTTGATTTTTATTTTGACTTCCAAATCCCACCCCTCTCTAACACTTCCTTCATCCCCTGAGAAAGCAAACAATGGGGGACCCATTATACTGGAAGAGACATTCAACACATTAGTTCTATATTACAGTAAAGCCTTTCCGGGTCCTTCACTTGCCAGTCTCTCCTCTACCCTGGTCCCCTCTAATATTACCTTATATTTGTATGCATTTTTATATACGTGTCCTTGCATATATTACTTCCCTCCAAGAAAATGTATACTTCTTTTTTTTGTAGGTTTTTGTAAGGCAAACGGGGTTAAGTGGCTTGCCCAAGGCCACATAGCTAGGTAATTATTAAGTGTCTGAGACCGGATTTGAACCCAGGTACCCCTGACTCCAGGGCTGGTGCTTTATCCACTACGCCACCTAGCCGCCCCGAAAATGTATACTTCTTAAAGGCAGGGAATATTTCTCTTTGATCACTGTGTCCCTAGTACCTACCACTCATCCTGACACATGATGGATGCTTAAGAAATAATTACTGAAACAAGAAAATAAATTAACTTGAAGGCTGTAAAATGAAAGACCTCAATCAGAGGATCTCCAAGTTCCCTTTCAATGCCAAATCCTGTGACCTTATACAAAATCAAATGAATATTTCAGATGTGAGTAAAAATTGATAATTTGGTTATCAACAGCTTGAGGTCCCCATGGTCAAAAATGAAGCAAATAAACTCTTATATGTTCAGATTATAACCACCAGATGGTCACAAACAGTAGTTTGTGACCCACACAAACTAAACAGTAGTTGTTTGCTGTCTAATCAAAATGATGTAGGGAGGAACTGTCATGTGCTCGTCTGCTTGGCCATCCTTGGTAAAACCATTATTATGACCAATATTAAGTTACAGAATTAGGAAGGAGGATCATAATAACTAAGTGACTGAGGGTAGAATTCTAGCAAGGTGGTCAAGTGAAGTCATATGTGGGGCCAGCTACCCCCCTTCTTCACTTGTTCTTGTTGTTTACTCTTTGTTCTCGAAGACAACCATTACATCAGGAAGGTGATGACATGACATGCAAGTGAATTGGATTGGATTGAAATAAGGCTGTGCAAAGTCCCCAGCCTCACTTTCTCCGTCAGAACCATCTGGATCCAGTGGTCAGATATGAATCAGGATGACTGGAGATGTTCCCGAATGCAGTAGAAGACTTTGGCCTTTTTAATGTAAGGTCTTTCCCAGATCTTAGTTTGTCCAAGGCAATGCCCATTCAGTGATTAAGGCTAGGGAAGAAATGAGGCAAAGAATGGCCTTTAAGTAAAAAAAAAAAAAAAAATCAACCTAAGAGGGAAAGATTAGGATTTCTGCCCAAAACAGAAATAATTGCTATTTACACTCACTCTTGAGTCATCATAGCCCAAACAATGACCAAGTGAGATTAGGACTGGATCTATTGTTGGTCAAGCCAAGAGAGTCAGAGTAATTTGGGTTTAAGGTGTCATGTTCAAAAAAGAAATCTAGCCCATAAGTCTAAGGTAAGCAGGGTTTTAGGGAATCAAAATTTATATTCCTTTGGGCAGAGGACCCAGAGAGAAGGATAAGATATCCCTTCCCAACTAGAAATACACCAAATAAAGTAAAAATTAAAAGCAAATAAAAAAGAGAAAGAAGGATACCCTAGCATGGAAATCCCCACACATCAGAGAAATTAAAGAAAAATTGCTCCTCATAGTAATTAGGATTGGGAAGGAGAAAACTTCTAATATAGTGAAGAAATACCACGAGACTCGCAGTTACCGAGAGAAATCTCTAGGAGTATGTTTAAGTACAACCAGAACTGCAGAAAATACAGATGTAGGTATGGTCCCAAAAGTCCTTGTGTACTAAGACTATATATATATATGTATATATACATATATATATATATATATATGAAATAGGAATTTCAGAGAGAAGAAAGATGAAGAAAAAGGGAGTGAGACAGAGATAGAGAAATGAAAGAAGAGAAATAGTTATAGACAAAAATATAGCTAGAAGATAGATGATAGTTAATAGGTAGATAATAAGGATATATGAAACCAGATTATGAGTAGATTTAAATGATAAATTGCTAGATGAAGAAGCTAGACAGAAAAAATGATAGATAATAGATCATAGAAAGACAATAACAATAGATTATAGAAATTATGGATAGAAAGGTATAAATAACAGAAATATGTAGATGGACAGATAGATAGGTAGATAATAGATGGATCGAGAGATAGAGGATGGATGGATGGAATCCAAAAGACTTAGTAGAAGAAACAGACATATATGAGTGGGCATAGATTCAACGTGGCAAGAGATGAAAGCTGAGGTGGATGGGCCTGAAGTAAAAGCAAGCCAAGAATGGGAAACAGGTTATAAACAACAATAGCCCAGGGTTCAGGATCACCTCAGTGAGGTGTGCTAATCATGGAGCAATTATTCTATGTAGAGTAGTTGGAGAGAAGTTCATTGAGGCAAGCACATGATTAGGCAATTCGAAGTCTTCGCTTGAGGTTTAGCCTCAATGTGTGGAGACCAGAACAAGAGGCAAGACCAGGGATAGATATGAGAGGGATGGGAGCCTAGTCCACAGGCCAGAGTTTCTGGTTTATCCTTGAGAAGATCCAAGAGATGGATGAAGCCTTTCAAAAGGGCAGCTTGGCAATGGGGAAAGTCTTGGAGTAGGTCTACATTAGAGCGGAAAGTAAGAGGTAATGCTCCCTCCTCCATTTAGGGAAGGGGAAGGAATAAGCATTAGTAAGCACCCATTAAGCCAGATATTATGCTAAGCACCTGAAAAATATTATCTCATTTGACTGGAACAACAGAAGGCCCAGGAAGCCAAAATGACCAGTTGTGAAGGTGCTGATAAGGAGACTTATTTCTAATAATCTTTCCATTACTTCTAGAAATGAACCTGGCTTGGGATAAGTGATAGGAAAGAAGTGACCAAGGTTGATCAAAAAGCATCAGACCAAGGAAAAGAGTTCTCCAAGAAGGTCCTAGTCATACCAAAAACCTATATCCAGGGGATGAGAATGGAATGATTGGATCTATTCCAGAGGAAGGCCTTGATCTTCATTCACCACAAGGATGTTAAAGGCCTTTTTGGTCTCCTAAGAGAATGTCTTCCTAGGAAATTCACAAATAAATATGGTGGACACATGTGTATGCAATGTTGGGTGAGGAAATGTGCATGAAGTGACCCATGTCAGGGATCTGTGTAGCCAAGACACATGAGGTAGAGTTCACCTCTCCTGCACATCTTCAAGCATTCTCTGGTAGGATCCCTGGGGTGCACTGTTCTAGGGGTTACCTCCCTGCTTTGATGGGTACATGGTCTGTGCTGAAGACCTCATCTCTTCTTTTATTCTGAATATTTATTTCACACTGAATTACTCTCTGCTGCATCTACTGGGCTTCAACAATTTAGGATGATTTTGATGCTGATTTCTCCCTCCCTCTCTTCTCTAGTAAGGTATTATATCTAGAAAACCTCTTGAAGCCAAAAGCAAGCAGCTAGCTCTTTTAAAAGACTAAGTTAATCCTTTAGACTTAATAAAGGGAAGCCAACAAAGCCAGCTAGAAAACTCAGGCTGAGAATAAATTTATTCTTTTGACTGGTGATAATTTAAAGTCCATAGTGCCAGACTATTATATGATTCAGGATTAGAAAATCCCTTGTAATGTCTATTTAAGCCCTAAGGGACTCCTGCCTCAAAATTCTGCCTCAAAAAAAAAAAAATACTACAAGAGTTCTGTGGATGCTAGAGCTATGAATCCCAGTTTCAATGTTACATGATGCTATGATAAAGTGAAAAAAGACTTGTAAGACTTTTTTTAGGTTTTTTTTTTTTTGCAAGGCAAACAGGGTTAAGTGGCTTGCCCAAGGCCACACAGCTAGGTCATTATTAAGTGTCTGAGACTGGATTTGAACCCAGGTAGTCCTGACTCCAGGGCTGGTGCTTTATCCACTACAACACCTAGCCGCCCCTTGTAAGACTTTCTAAACACAAATTCAGTTGAATACTATAAATATAAGACCACGAAGGTAAGGCCACTCACTGCCCTCTACCCACCTGATCCACATTTCAGCCTTAATTATGGATATCTGCCAGCAACAAAACCCTGAACTTGTATAAAACTTCTTCATCTCCATACTTTGGAATGGACATTTTCATCTGCCTTCTCACTTGACAATTCTACTAGTTACCTGTCCTAAGGCTTCACCACTATGGTCGGAAAATTCTTTCTCCAAACAGAGGGCCAACCAAACCGAGCTTTGAACAGGATAGAACTCTGCCATCAGTAAAGACTTCAGGATCCGACTTCTAATTCTGATTTGTTGCTGAGGTCTTGGATTAAATCAAAACCTCTGTTTTTCAGTTTACCTGACTCTAATTTGGGTGTGATAGTCTCTCTGCAATTCACAAGAGGGTAGAGAAGATCTAAACAATGAAAAATGCAAACATTTAGCTCCTTTCCAAGAACAAAAGTCCTAATCATTATCAATCCAAACGGCCTCTCCCTACCAACACGAGACTTCCAAGTAGAAAGAAGAAAACCCCACATGACTCAGAGTAAAGAAATTTAGTAGTAAAACGAAAGGATCTTGTGGTGGCTTCATGTTTGCTGGTTTCCAAAGGAAAACCATAGCTTCACAGAACTTTGGATCTAAGGCTAGCATCTTAGAGATTACTGAATCTAACTCCTTCATTTCATAATGAGACCCCAAAGAGGGAAGGAATTAGCCTATCTTCAGAGTTCAAAGAGCATTGGGGTCACATTGGAGGCATGGTAAGCTGAATCTGGTTCACAGCATTATATATCTGAGACTGGAAGGATCTTCAGAGACCATCCAACCCAAACTCCTCATTTTACAGGTGAGAAAATTGAAATGGGAGGGGGGAGGGAACAGGGATCAAGAGAAGTGTTTCATGACTTGCCCAAGATTCTACAAGTGGTAAGAGTCAGAGGTGGGATTTGGATGAACACCTGGACTTCTAGTCTGGAGTCCCTATATGATCTAAGTCCTCCAGGATGGGTCTAACCATCCCACATGGCAGAGTGCCAGTTCTTTTGTATAACTCATCCCTGGTCCCTCTCTTTCCTGTCCATGGCCCATTTGCTTTTGTTCTTTACAAGCATCCAATCTACTGATAATTTTCTATTTGGATTTGAGCAAATCACTTGGTTTCTCTAACACTCTATTTCCTCCTCAATAAAATGGGCGGGGGGAGGACCTGGTCCCTTTGACACCCAACGTTCTAATTTCTGAGAAAGTCAAACTGAAGACCAAACTATTACTGAGGAGCTGAGCAGATCTATAATTATAGATGTTTTACTACCAAGTGTTTAAAATGTGACCTCTGGGATTCAGAGAGTGATTTTTTAAGCATCAATGTTCATGTTAAAAGGTTTAGTGTAAACAGAATAATTTAATGTTGGTTTTATATATCAGACCAGATAAAGGTCAGGGGAATCAATCCACTAAGAGTAGGTTGTTTGGTATATGGGAAGGGAAGAGGGAGGCATTGATTAAAATTTCATGGGCCAAGCTGCTTGACTGCCTTGGCTCCAGGCAGAGTTGGTAAATCTAAGTCATAAAAAACACATAGAATAAACCAAGAGGCGCAAACAGCCCATCCAGGAATCCCTCTGACTCAGGAAGGGGCAGGGAAGCATCAGGATCTCTGGTGTCCACTGGAACAAAATGGTTATTGATGGAAGAAACCAATCAATTAGCAAGGACCAATGAAACACTTACTAGGGGTCAAATATTTCAAAGACAAACAAAAACAATTACAACCTTCAAGAAGCTTACATTCTTTTTTTTTTAGGTTTTTTGCAAGGTAGTGGGGTTAAGTGGCTTGCCCAAGGGCCACACGGTTGGGTAATTATTAAGTGTCTGAGGCTAGATTTGAACTCAGGTATTCATGACTCCAGGGCCAGTGCTCTATCCACTGCGCCACCTAGCCGCCCTGAAAAGCTTCCATTCTTAACAGAAGAGATAACTGGAGATGGCCTGGGATGTGAGACAATCAGGGTTAAGTGACTTGCCCAAGTTCACACATCTAGTAAATGTCAGCTAGTAAACAGACCATTTAGTCTTCTTCAATCACGAAGGACAAGAACCTAAATCAACTAATAGGGAGCAACCAGGTGGCTCAATGGATAGAGCACTGGCCTTGGAGTCAGGTGGACAGGAATTTGAATTCAGCCTCAGACACTTAACCCCAAGAGGTAGTCAGATGAGATGCCTAGGGAGGCAAGATTCTTTCCTCTATTCATGTCATAACTGAAATAAGTTATGAAAAAATACATTTAAACCAATTTCCCTACTGTACACAGAGATGAAACTATCACAGAGGATCCATGAGCCCCCTGCTGTTTTTTGGTTTGGGTTTGGGGTTTGGTTTTTTTTAACTTAATTTTCACTACCAAGGTTTCATAAACCTCTTTCAGAGCACGGGATGCCACAACTGAGGACATTCAAATCTCAGCAGGGTGGCAGACTTATAATTGCCTCTACTGACATTTCCACAGCCTGATACACTTATTATTGTAGCAGAGTAGAAATAAACATGCAAATGGCATTTAACCTTTGAAAATCTCAAAGAAATAATTCTTCGAGCGATCCTTGCAATGATATCACTTCAATAATAATGGCAAGAAATTAAGTGCAGTGGCACCAAGAAAGAGTAACTGTTAAAAAATGAGAATTTCTTGTCAGGGCCAGTAGATTTCTTGATAATTGGTAATAATCATCATTACTAATAATGATAATTGTGTTTACATAGCACTTTAGGGATTACAAATTGTTCTACAAATGTCATCTCATTTGATCTTTACAACAACCCTGGGAGGTAGGTACTGCTATTATCCCCA
This sequence comes from Macrotis lagotis, assembly GCF_037893015.1. Classification (NCBI taxonomy): domain Eukaryota; kingdom Metazoa; phylum Chordata; class Mammalia; order Peramelemorphia; family Peramelidae; genus Macrotis; species Macrotis lagotis. The sequence goes on along the minus strand of NC_133662.1, from coordinate 247,601,672 downwards.
TTTTTCTAGAGAAGGAACCTGAGGCAAACAGAGGTTCAGTGGCTCCAATGCCAGTTGGAGTGATGCATTTTTAAGGGCTTATTATTCTTTGCTGCCATCTCTGCTTTAGAAGGAAAAGAATGGAGGGAGATGGTTCATTAGCTGTTGTGGGGAAGCAGGCTTTCTAGATGCTTTGGTGTCCAAAGTCATTCAGCTGGTAAGTAGTTGAGGTGGGATTTGAACTCATGTCTCCCTGAATCCAGGTTGAGGGCTCTTACCAGCTGTATGACCTAGTGATGCCTAGAAGAGGAAATTCTGACTTCCCAAGGCTAATTTTTTTATGGATGAGCTCCAGATTCTGAGGAAATTAACCAAAGCAACAGGGCAAGGGTTCAAATTCATTTTCTGCTCATTGTCAATTCTGTGCAGCCAGGTCACTCCTTCTCTAGGGTCAATTCCATTTTCTCATCTGGAAAACGTAAACAATCCTACTATTTCTTTCCTGTTTTTTAGGGACATTGTAAGGATGAAGATGAATCAGAGATTGTAAAGTAACCATCCGAAAAGACCATCTTTCTCCAAGGAAAAGAATACTGTCTTTGGAGTCAAGAGAAATTACGTTTTCTTCCACTTACCAGCTTTGCTATGGACAAGTTATTTCACTTTTCCGGCCTTTTTCTTCTTCATCATCTCAACCAATCAATAAACATTTATTATGCACCTACTATTTACCAGACACTAGGCTAAGTTCTGGAGACACAAAGAGTCAAAAGACAGCCCTTAGCCTCAAGAAACTTGGAATCTAATTGAAGAGGCAACATACAAACAAAGATATGCAAAGCAAGTTATATGCAGGATAAATAGAAGATAATTAACATAAGGGGAGGCGCTGGATTTCATTGGAGTGGGTTTCCTATAGATTTTAGTTGGGACATAAAGAAAACTGGAGAAGTCAGTTGTCTGACTTGAGAGAGAGAGAGAGAGAGAGAGAGAGTTCCAGACATAGAGGACAGTTAGAGATAATGGCCAGGATTAAGAGATGGAGCATCTTGTTCGTGGAACAATGGATCATGTCAATGGATCACATGTTTGGGGGTGTAAGGTGTAAGACTGGAAAGGTAAGAGGGGGCTGCATTAGAAGAGCTTTGAATGACAAACAGAGCATTTTATATACCTGGGTAATTCACACTTTGGGGAGTATACAATTTCTTAACTCATGAACAAATAAGTAAAGAAAAAGGAATGATAATTGGATGTATATTTAAATAACTGTCTTATTGATTACATGTCTTTGACTCATCCTAGATCTAGGCTGCCTTTATTCTCCCAGACCTAAGCTACCTTTTTTCTCTCTATGGCAATGTCCCAAATTCAGGAGTTCTTAGACAGGGGCTTAGATTGAACCATTTCCCATCATCCACTCCTAAAAGGAGTTTTTCCCTAGTGCAAGAGTTTCAAATACCACTTCTATCTGCTATACTTTCCACCCACAGCTTCCTGTAGAATTGCTGTACAAATAAAATGAGGAAAATTCACAGGATCACAGATCTAAGTCCCTCTCTTCATTTTATGGACGAGAAAGCCAAAATCTAGGACATTAAGTGACTTCTGAAAGGTCACATAGGTAGATAGCTTCACAAAGGATCTGATCCTCTGACTTCATAATCCTTCATTTGACTTGATTTACCTGCAAACCTTTCCATTCATGCTTCTGTTGAAGCATCTTCAATCCTCCCTTAGGCTCCTGGGGGATAAGGAGGAGGCTGTGTGAGATCCTAGCCATTGTTACTACCTGTTCATCACAAGGAGAGTAGAAAGATGGAGTCAAGGACAGGACAGATATTAGGAGAGATCCCTCCAGCTGCCATTCCTCCACCCTGAGTCAATCTCCCTCCAGTATTAGAGCTGGAGCCTCATTTCATTTTTCAAAAATTCACAAGCATTTATTTTCTAATAAATTGCAAATGTATTTTTCTAATGAATAATAAACCTCCCCCACCACTGGCATTGAAAAAGAAAAAAAAAACCTTTGTAACAAATATACATAATCAAGCAAAACAAATTCCCATACTATGTCCAGAAATCTGTGTCTCTTACAGCACTTTTAAGTCCATGATTTCTTTGTCAGGGTGTGTCATATCATTTCATAGAATCATAGAAATAGGACTAGAAGGAACAACAGAGATCATTGTGAAGTGACATGCCCAAGGTCACACAGGTAATAAATAAGATTAGAACTCAGATCCTCGACTCCAGTGGCTTTACCATGCTGCCATCTTTGACTTTTCTTGTCTTGGCTGAGGGTTGTGGTCAAGGTCAATCCTGAAACATGGAGCCAACAACTCATCAAATGGCATGGTTAAAGACCCTGTCCTGTGAACATTGAGCATAAAAAATGCCTGGGTTCCCTGGCTCCCCGGGGATATTATAAGGATCAGATGGGATGATGTATATGAGGTGCTTTGCAAACCATAAAACACCATGTAAATGTCAGCTGTTCTGTTTGAACAAAATAGGAGTCGATATGAAATTGGAGCCTCCAGTGAAAAAACATGCCTTCTGTACTAACATGTTCCCTCTAGTTCCCTTAATCTTGTGCAAACTATTAAGACATATACTAGGGGATATGGAGGTTGACTTTTTTTTAATAATTTCAATTTGATTTAGGAAAAAAACTTGACTGAGCACCCACTCTTTTCAAGTCACTATGAGAATTCCATGCCAAGCCATATGGCAGAAACCAGGCATAGACTGATTTCATGTGCAATCATGTTTTTATAACACTATGTTATGGAAATGATTGTTTTGTTTCATGAATTAAAAATAAATAAATAAATAAATGGGTTTTTTTAAGAAAGTAGTCTTTTGTCCTCAGAGTTTTTACATTCTAGTAAGGAAAGTCCATTCAATGTAACTGAATGAGATTGAGATGGCAAGAGAGAAACAGACAGACAAATAGAGACAAAAACAGAGACAAAGTCAGAGACAGAGACAGAAATAGAGACAGAGAGAGAGGCAAACACAGGGAAAGACAGAGAGACAGAGAAAGAGACAGAAAGACGGAGACAGGTGAACAATAGTCCTGAGGAGGCAGGAATGCTGATGGTGGAACAGCAAATTCTAGAAATGGCAAGAGACCCAGAAAGGTATGTGAAAGGAAAGACAGAATAAGCTTAAAAAAGGAAGAGGGAAACCAGATTGGGATGGGTTAAATTCAGAAATTTTGATTTTCTCTCTCAGGGGATAGGAAACAACTGTAGCTTTTTGAGTAAGGGGTAACATAGCTAGATCAGTGGCTTTGGAAGATCCTTTGAAAGCTACTCAGGGGGGTGGATAGGAAAGGAGATTATGCAGGGAGAACACTTGAGCCCACTCGATAGTACAAGGGAGAAGTGATGAGGCAGGCATGTAATACAAATGACTATTGATAAATGACTATGAAGTATTACTATTGATTTAACTTTTGTGTAGTATGTTTGAAAAGTAGCATACCACAATGCTATTGTTCAGTTGTGTCCAACTCTTCATAACCACATGGACTATAAGGAAAAGCACATAATCAACACATCTTTAGAGAAATTTCTGATTTACAAAGCGCTTTTTAACAAGAAAGATAGTACATTGGGATCATAGAATCCTATATCTAGGTCCAGAAGGGATCTTGGAGGCTATCTAACCCAGCCCTTTCACTTTACAGATTGGGAAATTGAGATCCAGAGATGACTAGGTTCTAGATTTGGATCTAGAAAGAATCTCAGAAAGCACCTAGTCCAATCCCTTCACTTTATAGATGAGGAAACAGAGAGGTTAAAATGCCTCAACCAAATTCACGTCTGTGTTGTCATCCCCTTTTTACAGTTAAAGAAACTAAGATCCAAGGAATTTAAGTGACTTATCAAAGATGGCACAGTTAGTAAGAATCAGGGGTGATACTTGAACCCAGTCGCTTATGACAGTGAATTTAACAGTGTTTCCCCAATCCCCTCTAGTTATGGGCTGTAATAACTTTAGTCAAATCACTAAATCTCTGAATTTCCATTTTTCTCACTAACTTTTCAGAGCTGTCAATCTCAAGCTGATGACCCTGAAATCCAGAACAAAGTGATATGGATTGCCCCTTGTCCTCGAAGAACCCCAAGGAATGTCTATCAAATCTGTGATTCTGCTTCATTTACCACCCTATACAAATAACTACACAACAGCAAAGAAGTTACGAGAGATGTTGTCTGTCCCAGCTCAGAGCTGACTAAAAATCCATTTTTCAAGACCTAAGCAAGTGACTTTTATTTAAAGACCTCATTTACAGGAGAAATCCACTCCATCCCAGTGGTCTTCGGCAAAGCTCAAACCATTAGGAAGTTTTCCCTAATATGGGACTCAAATCTGCCTCTGTGTTTTCTAGTATTCCCTCCTAATTTAATCAATCAAATACAATGATTAAAATCGTTGAACCAACAATTTCATTTCCAGGCATTTACCCCAAGGAAGTCATTGACAAAAAGAAAACTCCAATATACATCCAACTATTTTTGGCACAATTTTTTGTGATAGCAAAGAACCAGAAAGAGAGTAGATGTCCATCAGACAGGGGATGGCAAAATTAAGGGAATATGATTTTGCTGAATACGATGAAGATAAAGAAACATGGAAAATTGATATTAGATACAGAGGGAAAGAAACAGAACCAAGGAAACAACATACATAAAGACTACAATGAGATAAATGGAAAGAATATCAATCACAAAATAACTGAAAGTGAACATTGCAAAAATTAAAATGAATATTAAATGGGCCTTGGTTCCAAGAAGAGATATAAGAAGCTATATCTCTCACTCCCACTTTCCTTTGTAGAGGTAGGAGGTCCATGGACAAGGAACAATAGATTTCAATAGATTCAGTTTCGCCAAATATTATTCATTGTCCTCTATTTTTATAAATCAATCAGTAAGCATTTAAAACTACCTACTATGGGTCAGACACTGTGATGGACCCTGAGGCTACAAAGTCAAAAGTAAAACATGGTCCTGTCCTCAGGGGGCTTACATTTTATCAGGGGAAACATGTACATATGAATAAATAGGTCATAGTTGCTAGGGGGTCTCATAAAGGGGAGTGGTGATCAAACTGAGCTTTGCCAAGTATTAAGGATCTTAGAGACAGAGATGAGGAGCAATGCATTCCAGAAATAGAGGACATCCTGAGCTATGGAACAGAATGACTGGGTCACAGAGTAGATAAAAGAAAACAAATAAATGATAAACTTGGAAAAATATTTGTTTCCTCTGGGACCAAGTCTCCATCCTTTCCTATAATAGCCTTTCATATGTTTATAATAATTTGTTTTTATATCAGAAATTCTTCTGGGGTCCATGACCTTGATTTGTAAAATTATTTTGAATATATTTTATTTAGCACTTATTCTTAATCTTCATTTCCTTTTATGCTTAAAATTATGAATTTTACAAACTATCTTAATGGATTTCTTAACTTCAAAATCCAATATATTTTATTTAAAAACATTATTCTGAGAAGGGGTCTAGACGTTTCATCAGACTCCCAAGGGGCTGTGTATCACCAAAAAAAAAAAAGGTAAGCAGCTCTGTACTATATCAATATACGATTTTCATCTTTGTTTTTACTGACTCCATGACTTCATACATCAGGAAACCTACTCTCCCATCAGATCAGCTGGTTCTCTACAGTTTATCATCCTATGTAAAAACAAAAGATATCAATAACCTTAGTCTTAGATAATTGGTTGCCTGGCCAATGAGAGGCTAGATGATTTGCCTAGAATAATACAGCTGGAGTGATAATATAAGACTTGATTGTAGACCTTGCTGATCTGAGACCAGCTCTGAAGCCACTATTTCTTTTTGAGGACTTAATTGTTCTTATTAAAAGGTACTAAGTAAGGCCTTTAGGGGGCACAACCCTATTCTTAGAGGTTGGATCATGGAGGGCTCTTGCCATGACTTCTGACCCATCTTGCCCAGCTGTGTCCTCCAAAAGATAAGACTCCAGGCTAGAGGGACCATTCAGTTGACCTAGAGTTGGCCCTCCTGGGGTCCCAAGGCCAGTGTCAAGCTAATGAGGGCACAATTTCGGAAGCAATTTCATCTCTACAATTCCTCAGCCCCAGGAAGCATCTCAGGGAAAGAAAAAATATTCAGGAGTTCTATTTAGATGAATCCCAACTGCAACTCATAAATGAGGAAGAAGAAAGTCTGGAGGAGAGCAAGGGTCATTTGGGGGGAAGCGATGAAGAATCCAACCAGGCTCTTTTTTCAGAGGAAATAAGACACCTGACTCACAGCTTCTGCTGACGGACCCTGAATTCTCCAGTCTGCCAGCAATGGGGCCGACGAACTGCAAGTGGGCTCGCCTCGTGTTCCCAGAAGCTCCCGGGGAGCATTCACAAGAATTCATAAAATCATCTGTTCTGAGAAAGAGAGACAGAAAGGGACTGCTTGTGATTGACAAGGGGAAAACAGGGAGAAAGATTTAAATAAAAGAAGACTGCCTGGCCAACCATATGCCTGTGTCTCTGCATATGTGTGTGTGCGTTTGTATATATGTGTGTTGTGTGTGTCTGTGTCTGAAGAAGGAATCCAACCCTTGGGTGCCTCTCTACTTCCAAGTATATTGGAGTCTTATCCAGTTAAGACACCGGATAATTCAGTATGGACCAGTGATCACAGCTCTCCACCCCAGCCTTTTACATAGAGTCATCCCAAAATAGAAGTCAGTTCAATTCAGTGTAAGCCACCATTGGGGTACAAAGAAATAGTTCTTTCCCTCAAGGAGTTTAGTAGAGGAGATGAAGACAAAAGGCAATAACTAGGGTAGGGTGACTGGTGCTTTGGCTTTGTGTGAAGAAATTTAGAGGACACCTTTTCTCAGTAGGCAGAAATAACTGAGCTTAGAACTTACTTAGTAAAAATAACTGCTTAAATGTATAACCTATATCAAATTGTTTGCTGTCTCAAGGAGGGAGGAGGTAAGGAAGAGAGAAAATTTGGGACTCAGAATTTTTAAGTGAATATTAAAAATTGACTTTAAGTATCCCTGGGGGAAAATAAAATATTATTTTAAAAAAATAACTGGTTAAAATAGGAAGCTGCCGGCTGGTACTTCCTCCCTTACAGGGCTGTACCTCAGGTGATTCCCTGTCCACTTTCCAGGTAAGGACCTCCCCAGCTGCAACTTACAGGGTGCTTACTTCTAAGTAAGTAAGATCCCATTTCTAGAACAGGAAAGAATCTGAAAGCCCATCAGTTGGATGGAACTGAAGGAAACTGAAACCCAGAGCATTTATAAAGTACTGCCCAGTGATCTGGTGCCAACCTTAAGAGCTAGGTCTCAAACTCAAGCCCCAAATGAGGTACTTTTTCTTCTGACTCATGATGCATCGCTCCCCCATAAGACTTTGTTTCCTGAGATCTAAAGTCTCTCCCCAAGATTGCCTTCCCAAACTGAATTTGTCTTAAAATAGATGAATTTGATTTGGGTGCCCTTCATACTGCTTTCCCTAGGGCATATTGTATATTACTAGTCCCCAGCAGTGGAATTAGTCATTAGGACTCTGATAAGACCAGTATACCAATGACTCTATCACAAGGCAGAATGTGTTCAGTACTATTACAGAGAGTGGGTGCCAGCAAAAAGTCCTGGAGGCTCAAAGGAGGGAGAATTCACTTCTGGGTGGAAATATCTGGGAAGTTTGCAGGGAATTGATAACATTTAACCTGGTCTTAAACAATAAATATTTGGAGATATTGAGAATGATGATGATGATGATGATGATGATGATGATGGTGATGATGATGGTTGTCCTTTCTTGAAGACTGACATCAGGAAGGTGATACCATGGCAAGCACATGAATTGGATTTGAGTGAGGGACATATAAATATACAGTGCTAAGTCCCCAATCTCCTCCAGAGCCATCTGGGTCAAGTGGTCAGATATAGAACAGGACAAGTGGAGATGGTAGGGAAACTGTAGAGGCATGGAAGTTAGAAAGGAAGAGAATTACTTTGCAGAGTTTTAAGAAGTTCCCTTTGACTGGAGCCTAAGGTATAAGAAAAATAGCCAGCTTAAGAAACTTAAGTTAAATTTTAAATGATCATAGAGATCCAGAAGAGAAATCTCGTCCAATCTCTTCATTTTGCAGATAAAGAACTGAGACCTGGATAAGGAAATTTGCCAAAGGTCACCTAATCAGTAGCACAGCTGAGATTTGAACCCACATTCTTGGACTCCAAATGCAGTGATCTTTCTTAAGATTACCAGTACCCTAAGCAAGCATGAGTGTAGAGGAGGGCAGGTTCTGAAATCTAAGGTTCGTTCTCTAGGTAGTGGGAAAGCAAGGGCCTAGTATGGTCAGAACTGTGTCTCAGGAAGGCTCATCTGGTAGGGATGGTGAATCTGGAGGATGGCCTGGAGAGGAAAGGTTTTGGAAGAGGTAGACCAATTAGGAGACTCCATGAGAGAAGTATTGAGAATTCTAACTTTTGCTGCTGCTCAGTTTTTCAGTTGTGTCTAACTCTCTGTGACCCCATTTGGGATTTCTGTCTGTCTTTCTATCTCTGTCTTTTTCTCTATCTCTGTCTCTCTGTCTCTGAATCTGTCTCTGTCTCTCTGTCTGTGTGTGTCTCTGTCTGTCTGTGTGTGTATGTGCCTCTCTTTCTGTCTCTCTCTCTCTGTCTCTGTCTCTCTCTCTGTCTCTCTGTCTCTCTCTGTCTCTCTCTCTCTCTCTCTCTCTCTCTGTCTCTGTCTCTCTCTCTCTCTCTCTCTCTCTCTCTCTCTGTCTGTCTGTCTTTCTATCTCTCTCTCTCTCTCTGTCTCTGTTTCTCTATCTATCTCTCTCTCTCTATCTCCTGAGTGACCAGTTCCTGTTGCTCAGTGGCCACTTCTTCAATAGCCTTACCCCCAATGCTACTCTCAAAGAGACCAAAGGATCCGGATATAAGAGGCTGTTGTGTCACCAAAATGTCACTCACAAGGACATGCCATCCGAAATGACTTAGAAGAAGGCGCCAGCTCCAGTTCCAAGCCCTGGTTGTTAAGTTGTCGCTGTGATCCTTCACATCTCACAACTCAACAAAGGCTACAAATGTGAACTTGGTTCCTTGTTCTGTTGATTGTCTGGACTTGAAAAAGTGCTGAAGAAAATGTTTAAAATGAAAATTTAACTTAAAAGTGTGCCCTGCCAACTTGCCCCCTCCCAAAGAGCTGGTTGTTAAATGTTTATCAGCACACCCCTGTGAGAGCTGCTCGGCTAAGCTCTACTGCAACAGCATGGGCTGTGCCAGAGCCAAGGATAACCAGGAGCGGTCCCCTAATTACTTGCATTTCACAAGCAAAAATATCAGGAAAATAGTCCTGTACTATTAACAGAAGCAGCAGAGTCAGGAAGATGAATTCAAATCCAGTATCAGACAGCTCCAAGCTGTGCTACTCTCAGCAAGTCTTTGTCTGCCTCAGTTTCCTCATACGTAAAAGGGGATCCTAATAGCACCCATCTCACAGAGTTGTAGTGAAGATAACATGAGATAATATTTATAAGGTGCTTTGTAACTACTAAAGTGCTATATGAGAGTTGACTGATATAAGACAGGAGCAGGAGTCCTTCCAGCGGAGACAATAATGAACTTGGAACATGCTCATTTGGAGTCTTAGCAGAACGTTCAGGTGGAGACACCCAGCAGGCACTGGCAATGCAGGTCATGTGCTCAGAGAAAGGTCAGCTTCAAGTGAGAGGGGAAATGGCCTTAATGACTCCCTCTGGGGCTCTACATAGGAGATTTTAATATCTCAAAATTGAATTTTTAAAAAATTTAGAGTGAAAAAGGGGTCACTCTAGACTTCTTTAATCATGTCCCAGCTCTACCTGTCAGTCAACAAAGAATAGAAGCTCTCTGAGGACAAAAGTGGGGCACCAGAAAATGTATTCAGGGTTAAGGATAACACAATGCCAAACCCTAAGAAGCATCAGCATAAGCCAATGATGGAAGATTCTAGCACACCCACCTTGCCCATTCCCTATCTCCCCTAGAATCATGAAAGCATAGGTTTCTGAAGAGTCATCTCTGGAGAATTTTGAATGGGAATCCAAAGGTCATTTAGACCCACCCCCTCATTTAATAGAGAGGTGACTGAGGTCCTGAGGTGTGAAATAGCTAAGACATCCCAAGGTCATCCATCCACCAAGTGGCTCCACTCCACCAGGAGGTAAACCATTCCCCCTGTGTCCTTTGCAGAGTTTTCTTGAATCCCCCCCTTGACTCCAATGCAAATCTTCTCTTTAAACATCACTGAGAGAGTCCTTACCAAATCTGCTAGTAGGTGGAGGCTGTCCTGAGAAACATGAGATGTTTGCTCCCCCATCTCCATATTGCTGTTTGACCTTGACCAGGTCACTTTCCTTCTCTGATTTCCTTATCCATTCTCTCCTCTATCCAGTGAAGGGATTTGAGACAGATGATCTCCACAGTCTAAGACTCCAATACGTGATGCTATTTGAGTTTTTCCTGGACCCAAAAGACTTCTGCCTTAGTCTGGGTGAGTGGAATTGTCAGAAGGAGCTGCCTGGCCATTGAGCTTTGCTGAGGACACTGTCACTGTCTTGGCTGGGACCCAAGCTGTTAAGGTCCTGCCCAGCCTCCAGGAAAGGAAGCTGGGAAGCCCAGCTCATTCCAACACTTGAGATCTGCTCTGAACAAGTAAATAATCACCTTGGGTCCATGTTCTTCCTTCCTCTGCCCAGGGACTTCAAGGTCAATGTCTTTGGCAATGACTCTGAAGCTTGGGAGGAAAGGAAAGAAGAAGACTAGCCCAAGGAATCCATCTGCTATCTGGCAGACCCAGGCAAAATGACTGAGTGGGCAAAAGTTTGTCTTTGACATCCCTACTGCCCACTCCCAAGTCCTTTCATTCATTTATTCATTCAATCATTCTTTCTTCAATAAACTGAGAGATGGAGAGTAGGATTGAAAATAAAAGCTAGGTGGCACAGTGGCTAGAGTACCTGCTCTGTAGTCAGGAGGATCTGAATTCAAATTTAACCTCAGATACTTGATACTTAACTAGCTGTTTGACCTTAGATAAGTCACTTAACCCCATTGCCCCACAAAAACCGGGGGGGGGGGGGGAGAAAAGAAAGGCAGTATAGTATAGTATAGTATAGTATAGTATAGTATAGGAAAATTGTACTAGATTTGAAAGCAAAATCTGTGTTCAAATCCCACTTCTGTCACTCATAAGTGACCTTGAGCAAGTAATTTCCCTTTTCTAGTCCTATGTCCTCATCTTTAACATGGACTGGTTAATCTTTAAGATCTTTTCCCAAATCTATGACCCTAGAACAAACATAGGGCTAGTTAGATGGTGCAGTGGTTTGACTGTTGGATCTAGAGGCCAGGTCCAATCCAATCCCAGACATTTGCTAACCAGGCAAGTCACTTCACCCTGTTGCCCTCAGTTTCCCCAACCATAAAATGAGCTAGAGAAAGAAATGGCAAACCATACCAACATCTCTGCCAATAAAATTCTAAACGGGGTCACCAAGAATTGAATATAACTGAACAACAGTAACAAAACAAGCTTATATGTAGTATCTAATAAAGCCCCATGTGTGGCCATGCTGTGGGAAAGACAGAAAAATAGAGCAGGCTCTACTCTCACAGCATAGTAGAGAGACAAGAGAAGTATGTACATTAAAATCATATGAGAGGGGCAGCTAGGTGGTGCAGAGGATAAAGCACCAGCCCTGGAGTCAGGAGTACCTGGGTTCAAATCTGGTCTCAGACACTTAAAATTACCTAGCTGTGTGGCCTTGGGCAAGCCACTTAACCCCATTTGCCTTGCAAAAACCTAAAAAAAAAATCATATGAGACTGCCTGGGCAGGCATCATAAGAAAGGTATAAAACCAAGAGGGATTCAAAGAAGGAAGAGATCATTTCCATCCTGGGAGTGGGGCATAAAGAGGAAACAGCAAAGACATCATGAAGGAGGTGGCATTTGAACTGAGTCTTGGAGGATAAGTAAAATTAGAAAAATTTAGGCCTGGAAAGGAGCACAAAGATTATCTGATTCAGCTCCCATATTTTACAAATGAAGAGACTGAAGCCCAGAGAATAAGTGGCAGGTCCAAGGTCACTCAGCTGGTAGAAAAAATGAGTAGAAACCATTGAGTTAGAGTTGGAAGGGACCTCAGAGGTCATCAAAACCAATCTCCATTTTACAGATGAGGAAACTGAGACCCAGAAATGCCCTTCATCTCTAGACCCAAGTCATTCAATCAGTATTTGAGAAATCTGGAGCTCAAACCCCATTCCCCTGACTCTGAATCCACAGCCTTTTCCATTACCATCATGGAAGGTGAACATCCAGGTTATTTTGACATCTTTATTCCCCTTTGTTTCCCAGGAGTGAACGTTGAAGGCCAGACCTGGGACTGGCTAGCCCCAATTTCACACTGCCAGTGGCTGGGATTAGAACTTAATCCTGACGGGCATTTCACCAGGCAGAGATGGGGTTAAGGAAGATGACGGGAGGGCTTCCCAAGGAGAGGAAACAGTGTCCGAATAATCAAGGAGATTGGAAAATGGAATACTTGCTGAATGCTGAGCAGGCCGCCTAGGCTGCAGCCCCAATCTGCAGGGGAGAGAAAATTATTGGAAGAATGGCTACAGGCCAGAGCTGGAGGGGAGGGGTGAGATGCTTAAATACTAGGCAATGGGATCCAGGGGAAAGAATGCTGGCTTTACCATCAGTTCAACTGAATTCAAACCCTGATTCTCATGATTGTTGACTAGATGACCTTGGGAAAGAAATTTTCTAGTGAACATTTGTAGCTCGGCAAAATTTACCAAAATTTCTCATTTAATCCTTACAACAACCCTGGGAAGTAGTTACTCCCCATTTTTACAGATAAAGACACTGAGGTTAAGTGGTTTGGCCAGGGTCACATAACTTCTAAATTGCATGAAATAGGTTTCACAATCCTGATTCAAAATTGCAGGTCTTCCTGATTCCAGGTCTATCATTCCATCCATTAGGCCTCAGTTTCCCTAATTGTATAATTAGGGAATTGGACTAGAGGTTTATGAAATCTCTTGCAGTTCTTAACGTATGGATCTGCAATAATTATATTGATCAAACTTGGTCCTGGGAAAGAGAAGCGAGGAGAGAAAGTAGAAAACACCCCCTTCCCTTCTTTGCAGATTCAGGAAAGCTGTGGCGCATTGTACTGTCTGTGAGGGGTTGGTTAGTTTTGCTGACCTGATTTTCTTTCCCTCTCTTTGTTAAAAGAGATTGCTCTCTGGGTTGGAAGAGAAGTGGGGAATCTATTCAGAAGTAGAGGCAACAGCGAAACCAGAGCTAGCAATACAACTTCTGGTTTTGATGCAAGACCAGAGATTTTTGAGCAGGGGTGGGGCCAGATCAAGATGTGCTTTGAGATTAATGTAGCAGGAATATCTCAGGATTAATGGGAGGAAGGGCCAGTGACTACAGGGGAAGAGAACCTCTAAGAGATGGTAGCAACCAGACCACGGAGGAAGGTGTCAGGAGAGGAGGGCCTCAGGGAGGGAACAGGGTTTGATTGAAACAAGAACGTTTGCAAATTCCGATATTGTGGACTGAGGAAAAACATTGCTACAGACTAGTAGTTGGGAAAAAAACTGGATTAGATGACCTTGAGATCACTTCCAACTCTGTAACGCTTCTGGACATTGTCCAGGCACTTCTGGTTCCTTATGTTCTTATTTGGATGTTTTCTTAGCAAAGATGCTGGAGTGGTTGGTATTTCCTTTTCCAGTTCATTTGACAGATGAGGAAACTGAGGGATACGGGTTGAAATGACTTGTCCAGTACTGCACAGCAAGTAAATATCTGAGGCTGGATTTGAACTCACAAATGAGTATTCCTGATTCTCTCTCTCTCTCTCTCTCTCTCTCTCTCTCTCTCTCTCTCTCTCTGTCTTTGTTTCTTTGTCTCTCTCTGTCTGTGTCTCTATCTGTGTCTCTGTCTCTGTGTCTGTGTACATCTGTCTGTCTGTCTCTCTCTTTCTCTCTGTCTGTCTTTGTTTCTTTGTCTATGTGTCTCTGTCTCTGTGTCTCTGTGTCTGTCTGCATATGTCTCTCTCTCTCTCTCTCTCTCTCTCTCTCTCTCTCTCTCTCTCCCTTGTCTCTCACAATGGCACCCCCAGCTAATACAGTGATTACCCCCAATAGGTAATACATTCCACTTCAATTGAGAGGCAGCTGAGTTTGGATTCAACATCAGGACTTAAGCTCTCATTTCTGGAAAACACATCTCAAATGCATGTAATCCTTGGTATCGGAAAATGTGTTGGCTTTTTCTTGTTTAAATCACCTAGTATTAGCCCCAAATTTTAGTAACTATAGTTGCTACCCTTGTAAAATGCTGTTGTTGCTAGTGGCATTCCTGCTGTGTTAATGATTAAGCACATTGATTTCCTTTTGGACCAAAAAAAAAAAAAAAAAAAGAAAAGAAAAGTAAAAGAAAAAGAAAAAAGCAAAGAAAATGTTTTCAGAATTTCTTGGGAGATAATTCCAGAACAGCAACTGAAGCCACCCATTGAAGGCAAATATCAGTAAAAACTTAAAATTTCTCTCTCCTCTCTCTCTCTCTCTCTCTCTCTCTCTCTCTCTCTCTCTGTCTCTCTCTTTCTGTGTCTGTCTCTGTCTCTATTTCTCTCTCTCTGTCTCTCTCTCTCTCTCTCTCTCTCTCTCACACACACACACAATCATTCTCCTATTTTCATTAAAACATGGTGGCAAGGCAATTGACCCATGGTCTGACAAGAGCCTTGATGAATTTATCTGTCTCTCTCTCTCTCTTCAATTCTAGGGCTACCTTTAGACCAGGGCTTCCTAACCTGGACTCTCTGAACTTGGTATTTTGGTTTCTTGGTTTTGTTTTGTTGGCTTTTGAATATTTTAATAACTAGAGGGTCCTCCAAAAAGCCATAATAGCTTTAATAGTTTAAAACTGCACTACAACTTTTAGGATATGCTCTATCTCACCATAATTGTATTGCTTTGTAAGCCTGTGTATTTTATTTCATGCATTTAAATACATTCTGAGGAGTCCTTAGGCTTCACCAGAATGCCAGATGGGACCATGACACCAAGACAAGATTAAATGCTGGTACATAGTAGGTGCTTAATAAATATTTATTGATTGAATAACTTGATAGAATAACTCAAGATTCTAAGATTGTATTCCTAAAAGTATTTTAAATAAATTTTATTGATTTAAGTGTTTACATAATGCACATTTCTGAATTACCTTCTCTCTCTTCCATAGAGTAATGGTCTTTATAATGAAGACTTTTAAAAGAGGAGAGAGAAGTGGGAACTTCAGCAAAACTCTCCAATATATTGAAAATGTCTTTTGTTACTTGGAGTTATTCACCCCATAGTCCTCCACTTTCATAAAGGAGCAGTGGATAGGAAGAGGTGTTTTCTTCTGTCTCTTCTTGGAGACCAGGTTTGGTCATTAGAATTTCCTAGCATTCAGATTTGAGCTTTTTTCTCATTTTTATTTCCTTTGCTTTCTCACACTCGCCCATTCCTTCTTACTTCATTCTGCATCAGTTCATATAATCTTCCCAAGCTTCTCTCTTTTCATCATTATTGCCATTTCTTACATAACCCTTACGTTGTGGCTTTAGAAGCAAGTCTATTAACAGGAGAAAGAGTAAGAGAGTCTATTGAGAATTCATTTTTGCAAATCCTGTGATTGCAGAGGTTCCTTACCTGGACAGCTTTCCCCGTTGTAATTATGTGTTCTTCTGTTGGATTCAGGAGGACAGGAGTTCGAATCCAACCTCAGACATTTGCCACGTACTAGCTGTGTGACCCAGGGCAAGTTGTTTAACCCTGACTGTCTCCCATCCAGGGCCATGTCCAGTCATCCTGCTTCATTTCTGCCACTGGACCCAGATGGCTCTGGAGGAGAAAGTAAGGCTGGTGATTTAGCACAGCCTCCCCTCACTCAAATTCAGTTTATGTGCTTATCATGGTATCTACCTCCTTAATGTCATGGTCTTCTTTTAAAATAAAATCCAAGAGAAAGAATTGTGGAGTTTAAACAAAGACCAAAGACTATTATCTTTAATTTAGAAAAAACCGTTATCTTATTATGTAATTTTGCTTTCTCTTATACTTTATTTTTCTTCCTTAAGGATATGATTTCTCTCTCATCACATTCAACTTAGATCAATATATGCCATGGGGGTTGGGGGGAAGGAAGCAAGAGTATGGGAAAAATTGCAAAACTCAAAATAAAATCTTTCTGAAAAAAAAGAAAGAAAATTGAAATAATGAAATAAAGACAAAACATTATCATTATTTGTTCTTCTGTGTTCAGAACACAGGTGGCAGGTTTGGGGGGGTTGGGGGAGGGTTGATTCTTACTATTTAAACAGGTCCATGTGATCATGTTTGAAAAGGTATAAGCATCTATTTGTGAGGCAATGGGGACACACTGGTCTCCACAACCACCTGCGATATACTCATCACTAGATTATTTTAAGAGCATCAAGGCATATCTTTGACACTGGTGATTGAAGATAAGGAGATAGAGACTGACAAAGAGTGGGTGGAGTTATTGATAAAAAGTAATTCTGCAGGCAAAAATGAGAAGTGCCATTTTCTGTTTGGGATGCCCAACAGGTTGTACATTGTCTTAAGATCATTTGGAAGGAGCAGGGAGAGCAGGGAGAGAAGGACCCCAAAATAGGATGGTGTAACCATTCTCTGTATCAAGCCCCAAGAGACTGGAAAGACCCAATGTCCTCTCACACACCAATGCAACAAGGAGCAACCATTGACCAGATCTGCTCTCCAACATTTTTCTGAATTGTCATTTTCTCAGCCCCTTGAGAAAAGAGTCAAAGGGACATAAAGGGTCACAAAATTCAAAGACATAAAGAGATCAGTGTGAGTACGTGAATATGTCTATGATGTTATGCTAGAAGCTGTCCCCAAACTGAGAAAAGATAATTCTGTCACAGAATTTGTGGCAACCACTTCGAAGTCCTTTTCTTGGGAATCAGTGAATTGTGAGAGATCCATGAATGTCGGCCCACAAAGGAATGATGGAAACAAGGTCTTGTGCAACAAGTCAACAAGTCTGACTGGTTCCCAGGCCCCCAAAACAGGAACCGAGAGACTTCAGTAAATGGTTGTGTGGGCTTTTAATAGATCTTGGGCAAGTGCTGAGCCAGAAGAACAGAGCATCTACTTTATATGGATGGCCATAATAAGGCTGCCTTTAATAAAAGCAAAACTGCTATAATGGGAACATGACTTTTCAAGGTTGGGAAGGCTTTCATCTAGTCCGGTTTCCTGTCTTCAGGCAGTACTAGACTGATGACATTCCAAATGGGAGAGTGTGTTATATATTTTAAAGAGATCTAATGCTTGAGTGTCTCTCATTTCAAATCATTTTCTCCCTAAATTTTGGGGACCCCACTTTTTATGCTTGCCTGAAAGTATCATTTTACCTTAAACCCCATAACCAACTGTATGTATTTTCACAGTGCTGACTTTGGAGATTTTTTTCTGGCCTGATCTTGGAATTGGTTCTGGAAGCTTCTATCTAGCACTACCCAGATTCTGACCCAGTTCTAGTCATGGTACGTGAGCATTTCACAGTTAAACATATAAATACCACTATGGAAGAAAGACAATTAGCAAATTTACTAATCATATTGGGCAGCCGGATAGGCTAGTGGATACAACACCAGGTCTGGAGTCAGGAAGACTCATCTTCCTGAGTTCAAATATGACCTTGATATTTACTGTCTGTGTGATCTCCGGCAAATCATTTCATCCACATCTGTCAAATGAGCTAGAGAAGAAAATGGCAAACCACTCCATTTCTTTGCCAAGACAATGCCAAATGGGTGATGAAGGGTTACATGTGACTGAAACGAATAAACAACAACAAAACAATATTAATAATGTAGTTCATCTGATAAATAAGAGGTTTTGCTTTAAATTTAGCCCTGGGATGGCTAGGTGGAACAGTGGATAGAGCACCAGCCCTGGAGTCAGGAGTACCTGAGTTCAAATACGACCTCAGACACTTAATAATTACCTAGCTGTGTGACCTTGGGCAAATCACTTAACTCCATTTGCCTTGCAAAAAGATAAATAAATAAATAAAGTTAGCACTGGTCACAAGTTCAAGAATTTCTTTTTTGGCAAGGAAATGGGGTTAAATGACTTGCCCAAGGCCACACAGCTAGATAATTATTAAGTGTTTGAGGCCGTATTTGAACTCAGGTCCACCTGGCTCCAGGGTTGGTGCTCTATCCACTACATCATCTAGCTGGCCTGTTCAAGAACATTTTCATTCTCTTCATATTTGACACCAGGAAATCTAGCTCAGTCAGTACTTTCATACGCCAGCTTATTCAGTAAATAAAGCTTGATTAAGCAACCACAATACAGCAGGACCTGTGCTAAGCCTGGGGGTTCAAAGAAAAGCAAAATAGCTCCTGTCCTCAAGGAGCTTATATTCTAATGGAATTTATAGTATGAAAACAATTCATGATGAACTAATCTACCAAAAGTGGAGTTCCAGTGGACTGCAATCACAATATAAATCTACAGTATGATATGGCAGCCAAGAAAGTTATTAAGATCTCAGGTTCCATACAAAGAGTCAGTATCCAGGACAAGAGAGGTAGAAGTCTCTGCCTTTGGTTAGATCCCATAAAAAATGTGGTGATTTATTTTATTTGCCACATTTTGGGAAGAGCATTGGTAATCTGGATACCATCCAGAGTAGAGCAACCAAGATGGCACCGGATCTCAGAATTGCACCATATGAGGAGCCACTGAAGTAATTGCAAATGTTTGTCCAGGACAATAGAAAACAGCATGGATATGATAGCTGTCTTTGAAACCTTAAAAGACTGTGACTTGAAAAGAGATCAAATCTTGGTCTAAGAGGACAGAAACAGGAGTAGTATTGGGAAGATGCAAAGAACAGTTAAAATAAGGACCTGCCTAACAACTGGAGATGTTCCAAAGCATAATGGTCTTTCTCTTTAAGCAAAGTTTGAATAATCATTTCCTCAGGATGTTATAGAGGTTCTCCAACATCCCTCCCAACCTCAACATTCTGTGATTATTTAAAAATCAAAATATAATTCTTAAATTTGTCCATTGATTATCCAATTTTTAGACATTATCTTTAGTCTTTTTCATGTTCCAAATTAGATTAGAAGCCTCCTGAAGGCAGAAGATGTGCCTTCTTACCATTTAAGTCCCTAGAGCCCAGAACTCTCCCTTGCATGAAGTGGACAAGAGATATTTAGAGAAATGTTCAAATCAGTATTGAGCTAACACATGTAGAAGCTTTATATTCTCAAATGTTCTCGATGTGTGGCAACCAAACAGTCCAGTTCTCCTCCTAATCTCCCACTGAGGTCACCCCAAAATTTAATGTGATCTTACAAGATCAGTGATATAAGGAGGTATACAAAGAAACAGTAATGTCATTCAATCTTTCTGAAAGATTTTGCCAATTAATCAATAAACATCCATTTATGAAGTACTGCATTTATGGCATTGGGGTAGAAAGCCAAAAATGGAAAAGTCCATCCTGCTTATGTCAGATCAATTATAATACTCAAATGTGACAAATATTCTTCCATGTTTTCAATAGTAACTACAAAGCATTTAAATTTTTTTATTAGATTTACTTATCATTTTTATTAGATGGCTCCTAGAAATCTGGCATCCTAAGTTATCTGGTCCTGTGGTGAATCAAGAAGCTAAAAAAAAGAATATACAATGATTAGTGTGTCTGTGTAAATATGTAGCTTACTTAATGAATGAAAATATGTGTGTGGATGTATTAGTGAATACGCAGCCTGGCTTCAGAAGTAATTTTTGTTATTGCTCTCATGTTGTTGCTTCATATATTTTGGTAACTTTTTATTGACCTTTTAATAAAATTGGGTGGCTAGGTAGCACAGTAGATAGAGCACCGGCCCTGGAGTCAGGAGGACCTAAATTCAAATGTGACCTCAGACACTTAATAATTACCTTGCCATGTGACCTTGGGAAAGTCATTAACCCCATTGCCTTGCCAAAAAAAAAAAATGGGCTTTCTTAGCCAGGAATGATGACATGAAGAAATGAACACATGCCTCTTTGCTGATGCCCCTCCAATGGGACGAAGGACAAATTCATAGAGATCAGTGGATGGATCATGTTTAATCCCCAGATCAATGTCTTTAAATTTGGATCCCAAAGTCAGTGTTTCCTATGTCTGAGAAGTAATTTTTCCTGCACACACAATCTCACACCTTCAATGCCTTCTCCAAAAATCTCTGTGGCATTGATTCCCTTAACTGTAAAGTGCATTACCATGATCCTTGCCTTTCTCCTGATGCCAAAGGACCTGGTAGACTGACTTGGGGAGAATCCTGGTGTCTAGCCTGTGAGCTGCTCCAACACTGCAGTTCTCCAGGACAGCTTGCCCTACCGCCCTCCTCAGAACAGATGTGGAGGCTGAACTTTCTATTGAACACTTCCCACATGGAACCCTCCTTTTCATCTTTATTTTGCATTACGATGAAAAGTCAGGAGAGCATGTGGCTGTTGTTGAGTCATTGCAATCATGTCTGATTCTTCATGACCCCCTTTGGTGGGTTTTTTTTTTTGGCAGAGATACTGGAGTGGTTTGCCTTTTCCTTCTCCAGCTCATTTTATAGATGAGGAAACTGAGACAAACAGGGTGAAATAATTCACTCAGTGTCATACAGCTAGTAAATGTTTAAGGATGGATTTGAACTCGGGAAGATGAGTTGTTCTGATTCCAAGCCAGGCTTTCCACCCGTTTATGCCATCTAGTCTCAGAGAGCAGTAACAATATTTTAACATTATAGGAGAGGGCTATGGTTCTCTGAGAAAAGCAAGTGAGATAGTGGGCAGAAGCAGACAAAGAAGCTAAAGAGGTTTCTCATCCTGAAGAAAATCACTAAAATGCGTGAGTAAATGGACGAAGATAGGGAAGGTTACTTTGATGATGATGATGAACTCAAAGATGATCATGGCAGGGAGGCGATGCCATGACAAATAAGAAAACTGGGTTCAAATTCAGATTCAGACAGTTGAAGCTAACCACATGACCCTGAGCAAGGAAAGCTAAGTGACTCAGTGGATAGAGCACCAGCTCTCCAGTCCAAAGGACCTGAGTTCAAATTCAGCTTCAGACTTGATAATAGCTGTGTGAGCTTGGGAAAGTCACTTAACCATTACACTATCTCACCAAAAAGAAACAAAAAACAAAAACCCTGAGCAAGTCACTTAACCCAATTGCCTCACACAACAAACAAACAAAAAAAGTTGTTCTATGGTCTGGTAATAACTGATATTTGTAAAGCATTTTAAATATGCTTCCTCATGTGAGTCTTATAAACTTTAAGAGTCAGATACTAGAATTACTGTTTCCTATTTTTCAGATAAGGAAACTGAGGTTCAATGATTTGCCAATGGGCATGGTTAGTCAAAATGAGAATGTGAACTCTAGTCTTTCTGACTTCAGTCTATTATATTATCTGTTACATCTGGCTATCAATCCCATTCTGCAGATCTAATTTTCTTTTAAAAAGGTAACAAGTATTGGGGGAGGGGGTATTCACTATGTATCAGGGGCAATCCTAAGCACTAAAAATACAAATACAATCCAAAAAAAAAGGGTTGACCTCACCCTCAAAAAAGTTTTTATTGTACCCTCTGAAGGGTACAATGGCAGAGTCCAGTAAGTCAGAAGCTCATCTGGGAAGGAAGGAAGCATGGCCTGCCTGGGCAGGTCTCCAAAATGGAGATCTCAAAGGAATTCACCAATGGTTCTCCCAAAATGGTGGAGAGCAGTTTCTGGGTGAGAAGACTTTCTTCCCTGCCTCCTCCTCCTTGCTCAACCAGTCCCCCACCTCTGGATCTGACATACTGATTGTGTCTCTATTCACTGTGGTGAGAGGTTACTTTATGGATGTGTCCATGGAGGGCATGCCAAAGTCTAAATAAAAACCTCAAGGAGCTCATCTGGCTGTCTAATGGGTCTCAAGTGGATCTCTGGAAGAGATTAAAAAGGTCACATGCAGGTGGTGATTAGTCATCTCTAGGAGTTGATTAGATTAGGATGATAGATCCACCCTGATTTCCTCATTTGAGGAGATGGTCACTCCCATCTGGTTGGTCATAAACCTGGCTATTTAATAATCCTCTTGGTTAACAAGGAAAAAGAAAAAATGTAAGGGATTAAAGCTGTGGGCATGAAGGCCTGCCAAATGGAAGCTTGGGGACAAAAGTCCCCTGGTGATTTCAAAAGGCCTAAAAGAGATTTGGACCAAAACGGAGACTGAAGCATTAGGCAAGGTCAGTGTATCCTTTTCAGGCCAGGATCTGGCAGGGGGCACAGTGGGTGTCCCCATCACCCCTCCACATGATAGCATCGTGCTTACACAGTTGAAAACTTGCTTCTGTAAATGTAAGAGCAGAAACCAAGTGGAGAGCCTGCAATTTCTCAAACCACTAATTGCAAAAGGATTGTGAATAAAGGGATTTATAATTGGCAGAGATATGGGAATGGTTGCAAGGCCAGGTGATAGAGCAGAGAGTGAAATATTAAACAGCAAAAAACAATTAACACCTTCCTGTGAGGGGGCAGCAGGGCTACTTAATCATAACTCTGCATATTGTAGTTCAGAAAAGAAAATTAAACTGGGGGCAGAGGTGGAGCAGGTTAAATGTCATCTCTCTTTGAGAGTAAGCCTTCAGTCTTCCTTTTGCTCCTTCCTCCCTCCTTCCACCTCTCTCTCTCTCTCTCTCTCTCTCTCTCTCTCTCTCTCTCTCTCTCTCTCTCTCTCTCCATCTCTGTCTCCATCTCTATTCCACCAGTTCCACTGCTTTTGGATGTCTTTGGACCTGGCCGTCATGCCTTCCTTCCCCAGGAAACTCATCATTGGCAGATCTCATTATCCTGCAAAATTGAATCTGCCTGAAATGAATCACATTTCATCAGTAACCATCAGAACTCATCACTGTCTCTGCCCTTTTGATTGGACCCTCTGACTGGATGGCAGAGCAATGGACTCTATGATCTCTAAGAAAGGGGCATGCCAAAGGGGTCTATTCCTTTCCCACCAGCTACACTTCTCCAACTCATGCCTTGACTCCTAATGCTGATATAGGATCACAGATTCAGACCTAGATGGGTCCTCAAAGGCCTTCTAATCCTCTTATTTTCTAAAGAAGGAAACTGAAACCCAGAGGTATTACAATTTAGGATCATAGCTCTGGAAGATGCTTCAGAAACCATTTAATCCATCACCACCATTTTACAGATAAGGAAACTAAAGCCCAGAGGTCATACAACTTAGGGTCATAGCCCAGGAAGGTGCCTCAGAAATCATCTAATCCACCCCCACCCCTTGCCATTATCTGGAAAAGAAAAGCAATTTGGCCAGGTTCACAAAAGTAACAAGTATTTGAGACAGGATTTGAACCTAGATTGTCTTTACTTCAAGCCCACTATTCCAAGCCATCCCACTAAGAACAGTCAATTTTCCCATCTTGTAATGATAGACAAGACCTGGTTTTCCATGACCCAACTGAAGAAAGCTTTATAGATAGTATTCATCTTTAATGCAACCTCCTATAACTTATCTCCCAACATGAAATTGATATAAATTGATTGTTACCAACAGCATGTCCCTGTCTGTGCCCATTAAGGAATAGCTCATTGCTTTTCAATTAATCCATGGAATCCATCCATGGACCATCTCCATAGAGAGAGTGAAGAAAATGTGTTCGAGCTGTTTGCTTTGCTTTCCAGAAAGAAGGAAATGAGGATACTCAAATGCCCCCAGTGATATTTTCCTTTGCACATATAAATTTGGCTCTGTTTCCGTATGGGGAAATTGGATTCCACAGATAATTGAGAATTGAATTACAAAAAAATCAGACATTTTTAGGACAATGTATTCCATCTAGTTTCTATTTTTCCTTGGGTGAAAAGGGGCACTTTAACAATATTGGAGAGTGAAACTGTCAGCAGCATTTTGTGTATATTTGATAGAGCTATCCGAGCACTCCCTCCAACCCCCAGGACTTTCAACTTCTCATTCTGTATCACACACATCCCACCTGCTAATGATTTTGGAAGACTAGAGGTCACTCATCCAGATGTTCTGATCACTTATTTTTTGTCAATTGTGACTTGCAATTTAGCAAATTATTCACTTCCAGAGTTTCACATTCACACTTCACAGAATCATATCTTATAGAATATAGATATGTATGTGTATATTTTAATGAAACACATATGTACACATCATTTTAGGGAAATTTTAACACATATCTAATATCTAATACATATATATATATATATATATATTAACCTAGGTCTGTCATTTCATCAGCAAAGGGGCCTCCTAGGAAAGGACTTCCTCTGCCAAATCACATCAGACCTTTCTCTGCAATTTAATGCCAGAAAGGCCACTTCCCCGGGGTCCCACAACCAATGCAAGGACTTAATAAATGGATTGTCATTCGTTCTTCCATTTATGTATCCAAAACGGGCCTCAGATCTAGATTTTCCTGCCTCTCCAAGATCAGATCTCTACAAGGCGTGGTATGTGTGTGATGTGAGAATAGATGTGCATCCATAAATAGATACATATGTGTCTAAATATATATATATATATATATTTTAAGTAAGGTGTGTGTATTTGTGCATGCATGCACATGTATATGTGTTGTTTGAAAGTTTGAGTATTGCTAATGGCTTTTACAAATACAGGTCTACACACACACACACACACACACACACACACACAAACACCCATATGGAGACACACAGACACACACACACACACACACCAAAAACACACATACATACACATACACACATAGACACAGACAACATACACACAGAGACAGACACACACTTACACACAGATACACAGACACATACACAAATACACTTAACTCAGTATACTTTACCAAGTAAAGTGTGTAATAAAGTAAAGTGTATAATAAAGTGTAATAAAGTAAAGTATATAATAAACAAACCTCTTGCTGGGAATGGTGATAAATTTTATAGATAAGTATCTTTGTAGATGTGGATCCCCAAAGGGCACTAATGAGAATACACAAGTGCCATCTTAACTGTCAGAGAACTGTCAGGCAGCACCCCCCGCCCAGTATCTGCTCACCCACAAGACATGACGACTTGTGGAAAGAACTTTGAGTTCGAAATAAGAACAGGTAGATAAATAAACTAACAGAGCTGCACAGTGGGAGAAATAAGGGTCCTGGAGTCAGAGTTCTTGCTTCTGAGGCCAGAATTTGGTATTTCTTACTATGTGGCTTTTAACCAATCTTTCTCTCTGGAAGTCAGTTTCCACCTCAGTACAATAAGGGGGTTGGATGCTATGACACCTAAGGGAGAAACAATGCTCATCCCTAGGTATTCTCATCTGTAAAATCCATCAAGAGACTTTTAAACAATTTTATTGACGTGTTTTGTTTTTTACATTACAAACACTTACAGTCACTCCCACGTCCTCTTCTTGTACATGAACAAAGTAAATCAGGAAAGTAAAACTAATAATCTAGTGGCCTGATATGAAGGAGTCTACAATATTTCCTACTTGTAACACTCCCCTAAACCTCTCTATTTTTAAAAAAAATTGACAGAAAGTCTATTCTCTTTCCTTTCCACTCCCCATGGATCCATTGGAAACAACTTTCTTGTTACAAATAACATGAAACATTTATTGAACACTTACTATGGGACAGATGTTAAGTCCTAGTAACACAAAGACAAAAATTTAAGTAATTACTGCTGCCCATGGAGTGGAGATGGGGAGATACACACCACACAGATAAGTCAATATGGGATATATACAAACGAATAAAAAGTGATGGGGGATTCGAAGTAGTGCTAACTTAAAAAAAGACTATTTTTTGTGAAGCAACTGGAGTTAAATGACTTGCCCAGGTTCAAACAGCTATGAAGGCCAGATTTGAAGTCAGGTCCTCCTAAGTCAAGGGCTAGGACTCTATCCATTGCACCACCTAGCTATTCATGAAAAGGGATCTTAAAGGACTGGTCATCTGAATTAACCCTTGAAGGAAATTAGGAGTTCCAAGAAGAAGGAGTGAGGAGGCATATCCAGGCATATCAGACCTGGAGGAGTCAATACAAAACTGAAAAAGGGAATTTGGAATATAAAAAAGGATAAATGCAGTAAGAATGAAACACAGTCCTGAAATCACCAGACATAGCAACACTTTTTATAAGGATTTGAGGTTGTGAACAGAATTCTGAATCTAGAATCAATAAGACCTGAATTCAAATGAGATCACTGGTAGAAAAATGTTTTGAGACCATTGGAACATAGAGATGATGATTTCCTCTGAGATGTAGTGGGTCAAGTTCTCTGCTCAGATTCAGAGAACTATTTA
Organism: Macrotis lagotis; assembly: GCF_037893015.1. NCBI lineage: Eukaryota > Metazoa > Chordata > Mammalia > Peramelemorphia > Peramelidae > Macrotis > Macrotis lagotis. Next base: position 247,575,163 of record NC_133662.1, on the reverse strand, counting down.
GGAGAGAGAACCCATTCAAAATAATTCAAGTGTGAGCCCATGGGGGTACGGGCATCATTAATGAGGTACAGTCATACCTTGTTTTATTGCCCTTCATTTTATTGAACTTTGCAGAGAATGTGTTTTTTACAAATTGAAAAGCTGAAGCAGCTCCATGTTGAATAAGTCTATTGGTGTCATTTTCTCAATAATATGTACTCGCATTATGTCTCTGTGTCACATTTTGGTAATTCTCACAGTATTTCAAACTTTTTCATTTATTAGATCTGTTATGGTGATCTGTGATAGGTGTTCTTTGATGTTACTATTATCAAGTCAGTATAAGATGGTGAACTTACTTGACAAATGTTGTGTTCTGACTGCTCCATCCACCAGTCTTCCCTGACTCTCTCCCTTTCCTCAGACCTTCATATTCCCTGAGACACAATTATATTGAAATTAGGCCAATTAATAATTCTACAACAGCCTCTAAGAGTTCAAATGAAAAGAAGAGTCAATCCATGCAGCAAATGTGTTGCCTTATATTAAGAAGTTGTCATAACTGCCCCAACCCTCAGAAATCACCACCCCATCATTCAACAGTCATCAACAGTGACACAAAGTGGAAAGACTTGCATGAACTGAGGCTGAGTGAGATGAGCAGAACCAGCAAAACACTGTACACCCTAACAGCAACATGGGGGTGATGATCAACCTTGATGGACTTGCTCATTCCATCAGTGCAACAGTCAGGGACAAGTTTGGGGTATCTGTGATGGAGAATACTGTCTATATCCAGAGAAAGAACTGTGGAGGTTGAACAGACCAAAGACTATTACCTTCAATTTTTTTTAAAAAAAAAAGTGTCTTATGTACTACATAAAAAAAGTTGAGGCAAAGATCTTCTACCAACAAAAATATTATAATTCATTGAAGGCTCAGATGATGATTAGCAATTATTTTAGTAATAAAGCATTTTTAATTAAAATATATACTTTTTAGACATGATACTATTGCACACTTCATAGATCTCAGTAAATCTAATTTTTATATGCACTAGAAAAACCAAAAATTTCATTTTAACTCACTCCTGCATTATTCACTTTGTTGTGGTTGTCTGAAACTAAATTCCCTATATCGCTGATGCATGCATATACTTCAAGTTACCTCTGATTTGTTCCATGGGATTCTATGATGTCAGCAGAGGAATCTAGGTGGTATTGTGAATAGAGTTCTGAATCTAGAATCAATAAAGCTTGAGTTCAAATCCCATCTCAGATATTTACTAGTTATATGACCCTAGGCAAGTCACTTAAGCTCTGTTTACCTCAGTTTCCTCATCTACAATAATAGATTGTTCTGAGAATCAAATGAGATTTTTTAAAAGCACTTTGTAAATCTTAAAATATTGTATAAATATGAGCTATTATTATCAGCATCAAGTCTACTTTTCTCAAGGCTCCTCCAGTGAATTCTCTGATACTCTTCATTCTCTTCAAAGCAAATCAAAGTGGAAAGGCATTTCTTTCTTCTGTTTCTCTCAGGTCACAGCATTAGTAGCTTAATGGGTCAACTTTGCACATCCAAAGCAATCAGAGAAATAGTATATTTACCAGTCCACACCACTATCTCTCTTCAGCTTCTTTGAGTTAAACCCTACGTGTGGTCCAAAGTAAGAGTGTCTGCGGTGTGATGGATCAAAGGCTGAATTTCAGTCAAGATGATTTGAATTCACCAGCCTTCTCTATCACCTACTAGCTGTGTGATCATGAACAGTCACCCCTCTGAGTCTCAGCTTAAAAATATATTTAGTTAATTTATTCTAATTTAATTAATTAGATTTAGTTTTTTAATTTTAATTCATTTTTAATTTATTGAATAAAATAAGCCTGCCTATAACAGTATGATAAAAAGATGATTGTACATGAAACTGCAAATGTATTATATACAACTTGCTATTCCTTTTAAATATATTATAAAGTTGCCATGCAAATTTTTTCTTTCTTTCTTTCTTCCCTTCCTTAAGATGCCTACCACTAGAAACAAATAAAATTATCCGACACATAATTTTTTTAGTTCTTTCTCCAGTTGCAGATAGCATCTTTCTTCGTATGTCCTTTATTTCTATTCAATCCCTTCATTTTTAATATGTATATAATATTCAAATTGATTTAGTTGCTCAAAGTCAATCTTAAAATACTATTTCTGTCACTATATATGTCTCTTGGTTCTGCTCATTTTGGTCTTCACCATTTCATGTAAGTCATTCCATACCTTTCTAAGATCATCGAGAATCATTCTTATAACAATCTCATCATCTGTTCAAAAAAAGTGGGGAGAAGATTGAATGAGATGGTCTCTGAAGCCACTTCCAGCTGAAAATTTGTGAATTCTCCTAAGCACACACTTTGGACCATGACTTTTTAAAAAACAGTTACATCAGGACAGAAACTAGAAGAAAGGGAGAAGTAATGACCGAAATTTACCCCTTAGACATCATGCAGTACTGTGTTTCATTCTTACTGCATCTATCCTTTAAAAAAACACATTATAACCATGCCTGTTGGTGTCTTCTTAACCTAGTCATGGGACAGTATTGTGTCCAAGCAGGGGGTCTCCCCCAGCCTTGGTACAACTCACTCTGAACAGAGTAGGAGCTTAATAAATGTTTATTGTTGAAGGAATTCATGGAATGACAAATGGAATGGAAGTTCCTTGCAATTGGAGATTGTTTCATTTTTGTCTTATATTCTGTAATGTCTAGTATTAGTATCTGGCACAGAGTAGGTGCTTTAATAATTGTTGATGGAAGAAAGAAAAGGAGAGAGAGAGAGAGAGAGAGAGAGAGAGAGAGAGAGAGAGAGAGAGAAAGGGAGGAAGAGAGGGAGGGAGGAAGGAAGGAAGGAAGGAAGGAAGGAAGGAAGGAAGGAAGGAAGGAAGGAAGGAAGGAAGGAAGGAAGGAAGGAAGGAAGGAAAGAAGGAAGGAGGGCAGGAGGGCAGGAAGGGTTTTCATTATGAATCTTGCCAAATTATCTAGACAACAACACTTTTTGATATCTCTGCTCTATTGCTATGGCAGTTTTCCTGTCTGAGATGCAATAAGCTGTCAGAAAAAGAATGCAATTCAACAAATAATGCTTGTGTCTAATATGTACTAAATACAGTCCTGGATATTAAGGACCTATAAATCACAAATGACAGCTGCTCCTGCCTTCAGGTTGCCCAGGGAGAACAGTATATCCTCAGCTATGATATAAGGTAGAACATGACGATAGGAGGAAGGGAGAGAAGCAGACAAAATGGGGACAATTTGAGGAGGGAAAGAATCTATTGAGTAAGAAGAGGCGAGACTTTAGGAGGAGCTGGTTCTTAAGCTGAGCCTTGAAGGAAGGTAAGGTTTCTGAGGGATGGAGTTGAGGAGTGAACATCCTTCAGGAAATCTGCCCAGAGGCAGAAGACAGAGGGTCACTCAATTCCAGGGTGTCTGGAACAAAGAGTATTTAACAACAAAGGTAATTGCAGCCACCCAGTGGAACGCCTGTAATATTGGACTATATTTTATCCTGAAGTCTTTAGGATCACAGATCTGGAGCTAGAAAGGCTCAGAGAAGTCACAGAGTCTAAATCCCTTGTTTTCCAGATGAGGATGAGGCTATGTTAACTTGCCCAGGTCACACAGCTAGTAAGTGTCTGAGTCAAGATTCGAACTTATAAGGATATCTTCCCAATTCCAAGCCCACTGCTGTATTCACTCTGCTGCCTAGATGTTAGCTATTATCAGCCTCATATGCCTCTTCCCACTGGACAATCAAATAAATTTCATAAAAGGAGGAAAGAAAAAAGTTAGGTTCAGTTGTCTGAGATCAGGTAGCAAGTTAGGATCATAGTCTAGTTTAGAACCCACTCTGTACTCTTTCCTTCAGGTCACACTTTCTCATCATCCCTATCAAAATGCCTATTACAGGGCAGCCCGGGTTTCCTAGACTTTTGGTCAGGATATAGGGTTACTATAGTATTTAGGGGGTCCTGGAGATGCCACACAGCCCTGGCATCTTGAGTCAATGCCTCGGTTTCCTGACAATTGACTCCCAGATCCCTTCCTTGCTTGGAGCTGAGCCCACAAAAAGAGCTAGACAGAACAAACTCATTTTGAGCTTGGATTGCCAAGGATTTCATGATAATTGAATTTACTGGAGGGTAAGAGATGCAGAATCCTTTTGCTCTGTCAACTTACCACATTGCTGAAATGGTGATTAAATAGAATTAGTTCTTTGACATCTAACATCAAACTAGGCTTTGTAAAAATGTAGACCCTCTTCTGAGAGTTGCATCCAGTAGTCCTTCCTATTGGCCTCCTTCCCTCTAAAAGCTCAGGGAAGGAAAGTGCCATTAGAACCTTTCAACCTCCAGCATTGGAGACATGGAAGGGTGTCTCAGAAAATTCAGAAAAGAAAGGTTGGCTATCTACCTTCAGAACCTGGAATGTGGACCTAAATTTTTTAATATCAAACATCATATAGTCATGCCTCCTGTGATATTTGTCCTTCATACTCAAAGAAGCCCATGACACCAGGGAAGTGATGCCATGACAAGTCATTGATTTCGATTTAAGTGAGGGGGGCTATGCTAAGCCACCAGCCTCACTTTCTCTTCCAGAGCCATCTGGATCCAGTGACCAGAAATGGATCAAGATGACTGGAGATGGCCCTGGATGCCTCCTGACTATAGAGAGGACACCTAAATTATCTGAAACAACATAGAACCAGGAGGTGGGTACAAAAGTGCTAGGCTTAAAGGATTCAGATCCTACCTTTGATACCAGCTTTGTGACTCAAAGCAGGTTGTTTTCATTTCTCTGTAAAATGAGAAAAATATATTTGTATCATTTGCCTCATGGAATTGTTGTGAGGTCCAGAGGACCTCACATTCAAATTTGTTTCTCAAATCTTAAGGAATTTTAGGAACATCAGCTCTTCTTTTTTTCTAGGATGGTACAGCTACACCCCAAATGAAAAAATGATCTGAAACATCTGGTGGTCAGAATCCAAGTCCTTAGGAAAGAGTGTCAAAAATAAGGCCAGCCCTGATAAATTTAGTTTTTGATCATAAAGGGTGAGGATGGGGTCAAAAATTGAAAGAAAGACCCTATATGTAACATATGTAACAAAAAATTTCTAGCAGAACCTTTCATGGGAGCGATGAATAAGAAATGAGATAGGTACCTGTTGATTGGGGGCTATGCCAACTATAAGGCAAGAAAATAATAGAATATCATATACAATAAGAAATACCAAATTTTGACAATATAGAGAAGCATGAGAAGATCTATATAAACTGATGCAGTGTGAAGTAGGACCAAGAAAACAAAAATCACAATGACTACAACAATGTAAATGAAAAGAACAAAATATATGAAATCGAAAGCTCTATAGTTATTATGATCAACTTGGCTCTTAAAAAAAAAAGGAAGATGCATCCTCAACTTAAGAACTTTGACCCCCTCCCAGGACAGTGATGGCAAAGCATCCATCATTTGTTCATCAGGTCATAGAAATTAAAGGGACCCCACAAGCCATCTAAGACTCTGAACATTAAATGGCTTGCCCATAATCACACAGCTAGTTAGTGGTTAAACAGTAACTGACTCACAGGAACTACAGTAGTTCACTTTTCTTCCTATATAATTACAGTCTAATGAACCTATCTTTGGTACCTAGGGATCTTGAAGGGCCTCAGGCTTAGCATTAGAAAACATCAAAAAAAGATTCAACTAGCATTGGATCCGAGAGCTGGAAAGAACCATAAAATTCATCTTGTCTAACCCCTCAATTTATAGAGAAGAAAACCGAGGCAGAGGGAGATAAAGATACATTTTTTAATTTGACTTTTTAATTAACAAATACAAAGAGGAAAAAACTTGTAATATATGCATAGTGAAACAAAACAAATTCCCACATTGGCCTTGTCTCATTCTGTATACTGAGTCTATCACCTCTTTGCCAGGAAGTGGGCAGCATCCTTCACCATCAGTCCTCTGGAATTGTGGCTAGTCACTGAATTAATTAGAGCTCTTAAGTCTTCCAAAGTTGAGTTTTTTGACAATGATGTTGTTGTATAAATTGTTCTCCTGATTTTTTTCATTTCACTCTGCATTAGTTGATACAAATATTCCCATCATTAGTTATAGCACAATGGTGTCCCATAGCATTCATATACCATAATTTATTCAGTCATTCCCCAATTCCTTGGCACTCCCTTAGTTCCAGGTCTTTACCAATTCAAAAGGAACTACTATAAATATTTTTGTACATATGGATCCTTTTTCTTTTTCCTTGCTCTCTTTGGAAGTATAGATCTAGTAAAACTGGGGCAAAGAAGATGCCCATTTTTGTAACTTTTGATATTTGGTTGTCAGTTGATTTTCAAAATGGCTGGACCAATTCAGAGATCAACCAACAGTATATTAGTAGGTTTTCCCCCGCATCTCCAACAATTGTCATTTTTCTTTTTTTCATCTTTGCCAATCATTGGTAAATGTGAAGTGTGAGGGAAGTAGGAGATGAAACCTCAAAATCACTTTAATTTACTTTTCTCTAATTATTAGTGATTCAGAGCATTTTTTAAAAAATATAATTGCTATCCTATACCAAGATAAGATCAAAATGGGTTACAGGATTTAGACATAAAAGACAATATCATAAGCAAACTGGGAGAACAAGGAATAGTTTACCTGTCAGCTCTATGGAAAGGGAAGCAGTTAATGACACAGGAAGAGATGGAGAACATCATTAAAAACAAATTAGACATTTTGATTACATTAAATTAAAAGGCTTTTTTGCATAGACAAAACCACTGTAACCAAGATCAAAAGAAATGTAGCAAATTGGGAAACAATTTTTATAACTAATATTTCTGACAAAGGACTCATTTCTAAAATATATAGAGAACTTAGTCAAATCTATAAATCCATTCCCCAATTGACAAATGATCAAAGGATATGTAAAGGCAATTTACAGATGAGGAAATCAAAGCTATCCATAGTCATACAAAAAATTGTTCCAAATCATTACTGACTGGAGAAATGCAAATTAAACCATTTTTGAAGTACCACCTCACACCTCTCAGATTGGCCGATATAACCAGAAAGAATAATGATCAATGTTGGAAGAGATGTGGGAAATCTGGGATACTAATGTATTGTTGGTGGAGCTATGAATTCATTCAACCTTTCTGGAGAGCAATTTGGAGTTATGCCCAAAGGGCAATAAAAATATGCATCCCCTTTGATCCAGAAATACCACTAAAGGCTTTATATCCTGAAGATATCATGAAAAAAGGGTAAAAATAGCACTTATACAAAAATATTCATAGTAGCTCTATTTGTGGTAGCAAAGAATTGGAAATCAAGTAAATGTCCATCAATTGGGGAATGGTTGAACAAATTGTGGTGTATGTACATTATGGAACATTATTGTTCTATTAGAAACCAGGAGGGATGGGATTTTTGAGAAGCCTGGAAAGACTTTCCATGAATTGATGCTGAGCAAGATGAGCAGAACCACTGTTCACCCTAACAGCAATAGGGGAGTGATGATCACCCTTAATGGACTTGCTCATTCCATCAATGCAATAATCAGGGACAATTTCAGAGTATCTGTGATGGAGAATACCATCTGTATCCAGAGAAAGAACTGTAGAATTTAAACATAGACCAAAGACTATTTGATTTTAAATTTTTTTAAGTTAATTTTTTTAATTTAATTTTAAAAAGTTATCTTATGTACTACATAATTTTGCTATCTTTAATATTTGATTTTTCCCTCCAGGATATGATTTTTCTCTCAACATATTCAACTCTGATCAGTGTATAGCATGGAAATAATGTCAAGATTATCAGACTGCCTTCTGTGGGAGGATGGGGAGGGAAGGGAGCATGGGGAAAAATTATAAAATTTAAACATTACAAAAAATAATATTAGAAACTACTGTTGTATATTATTGGAAAACAAATAAAATATTTATGAAAATATGTAATTGCTAGCTTGGATTGCTTCCTTTGAAAAGTATCTGTTCATACCTTTTGGGCATTCATAAATTAGAGGATAGATGAGAATAACAGGCAGAAGAACCAGAATTAAGTCTGGGCTTCCTATATAACTCTTAGATAGATAGATAGATAGATAGATAGATAGATAGATAGATAGATAGATAGATAGACGATAGAGAGATTGATAAATGATAGATGATAGATGATAGACAGATATAGATATCTATGTACATAGATTTTATATATATATACATATATATATATATATAATATACATCCCTTCTACACAGATTATTATTGGTAACCTGCTGCCCATTCATGTTCACCGGGTACCCCCTCCACTGCCCTTTGAGTGACCCTAAACTTCAGTTCTGCAGATACTGTGTATTTCATGTCTCACAGACATTGAGCTGCACTGCTAAGTTATTGCTGTTAAAGGAAAAAAAAACGAGAGAGATGGGCCTTTATTTCAGGAAGAAGTTTGGGGTCATTAAAAGCACTTCACAATCTCCCAAAGGCAATTTCCCAGAGGCAATCCTGGTTTTTCTCCTGTTCAAAGTCTGGGGATAATAATTCTGTTCAATTCTCCTAAATTGAATGGAGAAATTGAATAGGGTTTTTAAGTCCTATCTTATAATAAAAATAACTAACTTTTCAATAGCACTTTCCAATTCCACAAAGCATACAGATGACCCTGGGAGGTCAATGGCATAAGGATGAGGACCTCTCATTTTTTCTCATAAGACCTCATAAGAACTCTGAGAGTTTAAATGGCATGCCTCCAACCTCAGTTGCCAGCACCTTCTGAACTAAGGTTACTTTAAAAGTCTACTTTGTATGTGTCCTGATTATATGCCCAGGCTTTAGAATGTAAGCTCCTTGAAGGTAGGAACTCTTTCCTTTTTGTCCTTAATCAATGATTGTTGAGCAATTAATTAATTAATTAATTAATCAGAGAGCTGATCAGCATATGAAGAAGGATCCAGATCTGATCAGCACTCTCTCCCCTGCATCAAGTGCTGCCAGCAAGAATAGTGTCATTACAGAAAACCAGCTAGGTGGTGCAATGGATAATATGTTGAATGTGGAACTGGGAAGACCTGAGTTCAAATCTGATCTCAGACACTTACAAGCTGTGTGATCCAGGAAAAATCAGTTAACTGACTCAGTTTCTCCATCTATAGAATGAGAATATTTTTACCTACCTCCCAGAGTTGCTGTGAAGATTAAATAAGATAATATTTGTATGGCATTTTTAAAGACTAAAGGCTAGTTGGTGTTTGGTGTTGGTGTTGGTGTTGGTGTTGGTGTTGGTGTTGGTGGTGTTGGTGTTGGTGTTGGTGTTGGTGTTGGTGTTGGTGTTGGTGTTGGTGTTGGTGTTGGTGTTGATGGTGTTGGTGTTGGTGTTGGTGTTGGTGTTGATGGTGTTGGTGTTGGTGTTGGTGTTGGTGTTGGTGGTGTTGGTGGTGTTGGTGTTGGTGTTGGCTATGTTGGTGGTGGTGTTGGTGGTGTTGGTGTTGATGGTGTTGATGGTGTTGGTGTTGGTGTTGGTGTTGTTGGTGTTGGTGTTGGTGTTGTTGGTGTTGGTGTTGGTGGTGTTGGTGTTGGTGTTGGTGGTGTTGGTGTTGGTGTTGGTGTGGTGTGGTGGTGGTGGTGTTGGTGTTGGTGTTGGTGTTGGTGTTGGTGTTGGTGTTGATGGTGTTGGTGTTGGTGTTGGTGTTGATGGTGTTGGTGTTGGTGTTGGTGTTGGTGTTGGTGTTGATGGTGATGGTGTTGGTGTTGGTGTTGGTGTTGGTGTTGGTGTTGATGGTGTTGGTGTTGGTGTTGGTGTTGGTGTTGGTGTTGGTGTTGGTGTTGTTGGTGTTGGTGTTGGTGTTGGTGTTGGTGTTGGTGTTGATGGTGTTGGTGTTGGTGTTGGTGTTGGTGTTGGTGTTGGTGTTGATGGTGTTGGTGTTGATGGTGTTGGTGTTGATGGTGTTGGTGGTGTTGTTGGTGTTGGTGTTGTTGGTGTTGGTGTTGGTGTTGGTGTTGGTGTTGGTGTTGGTGTTGATGGTGTTGGTGTTGGTGTTGGTGTTGGTGTTGGTGTTGATGGTGTTGGTGTTGGTGTTGGTGGTGGTGTTGGTGTTGGTGTTGGTGTTGGTGTTGGTGTTGGTGTTGGTGTTGGTGTTGGTGTTGGTGTTGGTGTTGGTGTTGGTGTTGGTGTTGTCATTATCATGGATAAGGACCTGTCTTGAAGTCAAGATGACCTGGGTGTGAGTCCTACCTATGACACAGACTTTATGGGATCTGAGATAAGTCCTTAACATTTCAATAAATTGCAGATTATTTGTTTAACTGCATTCATAAAGAGACATCACAGGAAGGAACTAGTTGGTTGCCATCTTCTTGGTGAAATAAAAGTCATAAAAGGATTGCCTCTTCTCCACTGGGTGTATTGTGAGCCATTTGCCTCACTCAGTTAGATTTGGAAAGGGTCTCAGAGGCCATTGAAGCCAACTCCTTCACTTTTCAGATGAGAAAACTGAGGTCCAGGGAGGTGGTTAATTGATACATGTCATACAGGTAGTAAATATTAGATAAAAGGTCTGAGCTCAGGTCCTGTGACTTCAGAGTCAGTGTTCTTTCCTTGCTAAATTCTGAAGGTCCAGACCAACCAAGTCATTTACCTAGTAAATTAATAAATTAATAATAACCACAATAACTAACATTTATATAGAATCTATTAAGTAGCAGACACTCTGCTAAGCATTTTACCAATATTATCTCATGTGATCCTTCCAACAACCCTGGGAAGTAAGTGCTATTATTATTTTTATTTAACAGATGAAATTAAGGCAAACAGAGATTAAGTGATTTACCCATGGACATAGAGTTAGTAAGTGGATGAGGCCGGATTTGAACTCAGGTCTTTCTAACTCCAGGCCTACCACTCTATCCACTGCAGAGTTTACTATTCCCATTTTAAAAGTGGAGAAACAAGTGTGAAGAAAGCAAATGAATTGCCTAAATGCATAGAACTAGTTTAAGAGAGCAGGGGAAACAAACTAATACATTCAGTGAACATTAATAGGTTCCTATTATGTATAAGAGACTTGGGTAGTGGCAAAGTTTATCTAAGACAGGGACCCTGACATGGAAAAACTGACATAATCTGTATAAATTGAAGCATATGAATAATGATATATAAGAAATTATTAATGGTATGAATATAGAGATCCATGGAAAGACTTAAATGGACTGATGCAGAATGAAGATAGCAGAGGCAAGAAAACAACATCCACAATGGCAGCCACTATAGACCAGGAAAGAACATCATGGCGACTCATGGAGGGTCTCCATTAAAGAGATCTGCCTCTCAGGCCTTTGACACATATTCAAAAACTGCCATTGCTCACCCATTCCAGGTCTTCATTAGCACTCCTTGCAATAGTTGCAGTCACCTTCTTATCCATAGATCTCTCTCCCACTGAAATGCTCCCAGCTCATCCTTTGCACCACTGCAGATTCATCTTATGTAAGTACAAATCTGATTGGGTCACTCAGCAGCTTGAAAAACTTCCCAAATTCCCTGTTGCCTGTACAGTCAGCTTCACTCTCTTTTTTTGACATTAAAAACCTTCCACAATATGGTGCCACCTGCCTTGCCAGACTCCCTTCACCTTCCTTTCCCCTGTATAGTCTGAGCTCCAGTTAAAATGATTAGTCCTAGAAACACAGTCTGTATTCTCCCACCTGGGCATCTTTGTTCACACTCTTTCCTGTGCCTAGAATGCATCCCTATTCCTATTATTATTATCATTAGCAATATTGTATAGTAGAGAGAGCTGAGTTTGGAATTAGGAGGCCTGGATTCCTCTCCTGCTTCTGACATTAATGAGCAAAACCAGTTAAGCCCCTGAGCTTGTTTCTTTACATGTAAAATGAGTGTTGGATGAAATGATTTCCACATTCTCTCCACACTCAAAATCGATGAGACTGTAATCTGGATTCAATTCCTTTCAAAGTTAATTCAGATGCTGTGCCTTCTGTGAAGTCTTCCCTGATTGGGTCTCTCACAGCTATTTAGACTCTAATGGGGTGGATGGAAGCATATGAAGTGCTAGCACCTTTGGTGGAAGGACTTCCCAAGTCCTTTTCAGGACTACTCATCCACCTTTGGTGTTCATATTCATCCAGCGCTTACCTGTAGCTACAAGGAGCTGTAGCACGGGCAGCAGCCACACCCTGTTAAAAGCATCTTGGCAGATGGTTTAAACCAGGTGAGGTTCAGGGTAATCAATAGGCCTCAAACCAATTGGTGAGTTAGGGCTCTCCACCCCAAACATGTGAAGATTCTCCCCACACCCACCCCCAGAATGGGCAGAAAAGAGCAATTTGTTTCAACAGCAGGAAGGCAACTGAAGCAGGAGCTAAGGAACACTTTGAGCTTGGTCAAGCATCAAAAACACCAAGGAAATCCATCCTGGCTCGTCCCCATTGGTCCTGACTTTTGCCCTGCCTTTGCTTGGTCTTTGATGACTCTGGAAGAGAGAGTAAGGCTGATGACTTTGCACAGTTCTGCCTCCCTTAAATCCAATTAATCCAGGAGTCTAGACATCACCTATGATGTCATTGGTCCTTTTCAGAAACAAAGGACAAAAAAACAGTAACACATTCTCTAGTATACTTTGTTATTCTTGTTGTTTATTCATTAAAGTCATTTCTGACCCTTCTTGGCAAAGATAGTAGAGTGGTTTGCCATTTCCTTCTCCAAGTCATTTTCCAGATGAGAAAACTGAGGCAAATTGGACTAAGTGAATCACATAGTTAAGAAGTGGCTGAGGACAGATTTGAACCCAGTCCTACTGACTCCAGGGTCAGTCCTTTGTGCATTATGGCATCCCCTAATGTTCCCAAGAATTCTTATCATCTATTATTTGGTACTCTTCTAATTTATGCTTCTGCCCCTACTGGCCCATACGAGCCTCTAGTGCAGGGACGATGTCCTACCTAAGTTCTGTATTTCTCCCAATGACTGGTGGAGTGAGCACTCGGAGTGATCATTCATGAAATCTAAAGCTAGAAGAGACCTCAGAGGCTCCTAGTCCAACCTCATTTTCTAGAAAAAAAAGAAGTGATTTATTCAAAGTCAGTCAGATCAGGCAGAATCAAGACTAGATTGGGACACAGGCCCTTTGACTCCAAATCTTGGCCTTATAAGATTTTATTCTGAAAGATGGCAAAGGGAAAGGAGAAAGGAAGGGAATAGAGGAGGAGAGGAGAGAGGGGAAGAAAATAGGGAGAAGGGGAAGAGGGAGAGAAGAAAGGAGAAAGGAGAAAGGGGAATAAGAATGGAGAGGAGCAGAGGAGGGAAGAAGAGTAAGGGAGGGGAAGAGAGAAGAGAAGGGTGGAAGGGAGGAGAGTAATGGAAGAAGTAAAGGGGAAAAAAGAGAAGAAGGAAGGGAGAGATGATGGGAAAGGAGGAAGGAAGGAGGGAAGAAGGATGGGGAGGAGCAGAGAAGGAAAAAGAGGAAGGGAAAAGGGGAAAAGAGAGAGGGGAAGAGAGATGGGAGAAGAGAGAAGAAAGGTGAGGAAGGGAGGAGAGTAATGGAGGGAGGAGCGAAGAAAAAGATGAGAAGAGAGAAGGAAGAGATGAAAGAAGAGAAGGAAGGGGAGGAGGGAGGAGAGGAAGGAGAAGGAAAGCAGAAGGGAGGCTAGGAAGGAAAGGAAGGAGGGAAGAAAGGAAGAAAGATAGGAAGAAGGGAGCAAGGAGGGAGGAGAGTAAGGAAAGGTATGCATTAGTGAGGGGCAATGCAAGGGTTAAAGGGGGAAACTCATTAGTTTCTGAGGAAATCTAAGAGGGTTTCACACATTCTAGGCCAGTAAACTGCATTGAGAGTCATTTCACTCCATCCCAGAGATGCAGCATCTCTAACTCAGAATCCAGCAATAGATAACAGTTTACAGCGACACATCAAATTCCATTTTCTTGTGGATTGCCTGGCATCATGAGGTTCTTAGGACTTCTGTGATTTGATGTATTTAAAGTTTTGTTGGCCCTACATTTGAATTGCAAAGGAAGTAAAGTCAAGTAACAGTCCTAGTAAGGCTGGATGAGGCCTATTAGGGACCAGTAGTCTTTTATTTCCTCATATGATGAAGTCCAGTCTAAACGTATCTCTAATGACTAAATTCAGGAAAGCTCCCAAGCTTCCTTGGAAGGAAAGAAGGACAGAAAGGCTTTTAGTAAGCCCAGAAATCACCCCCACTCTTCTTCTTCTCTCTTTTGGAAAGACCAAACCCTTAGGGGGGGTCAAAAGAACCACAGGGTATGGGTGAGCAAATGACTCAACTAATTATCAAGATGTCCACATTCCCAATGTATCTTAGAAAGTTAATTCAACATATTAATCGCCACTGGACTAGGTGCTGGGGTTACAAGAACAAGAATTAACTATCCTGTTATCAAAGGCTTTACATTCTAGTAAAGAGATCAAACATCGGTGCTCACGAACCTACAACAAAATGGAAGGCAGTGCAATGAGTGGACGAGATGATTGGGATTTGAGTTGGAAGTCCTGGGTTCAAATCCCAGCTCTGTCCCTGCGTAATGGTGGATAAATCATTCTCTTCAGGCTTCAGTGATCCCCTCTATTAAGGGGGGGAAGGATGTTGGATCAGATGAGCTCTAAGATTCCCAGGTAACTTGCCATCTATGGTTCTTCCTGCAAGACATTGCCAAGTCACTTCATCCTTTTAGGGTTAAATTTACTTATGTTTAAAAGAAGGATTTGAACTAGATATCCTAACATTCTTTTAGGGCAAAGGGAAGATCTGAAGAAAGCGTTCTTGGAAAATTCAAAGGGGAAGAAATCATTTTCAGCTGGGGAGAAATCAAGGCATGCTTCATGGAATTGGGGGCATTGGAGCTTGAAGGAAGGAAAGGATTCTGAAGGGACAAAGGAAGTGGGGGATTTCCAAGAATTGGTAGAGAGTTGATATCTGCCCCAAATCCCCACTGTACTGGAGTTTATTAAAGGAGAAAGGAAAAAGAGAGTCCAGGGATCTTCTTCTTCTTGTTTTAATATGGTAAAACAAAAATATTAAGGAGGTTTCAGGGGGCTTCATTTTTCTTCTGCAACCTCTCCCAAGTGGTGCTCCTGGAATACATTTGGACCTTCAATGAGTTCAGATGGATGACCTGCAACTCACCAAAGATTGGGGGCTGGGGAAGACAGGACCTTTTTGGTGAAAATCCTTACCCTACTTAGGTTTCGGGGCCGTAAACAGACCCTAGTTGTAAAAAGAAATAAATTCAGGGGCCTGTAGTGGGGGGTTGAGGGAAAGGGGCCTCTGGAAGGCACAGGAAGCTGGGCTGTGTGTTGAACAGACTGATCTAAGTCCCATGTGTGAAGCTAGGGAGGGCCACAATGATGGAATGTCTGCAGGGGAAGCCCGGTGTCTCTGTGGGGGATGAGGAGGACTAAAATCACCAAGGACTTCTCTGAGCCAAACCACACAGAGCTTGGAATTCATCCAAGGGTCCTGCTTTGCTCTCTCCTGGAACTCCCAGCTTTTCAAGTCCCCCTTCCGCCCCGCTGCCGCCACCTCCTTGTTGAAAAGAAGCAAGGAAGGAAGGAAGGAAGGAAGGAAGGAAGGAAGGAAGGAAGGAAGGAAGGAAGGAAGGAAGGAAGGAAGGGAGGAAGGGAGGGAGGGAGGGAGGGAGGGAGAGAGAAGAAAAGGAAGGAAAGAAAGGAAAAGAGGAGGGAGGAAGAAGAGAGGAGGAAAGGAAAGAAGGGAGGAAAGCAGAAAGGGAGGGAGAGAGGGAGGAAGAGAGAAGTAAAAGACAGAGGAAGAAGGAAGGAAGGAAGGAAGGAAGGAAGGAAGGAAGGAAGGAAGGAAGGAAGGAAGGAAGGAAGGAAGGAAGGAAGGAAGGGAGGGAGGGAAGGAGGGAAGGAAGGGAGGAAGGATCTGGGACTTTCCCCTGCACCCTGGACCTCCCAATTTTCAATGCCTTCAATATGCAAACCCCTGCCTGTCAGTCCTCTGGCTTTCTCCCACCTCCCCACCCCAAAAGTAGCCTCCTTGTTATTTTAAAGATGTAGGGAACATGGACTCCTGGGGGCGCAGGGAAGATGTAATAAGCTCCGGTATTAAGAGTTGTCTTCTGTAATTGAGGACCATTTAGTTAAATGAGTTTACATTATTGGAGATTAGGCTTAATGATTGGCCCAGCTCCTCACGGAGTGAAAGTCCTGGGGAGAAAAGAGAGTGAAGGTATTGGGCAAAAGACTCATCCTGATTCAACAGAACAATGAGTCTGGCAGCAGTTTAAGAGACTACAGTCAACCAATGAATCTCCAGTTTGCTGAGAAGCCTAAATGAAGCCCCTGACCCAGAGTTAATGCAAAAAGGATTCTTACACAGTCTACAAAAAGTTTTCCCTAACTGTGCCGGTCTAATAATGTTAGCACCATTTACTCTCTATTGCATATTTCACTGGTATTGGGGGGGGAGGGTGTTGCAAGGCAATGGGGTTAAGTGATTTGCCCAAGGTCATACAGCTAGGCTATTATTAAGTGTCTGAGGTCACATTTGAACTCAGGTCCTCCTGAGTCCAGTGCCGGTGCTCTATCCACTGTACCACGTAGCTGTCCCTTTCACTGGCATTTCAATGTCAGCTAGGTGGCACAGTGGAGAGAGTTCTAGACTTGGAATCCTCCTTTCAAATTCCACTGCAGATATTAACTATGTGGCCTTGGCAAGTCATTTAATGACTCTGTACCTCAATTTCCTCATCTCTAAAATGAGAAGATTGTACTTAATGAATGACTTCTTAAATTCTCTTTGAGCTCTAACCCTATGTTTCTATAATCATAATTGTCATGATCTGTGTACATGATAGAATGTAAGCTCCATGAACCCAAGGACTTTTTCATTTTTTCCTGTCTCCTCAGTACAAAACACATAAAAGATACTTAATGCTTGTCACATGATTGATTAATTAATCTCATTAACATGGATACTCCCCCAACTGTGCAGATTATAATCCCTCCTTGGCATCTCATCCTCTACAATCTTATTCATAAGCCCCCTGGAATCCTACAGAAGAGAGTCACCCTCTAAAGCTTAGGGTACCATTCAGGTTCTCTGGATACTTATAGCTTGGATGCCCATGAAGCATCCATCCATTTTTTCGTTCTTGCCCCATGACATTCAACTTCCAATGGTGGAAACACAGGAAAACAACCCATATATCCCATAACAATACAACAAATCAGTAGTTGAATGATTGCCTCTAAATATAAAATGTGACTAGGCTGTGACTTGACTAGCAGAAAACACAAGAGAAATTCAGGATTTAGCCCAAGCAACACAGGCAATGAGAGCAAGATTAGATGAATGCCAGAGCCTTGACTCATGTGCAACAAGGATAATAAAATTTAAAATGTAATCAGACAAGCCTAGAGAAAATAACTTATTTATGTTAACTTGGTATAGTTTTATTTTATAGTTTTTGTGTCTCCCCCCTTTTGTTTTAAAATGTGAATATTTTGTATGCTTTTATTTGGGATCATATGCTTGTAGGACATAGAGTTGTTTTATTCCACTGTTATTTATTTATATTTGTTAAGTGTGCTATTAAATTTGCAATAAAATATATAATTTTAAGTCTATATGTGCAGCCCACAAAAATGTGGATTTATAGGAATATAAATCTCATTGACTGAGACTTTTGCTGACTAAATGAAATTCATTATATGTGTTCTTAACTCCTACAAAGGAAAGTTTGGGTACCACAGTGAACAGAAAGCTAGCACTGGGGTCAAGGAAGAGGCAGTGTAGAAACAGCATTGACTCTGGAGATAGGAATACCTGCATGCAAATGCTATATTAATACTAGTTTTGTGAGCTGGGGCTAAGCATCTAATTTCTCTAGGACTCAGTTTCCTCATCTGTAAAATAAGGAGATTGGACTTTCACTGTCAGTCAGGAGTGTACACCAGATATCATGTTAGGCATTCTCCTTGGGGGGAGTGGGATACAAAATATTCATAGATGAATATATACAAGAGATATACAAAATAAATCAAGTGATTTCAATGGGGAGAAGGTAGATAAGTAGGAGGGGGAGAAGGAATTTTCCAGAAAAGAGGGTATTTGAGTTCAGTCTTTTAAAAAATGCACCACTCACCTGGGGCAGTGGTAAGAATGAAGAACATTCCAAAAGTGTAACATAAAGGCATGGGGTCAGGATATTTAAAAGAAGCCACATGGAGGATTAGGTATATTGTACTCAAAGCAAAGGGGAACTCTAGAAGTTCCGAAGCAGGAGAATGATAGGTCAGCCATGGACCCTAGGAATATCACTTTGGCGGTCACGTGGAGAATGAATTGGAAAGGAGGAAGCCTGGAGGCAGGGAGATCAATGAAGAGGATATTGCCATAATCAGGAGGAACTGAATCAGGGGAGTGGCTATATGAATAGAGAGAAGGAGGCAAGTATAAGATGTGAAGGTAAAATGATAAGAATGATTGAATGGGTGGGGTGGAGGAGGGGGAGAGCAATAGAGTGGAGAATAAATAGTCAAAACAAGATGGCGGTGACCTTAACAAAAATAGAAATGTTAGGAAGAAGGAAGGGCTTGGGGGAAGTGAAATTAAGTTGTTGGAAAGTTGAACTTCGTATGCCTATGGGTTATTCAGACAGAGATGTTGAGGAGGCCAGATAAAAGAGACAGATAAAGGTTAGTTAAGCAAATTATGATGCTGTCTGGATAAAGGTGATCGATTGACTAGTGGCGGTTGGTGAGAAAACAAACAGGAAAGGGTCAAGAGAGAAGAGTGGCCAAGCAGAACCCAGGAATATAGTCACACACGGGGGTAGAATGTGGATAAGCATCATCCAAAAACTAGTCTTACAGATTGAACCTGTGATTTCACTAATAAAGAGAATTCTCTGATTAAATTCCAGAAGACCGATCCTTCTCTTCAACTTGTGGTGTTGGAGGATTGCTATGGCAATGAGAACTAAAGTAGCTTAACCAAATGTCACACAACCAGTATGTGTCAAAGGCAGATATTCCTGGTTTGAAAACCAATTCTCTATATATTCCCATTCCTTCAAAAGGATACAGAGAAATGTATCCTACAGGTAGAAAGAGAACTATGATAAAGTAGTGTCAAAAAAAAAAAAAATCCAAGAAGAGACTATCCAGAAGGAGGAGGTAGTCAACATGTCAAAAGCTCGCAGAGGTCAAAAATGTTGAGGACTGAGAAAAGGCCATTGAAGTTGGCAAAGATGAGATCACTTGTGACTTTGGAGAGAGGCCAGGTAAGTATAAAAATAATCAGGAATGAGTCATCTCATTAAAACACAGAAAATAAAAAAGGTCTAAGGACAAGGAGCTGTCAACAATGGTAAATATTTCACAGTGGTCATGAAGAATCAAAAGGAAAAGTCATCAGAATTAGTCATTAAAAGCTCATCAGTGACCTCTGAGAGTTATGAGGGGAAGGGTACATAGGAAAATCTAAATGATATTAAAAACAAAAGATAAAAATCTATTTTTTAAAAGAAAGACAGTCTTGGTGAGAGCACTTTCAGTTGATTGTAAAGGCTGAAGTCAGATGGCAAATATCTTAGAAGGGTGCCTGAGGTGAGGAATTAAAGAGGAGTGAAGACGGTTGTCTAAGAGTTGGGCTAAGAAAGGGAGGAAAGATGGTGTGATCACCTTTGATGGCAGGTCAAGTGAAGTGTTCTTAAGAATAGCGGTCTTTGTAGACATCTTGGAAGAAGTTGGTAAATGGAGAAATTAAAAATTAGAAGGAGGAATTGGCAAAAATGATAAGCTGCCGAAGGGGAAAATATGAACTGAGATGAGATCGAGGGTGCAGGATCAAAGTTGGAGAGAACAAAGAATGATTCTGATATGATTGGAATGTGAAACTGGAGAGCAAAAGTACTTGATGGATAACTTCAGTTTTTTTCAGTGAGATTTGAGGTGGAGGGGCAGCTAGGTGGCACAGTGGATGGAGCACCCTGGAATCAGGACCTGAATTCACATCCAGCCTCAGACACTTAATAATTACCCAGCTGTGTGGCCTTGGGCAAGCCACTTAACCCCATTGCCTTACCAAAAAATAAAAAAACATAAAACATAAAAAAAAATAAAGAAATTTGAGGTGGAGTCCTTTGTTGAGAAGGATTTGTAAGGAATGATATTGGTAGCTCAAAGAGAAAAATCCTAGAGAAGACACTATGAGCAATGCAAAAGAGAGTCAAGCAGGAAGGAATACAAT
This sequence comes from Macrotis lagotis, assembly GCF_037893015.1. NCBI lineage: Eukaryota > Metazoa > Chordata > Mammalia > Peramelemorphia > Peramelidae > Macrotis > Macrotis lagotis. The sequence continues at coordinate 247,554,855 of NC_133662.1, read as the reverse complement.
TTTATATTAAAGGAACCTTGCCATCACAACTAATAAAGAGCAATGTCTAGAATCATACAGTCTTATGACATAGTGGAAAGAACACTGAAGTCAGAAGACCTGGATTCATAACCAACCTCTTATACTTGCTACCCATGTGACCTTGAGCAAGTTGCTTAATCTTACTGGGTCTCAGTTTCTTCCTTTGTAAAATGAAGGGGAGTGGAGTAGAGTGCCTCTAATATCCCTTCTAACTCTAAATTCATAACCCCATGACTCTAAATGCAGTTTTCTTTATACTGCACCAATCAGAAGCCCTGGGTGCGTGTTCTGTTATGAATTCTTATGGAAATATGACTTTGGACAAGTTATTTGACCTCTCCAGGCCTTGGTACCCTCTTCTATAAAACAAAAGTAAAGTTTGCATCTTCTCCAGGGCATTTCAAGAATTAAATTGGATAAGAATTATGAAGCATCTCCTAACTATAAAGCATCATACAAATGTTAGTCATTATTATAATTCTCCTCTGAAGGTTTTATTTTCATTTTCTTAGAAAAGCAGAGAGAGAGGATTTTCCCCCCTCTCTGAACAGTAAATGAAAAAGAAAACCTTATTTAGTGAAGTAGCTCCTCCTGGGTGAGTGGAATTGTCCAATTATGAGACCCACACATGTGGCTTTTCAATTAGGGGGTTTAGAAAAACATCAGTGACAATGGCTTGACTGGGGTGGAGAGGGCAGGCAAACTTGCAGGTTTTAAATAAATCCCCTCTCTCCCCCTTCTCAGTACATGAATTTCAGATATTTAGTGTGGGCAACTTGGGAGGTGGCTCTTCCCAACTTGAAGAGGGATGGGTGGGCACTACTCAAGGGAAGATAAGGCACCACACAATGCTTTTCAGAAATCTGCAATTTTTTTCCCCTTTTGCAGAACCGGAATGTGTGGCTTGGAAAATATATGTGTGTATACTAAATATAAATATATAAAAACATATAAATATACATTTATAAATGTATACGTAGCATCTAAAACTGGACCTTAGAGATTCAAGTTAACCCCCTCATTTTACAGAAGAGGAACTTGAGGCTCAGTAAAGAGATAAGACTTGACCATAGTCACACAGATAGCAAGGGAAAGAGTAGGGATTTGAATCCAAGGTCTCTGATTCCAGAATCACTGCTGTCCCCACTATAGCATACCTTCTCACTGGTAGTTTCATGTTGTCCATGTGAAATAATCTCCATGGATATTAATGAATGATCTGTCTCACAGAACTCCTCAACACCTATGTCCCCCAATCAGGATTATATTTCTCTACAGTAGCTTGGACCCATGATCAACCAATAAATCAATTTCTCAACAAACACTTATTAAACCACATCTATATACCAGGCCCCGGATTGGGTGGATCAGGATAGAAAAAAGTAAAACCACCCCTGCTCTCAGGGAGCTTATATTTAACATTGTTTCACTTCCAAGATTCTGCTCTCTAAAATTCCCATCTTTTGTCATGCTCTATCCACCTCTCCTTGCCCCTTATTATTGCCATGTCTTTTCTTCATTTTCATAATGATTTTTAATCCTTATTCTCCAGTTAATCAATCCTATTCTACCTTCACATTTCTCCTGCCCAAATTAACTCTAGAATCCTAGACTCAGAAACAATTGATATACAATAATCACTAAGTAAAACTGAATTCTATTCATGATTAAATTAAAAGGTAGGATAGAATAGTAGGTAGAGGCCTGAACTTGGAGTCAGGAAGACTTGGGTTCAAGCATTAACCCAAATATTAATCATCTGTATGACCCTGGATAAATCATCTAAACTTTCTGAGTTTCAGGTTCCTCATCTATAAAGGGAAGAGGTTGCATGTGATGACCTGACAGATCACTTCTAGTTATAAATCTGTACTGCTCTGAATTGAATTCCATTTATGTTGACATAATATTACTTCAAACTGGAAAATTAAGACATTTTTTCCCTGTATCTTCCTCCCCAGTGATTATTTACATTATAAAAGGGTTCATGCTAGGACAGTGATCCGCTGGTACACTTAAATATTCTCTTTGGTTCAACAATACTGGCAGTCCCTTCCTTCCAGCGGTATAGATGATGACCCATCCATTTCTCCTTATCCTGCACACTTCAGGTCCATGGGCTCCCATAGGTGCCCCACAGAAGAACTCCCCAGATAACCATGGACCTAGTTCCAAGCCTTGGGACATTCTGCAGGCAACAGCACAATTGATCCACAAGCATAAAGTATCTATCATGTGCCATTCAAAGCACTGGGGACAAAAATTCAAAGAATGATGCAATGATGCCCTCAAGGAGCTTAGGTTCTAACTGAGGATAAAAGTATGTACATCAGTGTATCTGACATAAATAGAAGGCAAATAATATGTCAAACATATACAAAGTAGTTCAAGAAAGAGGGTACTAGCAATAAGGATAGGAGTGAATTTCTCCTAAAGTAAGGAATCATGAAGAAGGTGGTACTTGAGTTACATCCTAAAGGCATACAGCAGAGGTAAGAAAGGAATACATTTGAGACATGAGGCTTAGCCGCTGAAAAAGTATGGAGAGGGGAGATAAAGCACCATGTGTTGAAAACAGAGGAAAAAGTCAGTTTGACCAGAGACAAAGTAATGACCAATAAAGTATGATACATGGATTGTCCTTTGGGGAACCTCCTTGCTACCTGACTGGCCAACCTCCATCCTCTAATCGCATCTCTCCTAGATGACATATTTGATACCATTTCTTGTAAAAAAAAATCATCATTGGCAATTTTCTTCAAGTGGTTTTCGTACGCCATTATTATCAATTACTGACTACTCCTCTGAGGAGCTAGAAGGAAATTTGAGAGGGGTCAAAGAAATTCATCACTCTAATTTAGAAGGCATCCGCTAATTAAGAAAAATGAAACAAAGTAACTCTTTAGTGGTCATGTAAGTCAATGAGAAATGAGGTTGGATTTATAAATGTCCTAGAATGTGTGGTAGTTGTACAGTCCTGGATGAGCAGTAAGGACCATGGACAGGGCTGGCAGTGGCTCAACCCTACTTAAGAAAGTCTTATCACTTCTTATCTAGCAATATGACTGGGTTCATTAGTTATTTGTTCTTTCATCCAATTAACCACTCCCTTCCGTCACTTCTCAGCAAACATTATTGCAAAGATTCAAACTTTAGTAAGCAGTTTAATTGGATCTGATAAAAAATGTAATAAGACACAAACAACCCGCACAGAAGCTTCTTAATTCCCCTGAACCCCAGGGTGAAATTTCCCTTTCACTGGCTCCTACTGTAGGATAAAAGAAATTTCATTTCATTTAATTTCATTCATAAACCTTGTGACTCCTGCTGGGTACAAGAAGGGGTGATGTCAGTCTTTCAAACAATCAATAGTGGCTAGGAGCTAGAATTTCCCTTTGGTTCGTATGGCTGCAGAAAGTTTGAAGACCTAGTGCTCAGTTTCTCCCATAGGTCACTTATTGGCTCTCCAGATCACAAGTGAAAGAACTTGCCAGATCTATTGTAATTGTCCCTGCTCCAGCCAGCATCTTGTTCATATTTGCTCATACTGCAGTTATATTAAGGGTTATTTTCCCTGACTGGGATTTTTCTGACAACGCTGGCTCCAGAAGAAAGATCATACACAGCAAGAACCTTTGACCTTCTTCCTCCTATGTCTACATGTCCGGTTATGTCTGTACATATCCTCTGACATACAGACAGCTAGGAATTCACTTTCAAGACTCACAGTCTTTGCCTTCTGAGAGAAATAGTCTATGAGAAAGGGAACATAAATCCCCAGACACAAGTCCAATGTATGGAAATTTGATCTCTACAAATCTCTTGAATATTTACATCTACACATAAAAAGAGTACATCCTTCATGAAATTCCTGAGTGACAAAAGAAATGCTTTGAGACTTGGGAAGGAGGGACACAAATTTTGCTTAGTTTGACTGTCCCTAGACTCTGAGTACTGGGTTTAACAAACAGAAAGTAGTCAGTCCCTGACCTCAAAGAGATTATATTCTAAAAGGGGGGAAAACATATAAATAATCAAGTACATACTGGATAAATACAGGTGTACTCTGTTTTATTGTGCTTCACAGCATTGGAATTAACAGATACTGGAATTTTTAACAAATTTGTAACCCTGCATCAATCAAGTATTGGGGCACCATTTTCCAGTGGGGAGTAATGTATGCTCCTCATATCTCTGGGTCACATTTTGGTAATTCCAATATTATTTCAAGTGTTTTGATTATTATTACACCTGTCACAGTGATCTGTGATCAGTAACTTATGATGTTACCATTGTAATTATTTGGGGTTGTCACAAACCACACCCATAAAAGACAGTGGACTGAACTGATAAATATTGTGTTCTGACTAGTCCATTGGAGTCATTCTTTCATCTCTCTCCTTCCCTCAACCTTCTTTATTCCCTGAAACACAACAAAATTTAAATTGGGACAATAAATAAACTTCCCAATGACTTCTAAGTGATGAAATGAGAGGAAGTGTTATTTCAAGTCTTATTTTAAGAAACTGTCACAGCACTAGCCACTATCCTAATCAGTTGATAGTCATCAACCTCAAAGCAAGACCCTCTACCAATAAAAAGATTAAGATTCACTGAAGGTTCAGATGATAGTATATTTTTTAGATAAAGTAATTTTTACTTAAGATGTGTACATTTTAGAAATAGTACTATTGCACTTTCTAATAGTAGTATAGTGTAAATATAACTTTTATAAGTACTGGGAAACCAAAAAATTCTGGGGACTTGCTTTATTTTGATAGTCACTTTATTGTGGGAGTCTGCAGCTGAATCTGAAATATCTTTGAGGTATGTCTGTACCTAGTAAATGAAAGAAAACCTCAGTGATAAAACACTAGCAGTGGGAGAGACTGGCAAAGTCTTCCTGCAAAAGCTGGGATTGAAGCTGAATATTGAAAGAAGCCAGAGAAGCCAGAGGAAATAGAGATCAAGAGATCATGCCAGGCTTGGAGGACAGTCAATGAAAAAGGGAGGATTTGAGAGATGAAGGGTTGTATACAAGGAATGGCAAGAAGGCCAGTGTTGCTAGATTTGGAGAGGAGAGGAAAGTGTGAAAAGACTGGACAAGGGAGCAGCTAGATGGTATAGGGGATAGAGTACTGGCCCTGGAGTCAAGAGGACCTGAGTTCAAATCCAACCTCAGACACTTAATATTTACCTAGCTGTATGATCTTGGGCAAGTCACTTAACCCCTTTGCCTTGCAAAAACAAACAGACAAACAAAAAAGAAGACTGGAAAGGAGGAAGGGACAGATTGTGACAGGTGTTAAATACTAGCAATTTTAGGAAGCTATACAGCTTGGCTTTAGCTCAGCAGTTGAGTAGAGGATGAATTGAAGTAAGGAGATTCGTGAGGCAAGGGAACTAACCAGATGGCTATTGCAAAACAAGAGGTGATGAGGATTTGCATCAAGGTGGTGGCTGTGTCAGTTGGTGAGGAGGGGGACCTTAACAAGGTTGAGACAACAGGGCTTGGCAACAGGCTGAATAAGGCTGAGATGTTGAGCTTGGGGTTCTAGTATGATTCAGGTGCCCTTGATGGCGATAGGGAGAGAAAAGAGTTTGGGGAGAAAGAGTTCTGTTTTGAACATGTGAGCCTGAGATGCCTCCAGATGCAATCACACAAAAGGGAAGCCTATTATTTTTTTAATTTTAATTTTTTCTCTCCCCTTTATCACTCAAGCGAGTCTATATTTATGGGGAGAGGGGGTATTTTGTTTTCTCTTAAACAAGAATATTTTATTAAAATATATTAAAGTATAAAAATGAGAATAAATATTAAATAAAATTGTCTTTGCTGTAATGCTGAAAAAAGGGAAGGATAGGAAAGAAGGAAGGGGAGTAAGGATGAGTGTGAGTGAAGAGAACTCCAAAGTGGTCAACATTCTTTCAGAAATAGAATGGAAGCTAGAGAAAGGCTCAATGCCCTCCATCTCTTTCTTTCCAAATTTCAAACTGTATAAAAGCATACATTACCTCCATTAACTAATCAGAGCTGTGAGAAAACACTGAGAATCAGTCAAGTATGAACTAGTCCCAGTGTGGAGACTGATCATTCCAGAGTATCCCTGGCCACAAGGCAGCCCTGCCCAAATCTGATGCCCTGGTACAACAGGTAACCTGCAATCAGCACAAGTCTGACCATGTCATTCCCCTATTCAAGAAAATCCAGTGGTTCTTTATTACTCCTAGGATCAAATGTTTGACATTCAAAGCTCCGCCTTACAAACCTCATTATTTCCCCCATGCCCCCTTCATTCTAATCATACTAACCTTATTTTTTCCTGTTCTTCCAATACAATACAGCACTCCATATCCTGTCTCCTTGTCTTTCCACTGGTTGGGCAAGTTTACTTACCTGGAAAATGGGGGGAAGGAGGGTGGGAACAGTTCAAGCTGATCTTTAAGGTCTCTTCTGGAACAAATCTACAATCTCAGTTGAATGGCTGTGAGCAAGTCACTTAGCTTCTTAGCACTTCAGTTTCCCTATTCGCAAACAGGGATTGATGTTACCTACACTACCTGTCTCTCAGCTTTGTGAGATTCAAATAATGTAATGTTGTAATGTATGTGAACACTTTGAAACTTTAAATGCTATTACACAAACTAGCTGTGTGACCCTGGGTAAGTCCTATAAACTTCCCGGTGGTCCAAGGTAATATTATAAATCGTTAAGAAGGTGCTGACCTGGGGCAGCTAGGTGGTGCAGTGGATAGAGCACCAGCCCTGGAGTCAGGAGTACCTGAGTTCAAATCGGGCCTCAGACACTTAATAATGACCTAGCTGTGTGGCCTTGGGCAAGCCACTTAACCCCAGTGCCTTGAAAAACCTAAAAAAAGGGTGCTGACTTGCATAGGTGGAAAGAGTTTCCTCTTCTTGGAGCTTCCTAGACCAATGCAATCACAGTTCCATTTCTTATCCTTATGTACACGAATGCTCAGTATTGGTGATGGGCTCATGAGGCATGGTGACTGCCTCCTGTCACCTCATTCAACTTCTCCAAAGACCAGCATTTTCTTGGGTCCAATTCTTTGTGGATGACCACCCCACAGAGCCTGGAGAGGGGATGGTCTTTCTGTGAAAAAACAAAAGCCAGATACCAGGAGGCAGAAGCATTGAGGTGGCCATTGTCTTGATTCCTATTTCCTCTGTGTAATTTTCAGCTAGGAACAGCTGGAAATTAACTCAGTCTTATGTGACTGTATTTCTCACGACCTGCCCTCTCGGGGATTTGCTTGCTTACTTACAGGAAAGGAACATTCTGTTCCAAGTAGGATGGCCTGGGGTTTGGGGGATTTCAACCAGTGAATGAGGTGATGAGGAATGAGGAAGCAGGGGCAGAACTCGTGTGTGGCCAGTTCTAAAATGACCGTTGCCCAGAAATCCACAGAGCACAGATCTAGAATTAATGTCTTTTTTTCTTCCTCTGCCTCCCCGCTCCCTACTCCCAGCCCAATTTCCAATTCCAGTTGATTCTACTTTCTCTCTCAAACCTTTCTCCTTATTTCCTCCTGTCTGGACTATGGCAAATTTCTCCAGACTGTTTTTATTGCCACCAAACTGAATTCACTGGCAGTTAATAATAGTCACAAGCCTCTCTCATCCATCCTTTCAAAAAGAAATCTTCCTAAGGCAAAGACATCACTCTCCAGTTCCAGATCCTTCAGGGTCAATAGTCTTGAGAATTAATTATAAATTTCTTAACTGGACATTCAAGACTCTCCATAGACTGTCTCCAATCTACCTTCTCAGTTTGGGTTCATTCTACACTCCTTTGCCCCTTCTACATTTTAACCAGACTGGTTGAATGGCTGTTCAATGAGTTCATCCTGCCCTTTCCTACCCGGTCATTCGATCTACCCACCATGTTTGGATTGGTGGTCATGTGATGCCTTGGGAAGAATTCTGCACTTGTCATCAGAAGAAATCCTGCTTCTAATACTTCCTATCTGTGTAATTTTAGGCAAGTCAACTTCACTTCTCTGTACCTCAGTTTGCTCACATATAAAAATTGTGAAGTCCAACTTTGAAGCCTCTAAGTTCCCTTTTGGTTCTAAATTATGATACCAAGATCCTTTCACATCTGTTCCTTTAATCAATCAATCAATAAATATTATTAAGCACCTATTACATGCCAATCCCTAGGTCAGGTGTCACCAAAAAATCTCACTTTTCCCTTAATCATTCAATAAACCTTTCCACAAGCCTTGTGCTTTAAGACTCATGTCAAGAAGCCTTCCATGATTTCCCATCTTCTCTCCTAATCCTCTTTAGCCCAATCTCATATTTCTATCTGCTTAACATCTTCTATATAGGTGTCACATTTTTAATTGATGTTTTTTTTTGGTTTTGCAAGGCAATGGGGTTAAGTGACTTGCCCAAGGTCACACAGCAAGGTAATTATTAAGTGTCTGAGGCTGAATTTGAATTCAGATCCTCCTGACTCTAGGGCCAATGCTCTATTCACTGTGCCACCTAGTTGCCCCTTCTTAATTGAATTACAACCAAATCATAAAATCCCAAGAGTTGGAAGGGATCTCAGAAGACATTTAGTTCAACTCATACCTAAGCAAGAATTCCTTATACAATAATATTGACAAGAGGTCACCCAAACTTTGTTCAATGTTCACCAGTGAGAAATCCCCCCCACACATCTTGAAGAAGTCCAGTTCACTTTTACACAGTTCTCATTGCTAGCAAGTTGTGTCTTTATTCTCCAATGAGTCAATGGATAGATATAGGTATTCCCAATAAGCCATGACTTATGACTCAGGTCACAAACATCCATGCCTGTCCACCCTGTGAGGTTCTTATCCATGTCTTCCCATAAATTTGTCATAGGGGACCCATGTAATGTGGGGTGGACACACACAATCAGATGCTTGGATTCTCTTCATCTTCCAAGGATAACACATGGAGCAGGAAGACTGTCCATCATTTCTCTTTCCTTATAGCAAGCCCAAATCTCTCCCTTTAAAGTCCACTTCTCTGGGACCAAACAGTACAAGTGCCACATTATAATCCTACAAATACTTAAAGTTTTACATCTTACTTAAGTCTTTCCTTCTTCAGGCTAAACACCCCCAGTAAAAAGCCAGATTTTTTACAGTATGACTTCAAGGTCCTTCCCTTTCTTTGCTGCCCCTCCCCAACCAGACAATCTCAAGATCCATCCTAAAACATGGTACATGGAACTGAAGACAAAATTCTACATGTCATCTGATCAGAGCGATCACCTGTGCTTTGGACACTTCTTGTTGCCCAGTTATTCATTCATGTTCAACTCTCCATGACCCCATTTAGGTTTTTCTTGGCTAAAATGCTGGAGTTGTTTGTCATTTCTTTCTCTTAAGTGTCTTGCCCAGTGGGGTCATACATTCAATGAATGTCTGAGACCAGATTTAACTCAGGTCTTCCAAACTTCAGTTCCAGCATTCTATCCATTGAGCCATCTAACTGCCTCTACTCTGGACCCTAGTCATCATAAGGTTGTATTAGGATTGTTTTATTTTCCTTTGTTTTGTTTTTCCTTGTGACATTACACTGTTAATATACTGAGTTTATAGTAACAGATAATTTCTACTATATCTTCTAACCATACCATTTAGTGCTTAGGAAGTTAATTTTTTGAACCCAGGTGTAAGATTTTACATTTATCTCTGTTACATCTTATCTTGGCTGTAGCCCAAGGGTTGGAGGGGAGGAGAGAGAGATACAGAGATAGAGAACTGAGGTTTAGAATGACCTGTTCTTGATAAAGCCATGGTGCTTCTTAGTGATTACTGCTTCACAAATCATATTTTAATAATACACTATACAACCCTGCCAGAAATTGAAATCAATCACAGCAACCTATAGTTTGAAGACCTAAGTTTCTTTCTTCTCTTTTTTAAAAAATGGTTTTTCAAAAATGGTTACTTCTCTGTAGTATTTCTCCACTAAACTTTTATTTCAAAAACCTCCTGGCAGGGGTTCAACTATTACATCCACAAGTGCTTTCAAAACAATGAGATGTAGCTGGACCCATCAAGGGAAGCATAGATCTCTCTTACTATATCTTCACTTATAGTAAGATTCAACCTCCATCCACTATTTTTGTCCTATCATTTCCAGACTAAAGGTCATTCTAGTTGAAAGAGAAAAGAGAAGCAAAATAAAAGCTCTCCCTTCCATCTCTAACGCGTTATCATTGTTTTATCAAATTTTAACACTAGTTTCCATTTTGTCTTTTTTCATTCTTTTCACCCAATTTAACTTTAAATAAAAATTAGACATTACTATCATCCTTCAAATTCATCACGAGCCTTAGTTTATTCTCACCTTGAGTACTCTGTCACTATTCTTACAGGGCCATGTCATTGTTTTGTATTCATACTCCAGTATCTGTTTTTACTTCCATTTTAAACATCCCTTAAAAAATCTAGAGTCCTTTATTCATCCACATTGCTCTCTTTAAATGGGGTCTTCATTTCTTCCCATCCCTCTTGGAATGATTTCTCCTATAGAATTAAAGAACTATAATAAATATAGAGTGATTTTCCCTATGGAATTGCAAGTCATGGAATCTAACCTATTCTTTTTTTCATGCCTTGAAATCTGCTTTCCTAAAAATCTAGAGTACATTAGAGATTTTTGTCCATCTTTCCTCTCCATAACCATGCATTCTAAATGGTTACTTCTTCCCCTCATTCCTATTACTTTTCTTTAATAATATTTTCCTCCTTATTGGTTACAATCAGATCTAGAATTGCACATTTCCTTATTTTAATGAAATCATCATTAGGTTAAGTCAATGGATGATTAACTGCCCTGCTTTTGACAAAGGAAGGATATGTCTGCATCACTAAAGGCCCCATTTCTAAACTCATCTATTTCCTCTTTTTATCCAGGTAGCTTGTACTATACTTCCATGAAAGCTTATTAAAGTAAAGCTGAAAATATATTGAAATGCTATTTTTTTCTAATCTAAAAGTCCTTTCCGGGCATTTTCCCAAATCCTCACTCTGCCCCAAAGATGTGTGACAGAATTAGGACAAAAGATCTTTTCTTAAGGAAATGGATTAATATTCAAATTGTAGTTCGAACAACAAGGATCTTCTTGTCTTCTTCTTCCCTTGTAGAGACTGGTCTGTGATCTACCGAGAGAAGAAACCATCACATTAATTCAAAGGGATGTTATCATTGTTCAGAATAGATTTTCAGCATTGATCCATTCCTAGGGGAAGCTAGGTGGTGCAGTGGATAGAGCATGGCCCTGGAATCAGGAGGACCTGAGTTCAAATGCAGCCACAGACATTTAATAATTACCTAGCTGTGTGGCCTTGGGCAAGACACTTAACCCCATTGTCTTGCAAAAATAAAAAAAAAAACTTAAAAAAAAAAACATTGACCCATTCCCAAGAACTCTAATTTGCTTATTATTCTGAAATGTTTCTCCAAAATTGTATTACATCTATTGTGATTTTTTTTTCTTTTTTCAAAACCCCTATAAATGTTTTGTGAGCAGGGATATGTTGAGGCTAAGAGAGGTGTGTGGACTATGTTGGTTTGAAAATATCTCTCTAAACAAAAAAAAATGCTTGGATATTGGAGGAGCATTAAATTGAATAAAATTAATTCAGTTAGGCTTATCCCTTAAATACAGGATAGAGGATTAATAAATTTTTCTGCAACATTCCTCTGTCAATATTGTGCAATTTCTCCTTTATTTGGTCCTTGTCCCAAAGGGTCTCCATTTTGCTTCTTCCCCTTAGGTTCCTAGATTTCCTTACATAAGTATATCCTTTAATAATATAATTCTATCTGACTACTCAGTAAATCTATTCTGTTCCTTTTGAATAAGATATACCCTTCCAGAGGATCATAATCCAATTATATGCCCTATCCTATCACATTTCAGTGATGCTCTTAAAATTGAATTTATTTCTTTGCATTAGGATTTTAAATTCACCTTGGTTATTAGTTTGTGTATTTGTGTGTAGATCTCTAAGGCTGTGGGGTTTGTGGCTGGTTGCTGATAGAGTTTTCTCTCTCCTCCATTTTCAAAATAAAGTCCTTTGATTAGATTTGCAAGATACCAGGAAAATATATTTTCATTAGCCCTCATTAAGTGCACTCTATTTCAAAAATAGAGCTGCAGTTCAAAATCTCTGATCATGTGAGCCTATGATTACATCATTCTTATATTTTAAGTTGTGATCAAGAAATTCAAATACTATCTCAGGTATCATCTTCTTAAGCAGTTATACATTTCCCAAATCTGCCTGCTCCTTCCCTATAAGTCCTTGCCTTCAATTGGCAAAGGAGTGAAAATCTACCTGTGCCTCTAAGAACTTCAGTTTCTTGCCCTTTTCAAATAATAGACCTTAAGAGTCTTGGACTTCATTCTCACATTCTGAGATTTCTATTCTTAAGTGACTTTGTCCAGCATTTACTCATGGCAAACTAGTAGGTTATTTATTTTCCCAAGTCATTTTTTATTTGTTTGTTTATATAACATTCTTTACTTTTTAAACTTTGCGTTTCAAATTCTCTCTCACCCCTTCCCTATCCACTGAGAAGGCAAGCAACATGATATCAAGTATACATACGAAAGCACACAAAACTGTCCATTTTTCAAAACAAATAGCAAGCAAAATAATAAAGTTAGAAAATTATACTTCATTTTGGGGGCAGCTGGGTGGTGCAGTGGATAGAGCACCAGCCCTGGAGTCAGGAGGACCTGAGTTCAAATCCATTCTCAGACACTTAATAATGACCCAGCTGTGCAAACTTGGGCAAGTCATTTAACTCCATTGCCTTGCAAAAAAAACAACAAAAAGAGTCATTTTTCCAAAGGGGGTGTGGGGGAACCCGAAAGTCACTTCAAATTAGGCTCCTATACAAAACCAGGAAGGGAAGAAAATAGGAAGGAAAGGAGAAAGTAGAATGGAAAAGGAGGGAAAGAAGGCAAGGAAAAGCTAAGAGGAAATGAATGAGAAAGGGAAAGAAAAAGCACTGAAAAAAGAAAGGTATCATATATAACAAAATATTTAGATCAATATTTTGTTTTGTGGCAAAGAGCTAGAAACAGAATAAATACCTATTTACTTTATTTTTTGTTGGTATAAGAAAGATTTTATTTATTTTGAATTTTACAATGTTTCCCCTAATCTTGCTTCCCCCCCTCCCCACAGAAGAATGCCTATTTACTTTAAACAAACTATAGCATAAATTAATTTCTTAATGTCAAAAGAAATGATGAATACAGGGAAGTTTGGAGAGATTTAGATGAACTGCTGCAAAGCAAAGCCCAGAAAACACCATTCACAAAGGCTCTGATGATATAACCAGAAAAAAGAATAACAACAAATCATCAAAACTGAATTATTTTGACATTTCAAAGCCAAACATGACCCCAGAGAAGAACTAGGAAAGGTGTCTCGCCATGTGTTTTTGTGACAGTGGAGTTCCATCAATGTGGAATGTTTCAGATTAGCAACAGATTTTTTTCAATGTGTTTGTTCGTTCTGAGGATTTTTTTCTTCTTTCTTGTTTTTTTTTTATTCTATGTTGTAAGGGATGGTTCTTTGAGAAGAGAAGGGAAGAAGGATACAAAGAGAAATGAAGGAAATGTAAAATAAGATAGCAACAAAATATTTTTAAAAGAAAACAGAGAAAATATGGAAAATGTTTTACTTATTATTTAGGTCAATCCCTTTCAAATAAAAAAAAACTACATAGCACAAGCTAGTGGCCTGGGCATAGACCCAGATCTCAGATCTCTAGGGCTGACCACTTGGGCATATGACCTTGGGAAGTTGCTTAATCTTTCAATTGAATCCCTCTGTTTCTCTATGAGTTTGACATATTCCTCCCAGAAGTCCTAGGGTGAGAAGCTGCCACATGAATAAGGATGCTCTGCCACCGTGGTGGTAAGATTCGGCTCAAGGGCTCACTCAAGTGGCATGAATTATGCAAATATACCAAGGAACGACGGATTATGTGGTCTAACGTGGAATAATTAAGTCAAATTTATGAGTATAACCATTAAATCAACTTCATAATCAGAATTGGGTGAATCACAAACTTGAGAGAAAATGAAAAAAAAAAAAAAAAAATCCAATGCAATTCAGCAAATGGGCTTTCATCTCTACCAAAGATGTAATGGGTGAAATTGCAGTCAATAGTCTTGAGGTTAGACCAAAGAAAAGAATTTTGACATTATGAATTGTGTGCCTGAGAAGCCAGAAATCCATCCCTAGTCTCAGAATCAGGAAAATCTGGAGGTTCACATTCCACCCTGATATATACAGCCATGTATATTTGTGGAACATAGCCTCTTGGAGTTCCATGCACAATTTTTGTACCATAAACTACAGTACTATTGCCGATCTGTGTTGGGAGAGGGAGTAACCTCACTGGAAGTTCCCCATACCAAAGAAACTGTAGATTCAAACTGCTAGACACTAGACAGATAAGCAAATTGGAGTGAAAGAGGGAAATCTCTTCCCTCCCAGGGTGGTGTTAAGGATCAAATGAGATTAGATCTGTAAAGTATTTATTTTATAATATTTGTAAAGCATCTGGCACATAGTAGACACATCATAAATGCTTTCTTCCTTCCTCCTTCCCTTTCTTCCCTTCTCTCTTTTTTCTTTCCTAACTTCTTTCTTTCCTTCCTCTTTCCTTTTCCCCCTTCTTTCTTCCTTCTCTTCCTTCTTCCTCCTTTTCTTGTGTCCTCCCTCTCTCCCTTCCTTCCTTCCTTCCTTCCTTTCTTTTTTCCTTCCTATCTTTTTTTTTTGTAAATCATTAAGATAGTACTAAATGACTACCCCTTGGAGTAAAATCATTAGAAGTATTTCTGTTTGATAATCCTGAGACTCATGCTATGGACAATGCCATCCACAGCCAGGAAAAATAATAAAGAGTCTGAATGCAGAACAAAGCATACTATATCCACTTTTTTTAAAACTTCTTTTAAAACTTTCTCTCTCATTGCTTTTTTCTTTTCCCTTAGTTCTGATTCCTCTTCCACGACACGACTAATATATAATGTGTTAAACATAGATGTTAATGTACGGGGGGGTTTTTGGTTAAAAAAAAAAACGTGGTTAAGTGACTTGCCCAAGACAACACAGCTAGGTAATTATTAAGTGTCTGAGGCCGGATTTGAACTCAGGTCCTCCTGACTCCAGGGCTGGTGCTCTATCCACTGCACCACCTTGCCATCCCATGAATGGATGATTTTACCAAAACAATTCCCCTCTTTAAAATCTTCAGTAGCTCCCACTAAGACATTAGATCTTCTGGGCCACATTGCCCAACAAAAGCTTTTTAAGGGGTCACATATAGAATTTAATATATATTTATGAGCACAATGTATTACCATATTGTTAGGTGATACAGTGGATGGAGCGCTGGCCTTGGAGTCAGGAGAAAGGTAGTTTGAATTTGGTCTCAGACATTTGCCACTTACTAGCTGTGTGACCTTGGACAAGTCACTTTACCCTGATCACCTCACATCCAGGACCATCTCCAGTTGTCCTGATTCATATTTGACCACTGGATCCAGATGGCTCTGGAAGAGAAAGTGAGGCTGGGGACTCAGCACAACCCACCCCCGCCCCATCCACTCAAATCCAATTTATATGCTTGTCTGGCATCACCTCCCTGATGTCATGGTCTTCTTTGAGAATGAAGAACATCATCAGCAGCAATATAATGCAGTAATGCCATATGAATGGCATATTGCCCATGGCCTAGGATAAAATACCGGCCTTGCAAGTCATTCAACAGCCCACCTGTCCATCTTTCATTCTACTGCCCTTCTGACCTCTGTGTTCTAACCAAATTGGCTTTGTGACTGCTCCCCAAACTCAGCATTCCATCTCTTGCCTCCAGGTTAGAAACCATGCCATCTTCACCTCTACCTTTGGGAATTCTTAGTTTCTTTAAGTCTCAGGCCAGGTTCCCCTTCCTATGGGAAACCTTTCCTGACCCTCCTCCCTAGTTATTAGTTCATGCTCCCTCCTCTCCTCAAATGATATTTGCATCACCTCAATTAGACTAAAAGCTATTTGAGGGTAGGAATCATTTTTCATTTTGTCTCTAGCAAAGTATGCTTGTTGAATTGATTTCTTTGTCCACCAGCCCCCCAAAACGTATGCATGTGTCTGTATAACATACGTGTGGACATACACGTATGTGTATATGCCTATATGTGTCTATAGAATGTGCAAATTCATATGTGCACAGATACATATTCTAGTTGTGTGACCCTGGACAGGTCATTTAACACTGTTTGCCTCAGTTTCCTCATCTATAAAATGAACTGGAGAAGGAAATGACAAACCACTCCAGTTTCTCTGCCAAGAAAATCCCCAATGGGGTCACAGAGAGTCAGACATGATTTAAAAAAGACTGGACAATAATGGCATTCATACATATATGCCCCTGCAATACCTTTTAGCAATGAAATAGCAAGGGACATGAAAACACTTTCATTCTGTACAAATGGGAGAAAAAAGCATTAATTAATTATTTACTATGTGAGAAGCTACATATTCAATGCTAGGCATGCAAGTAGGGAATAAAGACATCCCTGCTCTCCAAGTGCTGAGATTCTCAAGAGGAGGGAGACAACAATATGCATGGGAAAGGTTTCACTGCAAATTGAATAGAAAAGCCCCAACAAAACACATGATAATGAATGCATTTATAATAGACATAGTTTATGAATTCAAGAATGTAAGTGAGTAACTACCAGCAAAAGCATTCACTGATGATGATGATGGCTGTCCTTTGTTTTTGAAGAAAATCATGACAACAAGGAGGTGGCACAATAGCAAGCACATGAATTGGATTTGAACGATGGGGGGGGGGGGGGCTGTGCTAAATCACCGAACTCACTTTCTCCTCCAGAGCCACCTTCGTCCAGTGGCCAGATATGAATCAGAATGAATGGAGATGGCCCTGGATGAGAGACATTCAGGGTTAAGTGACTTGCCCAAGGTCACTCAGTTACAATGTGTTTGAGGTCATCTTTGAACTCAGGTCTTCTTGCTGATGATATTTCTGTTATCTATGATTGATTAAATTAGCTATTGTCTATTATCTATAATAAATTAAAGTCATTTTTGGTTAAATTGAGATCTTAAGTTGATTAGTCATGCTTGTCTTATATCAATGGCCAGGATTTACCCAAATATTTAGAAGCATATTTTGAAGTAGCAAAAAAAATCAGATATGAAAAAGATATCCAACAACGGGGAAATGATGGCTGACAGATTGTGGCACATATTAAGAACTACCGGGGCAGCTAGGTGGCACAGTGGATAGAGCACTAGAGGGTTCAAATCCAGCCTCAGACACTTAATAATTACCTAGCTGTGTGGCCTTGGGCAAGTCACTTAACCCCATTGCCTTGCGAAAAAACTAAAAAAAAAAAAGAATAACTACCATATAGCACTTGAAGATTTAAAGGCATTCTTTACATGTGTTATCTCACTTGGTCTTAATAATAATGCTGATGTTTGTCCTTCATTCTCGAAGAAGACTTTGACACCAGGGAGGTGATGCCATGCCATCACATGACCTAGATTGGAGTGAGGGAGGCTGTGCTAAGTCAGCAGTCTCACTTTCCTCCTCTGGAGTCATCTGGATCCAGGGGCCAGATATGAACCAGGATGACTAGAGATGACCCTGGATGGAAGATGATCAGGGTTAAGTGACTTGCCCAAGGTCACACAGCTAATAAATGTCTGAGGCCATTTTTTATCTTGGGTTTTCATGCTGATGATATTTCTATTATCTATTGTCTACTAAATTTTGATTATCTATTGTCTATTATCTATGATCAATTAAAGATACTTTTGGGTAAACTGAGATCTTCAGTTGATTAGTCACCCTTTTCTTGTAGTAAGATACTATGTTGATATTTCACAAAAACCACAAAAATCAATGATGACCAGTGTCTAGCAAAATATTTATAGCAGCACTTTTTTAACTAGCAAAGAACAGATATAAAGAGGGTATCTAACAACTGGGGGAAAGAACCCAACTGGATTTATTATGGTACAAAATAATAATCATAATAATAATCATAATAACTAATGGACAACATTTAAGGGCATTTTTACATATGTTATCTCACTTGGGTTTGATAATAATCCTATAAAGAAAGGATTCTTATTATTCCCATTTTAAGGATGAGAAAACCGAGACTGGGTGCTTTGCCTGAAATATGAAGGTGTTTGGCTAGGAGGTTGTGGTAAAAGTGCTGATGGGGAGGAGTATGACTTCCTCAAAGTCTGGGGTGCACCCACCCTTATTGGAAGCATGGCTTTCCTAAAATGGCCATGGTGAGGAGGAGGGATCACCAACGAGAAGAGCAGCACCCTGGGGCAAAAGTTCTTCCAGAACATATAACCTGTGTCCGATGCATTCTCCTTGGTAGGGTATGGGTTATGGGAATTTGGCAAAGCCACTAAGCCAGGGGTCCTCAAGGACTTCGCAATCCAAAGAGGAAGAGAGCACTCAAACAAGATAGAGGCAGGGTAAATTGGAGATAATCCCAGAGAGAAGTCATCATTATTATTAAGAAGGACTGGGGGGGGGGGGGGCGCGACTAGGTGGTGCAGTGGATAGAGCACTGTCAAGAAATCAAAAGGAATCCAGTCTCAGATTCTTTACTACCTGTGCGACCCTGGGCAAGCCACTTTACTCTCTTTACCTCAGTTTCCTCATCTGTCAAAAGAACTGGAAAAGGAAATAGCAAAACCCCTCCAGTATCTCTGCCAAGAAAACCCCAACTGGAGTCATGTAGAGTCCTACAGG
Organism: Macrotis lagotis; assembly: GCF_037893015.1. Classification (NCBI taxonomy): domain Eukaryota; kingdom Metazoa; phylum Chordata; class Mammalia; order Peramelemorphia; family Peramelidae; genus Macrotis; species Macrotis lagotis. The sequence continues at coordinate 247,535,979 of NC_133662.1, read as the reverse complement.
ACTGAAATAACTGAACGAAGAAAGAAGAGACCGAAGGAAGAAGAGAATCCCAGGCATGGGAACAAAGATGACAAATAATAACATGAGATTATTGCTTTTGTTTTGTCCAAGCATGTGCATATCAGAGCTGGGAGAGTCCTTATTCCCTCATTTTGTGGAGGGAAGGCAACAAGAATTTATTAAGTGCTGTTTGGTAATATGCTTTACAAATATCATCTCAATTGATCCTCACAAAAACCCTGACAGACTTAGGTGGTATTAAAATCCCCATTTTATAGATGAGAAAACTAAGGCAGATTTTCTCAGGGTCACCTGGCTAGTCAGTGTCTGAGGCTGAATTGAACTCAGGTCTTCCTTATTCTAAGCATTCTATCCACTGCATCACCTAGCTGCCTCTTAAAGAGATTGAGGAAGAAACCGAGGCCCAGAGAGAAGTTACTGGTTCAACATTATACAGTTAGTAAGTAGATGGGACTTAGAGCCAGAGTCAAGTGGAAACTTTCCATCTAAGGAGTAGTCCAATTCTCTCTCCATTTTTTTTATTAAATTATAAGTTTATTGAGGGCAGGGACCATTTGGGCCTTTATATTGTTGAGTGGTTTTCAGTTATATCTGATTCTCCAGGATGCCTTTTGGAGTTTTTTTTTGGGGGGGGGGGGAGTGATTGGCCATTTCTTTCTCCAGTTCATTTGATAGATGAGGAAATTGAGGCAAATAGGGTGAGGTGACTTGGCCAGGGTCACATAGTTCATCAAAGTCTGAGGCCACATCTGAATTCAGATCTTTCTGACTCTACAACTGGCACCATTGTGCCACTTACTGACAACAGAGCAGGCACTTAATAAATGTTTATCGAATTGAATTATGATGCCTCGTTACTCATTTTGGTAGGAGCATAAGAGCCAAAATGGTTCTGGGAACAACAGGGCCTACAGGAAGCTCTAAGAAGCTGAATCCATTTTTTCTTAAATTTTCTCCCTTTCCTCCTGTTCACTCCCTACAGCACATCATAAGAGATCATTAAAGAAATGCCCACTCTTCAACTCCATTAATTAAGAGTATTTTCACTGGGACTTTTGCCGAGGTCATAACCCTGCCTCAATTCATAGATCAATTTGGACTTGATACACTGACAGATGTTCTTGTCTGAATTCAATTAGTCTAGATTTTCTGCTTCTCTGTGGCATGAACTGGGTGAGAGGCAGAAAAACAAAAAAATAATAGCAGGAGAATCAGCTGCAGGATGGGGGCCTTTGCAGTGTGGATGGCTGAGGAGAGCCCCAATTTCAAAACACCTGGATTCTTGTCTCCCAAAAAACTATCAAAAATATTCTAGGAATTCCCTGATTTGAGTAAATAGAAACTGAGGAAATCCAATCAGTAGAAAGACTCATAATTAATGATGATAATAATAATAACCCTTTAAGATGGTGACTGGACCATGATTTCATTGGCAAAAGGAATTCTCACATGAGGAAATTCCTTTTTCCAATGCAGGTCAATTCCTTCTGAGATAGCTGCCCTCAACACCAAGAGATAATGACTTATTAAGCTAGAGAAGGAAATGGCCAATCACCAAGAAAACCCCAAAAGGGATCTCCAGACATAACTGGAATAGAACAGAGGTAGTATTTGAAGAGTGGCTGTCCTGACTCTGAGGCCATCTTATCTACTGCCTCTCTGAGAGCATTGTAGTATTTGCTGAATCCTTCCTTGGGAACATCCCTGTGAAGAGGTAGTAATAAGAATTATTATTCCCATTTCACAGGTAAGAAAACTGAAATGTGGTTAGGATAAATGGCCTGTTCATGATCATAACATGAAGAGAGATTTGAACCCAACTTTCATATCCATTGGCTTTTGGAACCCCATCCCACCCTCAACTCCCACAATACAAAGATCCAGGGACTTATATTCTGGCTGGCTCATTTCTCAGATGAGAAGGCCTATGAATACTGGTTACTCACTTGTCTCTGTCACAAAATCTCTATGGCTCATATTTCTTGCCCAAAAAGATCCTGGAAACATCAGTATCTGACTCATTTTGCTCTTCCCTCAAAATGTTGTTCAGTTGCCCTGGAATATAAATACAGAAAACACAAAAAAATATATAAACATGAGTTCCTATAGTTAAGAAAAGTCTTGTTTTAATTCAGAAATTGTCAAAAATGTCCCATCCCTTCCACCTCCCACTCCCACCACCTCCCAATCCAACAGACCTTTACAACCCGCATGACTCAAAGCACTAGAGAAAGAATAAGTTTGACCTGAGCCTTGGTGTCTTCGGCTCCCTAAAGTTCCCATCTATCATTCTGTATCTTGGATCTTTAGTCCTCAATGATGTCCAATTTAATATACCTCATCCCTTCCTCTCATTTGGTAAATAATAATAATAATAAACTCATATAAGTGATAGAAAATTACCAAAAATGAAATAAGACTAGAAATTTCCCAGTTACTCTGGAAAACCAACACAAAGAAACCACACATCGTTCACTATGTTCATTATGTGTATCCATATGTGAGAAAGAAATTCCAATTATCCTATAAGTAGAGGCAAAATGGAATTGTGTTATATTCCCATCTCTGTTACATCTTTGAACCTCAGTTTCCTCATCTGTGAAATGGCATCCAGGGGATGCCAGGAGAGCACACTTGACAGGGATGTTGTAAGAATCCAGTGAGAGAATGTATTGAAAACTCTAAAGAGCTGCAAGATGGGAGCTTATATATGATAGGGGCAGTATGGGAAGGGAGGTTTGTGGCAGCACAAGCAGTGATCGCTAAAAGAGATATCTGAAGATTTCAAAAAAGATTCTACCAAGAAGGTTGGTACAAGGGGAAGTGCCTTAGTCATAGAGTCAAAGGACCTGAGTTCTAATCCTTTTTGCCCCAAAAGATCCTGGAAATATCAGTATCTGACTCGTTTTGCTTTTGAAATAGTGTGGTTTTGGGTAAATCACATTCTCAACCCCAGTTTCCCCATCAGTAAAATAAGGTTGAATTAAATGGACTCTGAGACTCCACATATATTCCTATAAAAGTCCACTATAAAAGTGGGGGCAATTGGTCAAATGTTCAAGTTTTTGGTTTGAGAAAAAAAGAATCCCTATAGATAAAAAGAGAAAGTGGGCTTGCAGACATGAGGCAAATAATAAAAATAATCCCCATTTCTATCACATATTCAGATTTGATGTAGTCCTTTTCCCTTTGGGTCAGCTAAGTGGTACCATAATGCATAGAGCGCCAGGCTGGAGTCAAGATGAGCCTTCCAATTTCAAATCCAAACTCAGAAACTTACTGGCTGTGTGACTCTAGGCAAGTCACTTTACCCTGTGTGCCTCATCTGCAAAATGTGTTGGAGAAGAAAATGGCCAATCCCGCCAATGACCCCAGATGGGGTCATGGAGAGTTGGCTTGAAAAACAACTGAACAACAACTCCTTTGGCATAAAGGATGGAGAGCTGGCATCAGAGTCAGGAAGACTTGCATTCAAGTTCTGCCTTGGACACATCCTCACTGTGTCACCCTGAGCAAATCATGAAGACATTATCAAGGCTCCACGTCCAAAGGGTTGAACTTTGAATGCCACTGGGAAATGGTTAACAAAATAAATAAAAATATAATACTTCATGGATAACGTTCATTGGCAACTTTCTAGGTCAAGATGGGTGGATTCATTTCCATTTTGAGTTTGATACCATCAGAGCAGGCAACCCTCAATAACGAGAAGTTGCAGAGAGTTGTTGACCTGCATTAGTGGAGGGAGTTCTCTCACCTAAGATTTCCCTTTAGCCTTGAAAACTGGGATCTAAGAGTCTTCCCCTTAACTGAAGAACAAGTGCATAAAGAGGCCATGTGTGAACATGATGAGGTTCCTTTGAGGGGTGTCCTACCCACAGCTAATGAATGTCCTCTATCTTGAGTGTCCTCTATCTTGAGAGCCTTCTCTGTGAAGAGTGAGGAATGGCTGCTCCCAGGCTCCTAACTCGTAAAATCTTCAAGATGAGATCTGAAAAAAAAATTCTGCAGATTCTGAGCCACAAAATTAAGTGTTTGACTGTTTACCAGATAAAAAGCCCCAGAGCAGAGAACAGAAGCAAATGTCATAGGCTCCTTCTGCTATAGAGTCTCCTATAGGCTGAGCACCCTGTAGGATACATTCCAATCCAATACATTCTAACTCTGGTAAGGAAAATAAAAGCAATTTCTGAGAAAGCATAAAATGTCACAGTGCTCATTGGGTCAAGATGCATGGTTCTCATTGCACAAACAACTCCAAAGCCAAGGGAGTTGTTCTCAGCTCATGCAGGAAGGTGAGACATCTTCTCCTCTAGCCACCAGCCTGGCTCACAGATGAAAGATCATCAAGGAGGCTAGGGGAGCCAAACCCCCCAAAGGGCTCTCTGCATACTAATCAACAACATCAAAAGCAATAAACATTTCTATTGTTCCTTAAAATTGCGAAGTTATTTCAGGATATTTTTGTTTTTGCAAGGTGATGGGGTTAAATGACTTGCCCAAGGTCACACAGTTAGGGGGTTATTATTTTTTATACAACATCCCTGTTGTTGCTATTATGATTCCCATTTTACAGATGAAGAAAACCAAGACTCAGAGCTGAAGTGATTTACCCAGAGTCTCAGTTTTCTCATCTGTAAAATGAAGGGGTTAGACTAGATGATGCCTAAGGTCCCTTCCAGGCATGAATTTATAATGCAATGACCATCAAATGGGCCAACAAATTGCATATTAGTATACATAATGTGCTTGTAAATCCTTCATCCTGCCCCAAGAAATAAACAGAAGCAGATTCATCTCAAACCTGCTACACTTGATTTCTCAAAATTCGGCTTGACTCCTGCCAAGATGGCAAGTGAGTGGCTATGACTCAGTAGTTTTCCTCCATCACCTCCAAGCAATGACAAATGCACAAAGGAAAATAAAAACATCGACAACAAAAAGACAGGAAAGGAAAGAATTCTTTCCTCACATAAAAAAAAATCTTCAGAGGAAAAACTAAAAGAAGGGTTGAACAAGTGAGAAAACAAAAGAGAGACCTGAGGTCAGTGGGAGGAAAAAAACCTTCAGAGTTAGGGGACAAACTCTCCAAAAGGGAAAAAAAACTCAAAACCAACCAAAACTCAAGAAGATATAAATGAACAAACTGCACTGGTGTCACAGTGGTTTGGAATTCCAATAAGAGATATATTGGCAAAAAGTTTGGAGGAAGAAGACTTTAAGATGTTTGTGAAAATTGGCAATGTAGAAAATTTCAACTACATGGTGGGCTTTTTTGAAGAACCTCTGGTTCTCAATGAAAAATGTAAGAAGGAAAAACAATAATGCAAAAAAAAGTAGCAAAACTGAATGATATACATGTATGCTCACACTTGGGTGGACATGCCAGATATATATAAATAAATGAATGAGCATGATGTCCTTTTTTTTCTTTTTTAGTTTTACATGGCTTCATTTTATTCAATTTGGATGTAATAGCTTCCAGAATTAACTCTACTAAAGCTTACAGACAAAATGAAAATGCAGAATGGTCTTCTCCATGTTACTGGCACATCTGTAGATATCTCTCTCCTAAATCAACTCAGGTTTAACTAGAAATTAAATTCCAGTTTCACAAGGAGTCAGCTGTGTGAAAGTCTAACTGAAGAGACTTTTTCGGAACCATTGTTAAAGAAAATCAGAAATGGGATCACACCATCCTCACAGAAGCTCAAAGAGTCACCATGACATCTGGATTCATGTGTTCACCTATGAAGAACTGACAATCTATTTTTCTTAATTAGCAAGGACATGTTTGGTTTGTCCTATAACTTCCATCATAAAAGGTCTCACTGTCTTCTGCTCTTCAAGTCTACCTTTGGTTGACTATATGTATTCTTTTTTTTTTTTTTTAGTTTTTGCAAGGCAGTGGGGTTAAGTGGCTTGCCCAAGGCCACACATCTAGGTAATTATTATGTGTCTGAGGCTGGATTTGAACTCAGCTATTCCTGACTCCAGGACCAGTCTCTATCCATTGCGCCGCCTAGCCATCCCTATGTATTCTTTTATATACTTTTTGTAGGATTCTTTTGTGAAGCTAGTTTCTTGCAGATGATGATTTCTATGGCAACTTAAGGGATATAATGGCATCTGCTCCTTTGTCCTCATGACCTTTAACAGAGGTATTTTCACCGATGAGTAAATCATCAATGGTACCCTCTGTCCTATTGACCATCTTTCCTTCTCCCTCTAGGCACAACCCTTTTTCGATCTCCTGGATCTTGTGGATGTCAGAGAACATCTCAATGAGGTCCCAGCAGATAAGCATGGTGATGGAAGGAGGATGGTGATGGTGGAACTCAGCTCAGCATGAGTATAGTGCAGCTAAATGATGCTTAGTCAAGGAAAGGGGGAGAGGGCAGAAAAACATAAGTATTTGTTCTAGGTTCTTGGGAAACAAAAACAGAAGAGAGATAGTCTCTTTGCTCAAGGAATTTATATTCTAATAAAGGATTTCACATAAAAGGGAGCAGTGGATAAAGAAAGACATTTTGGTCTGAGAAGTCACAGGAATGTGGAAGGAGCAACAGGATAATTCATTGACATGCCTTTTGCAGAAACAATTCTATTACTGATTTGTTTGCATTTTCAGAGCTCTACAAAGTAAAGCAATAGAATTAGATGCTAGCATTGTGCAACACAATGTGAGAATTATTGATCTCCCAGAAGAAAAAAAGTGTGAAGAAATAAAAACTTCAAAAATCATATTCCAGAAATTCATACCAGAAGTATTGGAAAGAGAGCAGAATGCCAATTGATAAAATAGCTCCTGACTGCCACAGAGAGAAGTCTTAAGTTTAAATTCCCCATAAATGTAGTTGTCAAATTCTAGTACTTCAATGTCAAAGGGAGAATTTTGCAAGTAGCCAGAAGGCAATTTAAATATCAATCTTCATGAATTTGACTGGCATGAATTTATTCAATGAAGACAAGAAATAATTAAGAGCTTAAAATATAAGCTCAAAAACGAAAGAAAATTACCTGTACTTCAAAATTAACTTTCCTGAAAACTGAGCAATACTTCATCATGAAAAAAAAATTCTTCCATTAGATCAGAAAAGATAACTTTTTTCTATTGAGATATACAGTTCTGAAAAGAGATTTTAGTATGAAATTTTACCAAGTTGCTAAAACTTTAAAAGAGATTATAATTGAATGCAAGACACAAGTCAAGGATGGCTCAATGTTAACATGCTGTCAATGAAGTGATAAATCTATTATACTTTTTATGGAACATCTAGAATAAGGGATGCTGAAAACACAAAGACTGGAAATGTGAGGGAATATTTTTAAATGGGAACAGATAAAATTCAGACATCAGAAAGACTGAAAGAAAGGTTGGGGGAATACGTGAAATATACCTGGGGAATGGGACACAAATGAAAGTGTTTTAAAAAAAAAAGATACAATCAGGAAAAGAGAAGAGTCTCATGTGTGGTGAGGGATCATGGATAAGCCATTTAACTCCCTAGCAACCTGAAGACATTCATTGGTGGAGGAAGATTACACAAAGAGATAATGAAATCATAAATCACTGATGAACTTAAAAAATAGAAACCCAACACCATTAAGAATAAAAATTAGGGAACTTTTATGATTTAAAGTTCTTTAGATAATGAAGCAATGACAATAGTAAGTATGTATGTACCAAATAAGTTAGAACCAAATTCTTAAAGAAAAAGCTAAGTGAAATTAAGAAGGAAAAAAAAAGACCTGGACAATAAAAACAAATTTCATGGTAATCTGTTATATCTTGAAAATTCAACAGAAAAATAAATTAGACTTGAACAAAATTAAAAATTGGACCTGATAGATATGCAAAGACTTCAGCTGGAAATATTTGAGAATATATGAATCAGGGTGGTTACATAGCACAGGATAGAGCACCGGCCCTGGAGTCAGGAGGACCTGAGTTCAGATTTGACCTCAGACACATAAGAATTACCTAGCTGTGTGGCCTTAAGCAAGCCACTTAACCCCATTGCTTTGCTAGAAAGAAAGAAAGAAAGAAAGAAAGAAAGAAAGAAAGAGAAAAAAGAAAGAAGGAAGGAAGGAAGGAAAGAAAGAAAGAAAGAAAGAAAGAAAGAAAGAAAGAAAGAAAGAAAGAAAGAAAGAAAGAAAGAAAGAAAGAAAGAAAGAAAGAAAGAAAGAAAGAAAAAGAAAATATATGAATCCACATAAAAAAGCTATCATGTGCTAGGAAATAAAGAGCTCATGACATATATAAAAAGGAAGGAATTTTAAACACTTTTTTGCAGACCATTGGTTTTGGTTTTTTTATCTGATTACATCAGTTTAGGAATCTTCATTCTATCAGCGCAAATTGAAAATTTGTTGATAGATTAGACAGCAACCCAGGTGAATTCTCTCAACATTCCTCTTCAAAAACTTTAAAATAACACTTCAAATCAAATTTTAGAGCCAATTCTGTCAGCTCAGGTTGAGAAATTTTTCTAAGCTAGAAGGTTGGCAGAAGATTTCTGTGTCCTTCAGCATGGTCATAACAGAGGTGGGCAGCTTTAGCAATTCTTAGACCATTAGAAGTGAGATTACAAGGAACCTTTTTGCTGATATTGAGTTCAGCTGTCACTAATTGGTAACTTGATGGCCCATTTCAGTTCTAGGTCACAGTTTCAGGGCAGAAAAGAGCACTTGTGGTTTGATCACAAGGGATCAGAGACCCTGGTTGCAGTTCCAAGGCAGAGACACTCTCTAGCACTTGCAGCTACATGAGATTAGGGGCCATAGTCACAGTTCTGGGGCAATGACAGCAATGACCACACCTCTTCCAGGATAACAGCTTTTGAAAACTTGCAGGGTTCCAGCACTAGCTTTGAAAAGAGTAGCATTAAAAAGGTTAAAACTTGGGACAGTGCCTCCTCAACTCCAGGGGATTAGAGTCCAACTTTAACATAAAAATTCAAAACAAAGAAATGAGTGGAAAATGAGAGAGAGAGAAAAAAAAGAATTAGACCAGAGAAAGTTACTACTTTGGCAGGGAAGACCCAAACACAAATGTAGAAGAAGACAATAAAACTACCAAAAAAAGCCTCAAAGAAATATGCCAATTGGGTCCAAGCCCAACAAGAATTCTGAAAAGAGATAGAGAGTTAAGACTGGTAGAGGAAAAATTGGGAAAAGAAATGAGAGTGATGCAATAAAGTTATAAAAAAAGAGAATTAGTAGCTTGGTAAAAGAGGTCCAAAAATTCACTGAAGAATAGAACCTCTTGAAAAATAAAATCAAAAAAGAAGTCAGAAGCTCAAAAGGAGGGGAGGTGCAGCTAGGTGGCACAGTGAATAGAGCACTGGCCCTGGAGTCAGGAGGACTTGAGTTCAAATTCAGCCTCAGACACTTACCAATTACCTAGCTGTGTGACCTTGGGCAAGTCACTTAACCCCATTGCCTTGCAAAAATCTAAAAGTAAATCATTAAATATTTCTTAATTACATGTAAAAAAGTTAACATTCTTTTTTATTAATTTTTTAAAATTCTAAATTCTGTTCTTTCTACCTTCCTTATGTTAAGTAATTTTATATAAATTACATATATGAAATCATTCAAAATACATTTCTACATTAACCAGATTGTAAAAGAAAACACAGAACAAAAAAAGGAGAAAGAAAGTTTGGGGTTTTTAAAAATATGCTTCAATCTATATTTAGACTTCAACAGATCTTTCTCTGGAGGTGAATAGCATTTTTTTCATTGTAAGTCCTTTGGAGGGTGGCTAGGTGGCGCAGTGGATAGAGCAACAGCCCTGGAGTCAGGCATACCTGAGTTCAAATCCGGCCTCAGACACTTAATAATTACCTAGCTGTGTGGCCTTGGGCAAACCACTTAACCTCATTTGCCTTGCAAAAACCTAAAAAAAAAAAAAGTCCGTTGGAATTGTCTTGGATCATTGAATTATGGAGAATAATTATGTCATTCATAGCTGATCATAGTACATTATTGTTGTTACTGTTTACAATGTTCTGGCTTCTCACTTCACTCTACATTTCATGCAAGTCTTCCTATAAAATAATTCCTTAAAGATTAGAGTTGGGCCAGTGGAAGCTAATTACTCCATGAGACATCAAGAAACAATGAAATGAAGTCAAAAGAGTGAAAAAAAATAGAAGAAAATGTGAACTAGCTTATTGGAAAAACTTACCTGGAAAACAGATCAAGGAGAGTTCATTTAATATATATGATGACCTGAAAGTTATGAGTTTTTAAAAAAGGAGCTTAGGCATCATGTTGTAAGAAATTGCACAGGAAAATAACTTTGATATCTTAGATCAAGAAATAATTTAAAAATTATTGGACTATCTGAAAGCCATGAAGAGAAAGAGAGAGACAGAGAGAGAGAGAGAGAGAGAGAGAGAGAGAGAGAGAGAAACTAGACACTATCTTTCAGGAAATTATCGTGGAAAACTACCATGACATTCCAAAAACAGAGGATAAAATAGAAATTGAAAGAATTCACCATGAAAGAGATCCCAAAACAAAACCCCCAGGAATATTACAGGAAAATTCCAGAATTCCAGGTCAAGAAAATAAAATTGTAACCAGTCAGAAATAAACAATTCAAATACCATGGATCCATAGTCAGGATCAAAGATTTAGCAGCTTCCATGTTAAAGGAGTGGAAGGCTTGAAAATATTGTATTCTAGAAGACAAAGGAACTAAGATTGAAACCAAGAATAATCTTCCCAGTTAATCCTTAAGGGGGGGAAATGGATAATGGATGAAATAGAGGATTTGCAAGTACTACTGATGAAAAAACCAGAGCTAAATGGAAAATTTGACATTCAACACAAAAACCAAGAGAAACATACAAAGCTAAAAATGAAAGTTATCAAAAAGGACTAAATAAAATCAAATTATTTATATTTCTATATGAGAATATGATATATGTAATTCCTGAGAACTTTATGATTATGATGGCAATTGGAAAGAATCTACATAGACAGAGGGCAGGAGTGTGAATTGGAATTTTAAAAAATTGCTGAGAGGTAGCTAGGTGACATAGTGGAGTCAGGAGGACCCGAGTTCAAAACCAGCCTTAGACACTTGATAATTACCTAGTTGAGTGATCTTGGGCAAGTCACTTAACCTTGTTTTTAGGTTTTTTTCCAAGGCAAAGGGGATTAAGTGACTTGCCCAAGGCCACATAGCTAGGTGATTATTAAGTGTCTGAGGCCGGATTTGAACTCAGGTACTCCTGACTCCAGGGTAGGTGTTCTATCCACTGTGCCACCTAGCTGCCCCCACTATGCCACCTAGCACCCCCCCCAAGTCACTTAATCTTGAAAAAAACAAAAACAAAAAAATTGCTGGACCTTATTCTTAGAGTTGCCCTAATAAGTGATTTATCCAGGGTTGGTAAGGGAGGCAGGATTTAAATCCAAATCTTTCTAATTCTCTGTTCACCATGTCACATTGCATAACATAAAATTATCATCATTGAGAAAAATTTATAAATAAGAAAATAAATTTATAAACACAAGTCTCAGGAAATTAAGACTCTTACAGTAACTTCCCCAGGATTCACACAACTGGTAAATGTCTAAAGCAAAATTTGAACTCAGGAATTCCTGATTCAAAGTCCAAAACACTGTTGACTATAAAATCTTCTCCAATGTGATATACACACAGTAGGCACTCAAAAATAATTTGATAAATGAATTTGATAATGAATGATAATTTTTTACATTTCATTTTTCATTTCATTTTTTCTCAGTTATATGTAACAAATATTTTAATTCATTTTTAAAATTTTAGTCCCATATTTGTTCCCTCCCTTCTCTCCATCCCATCCCCCTCCCAAGGCAAGCAATTTGATATTGATTTTATAAGCAAAGTAATACAAAACAATGAATGATAAATACTAAGTGTATATATATATATATATATATATATATATATATATCATTTGTTAAGTGATTAACTCATTAAAATAAATACCCCTGGAGAAACATTGAAACCATGGGGACTCCTGTGGTCACTTCCAACACTGAGAATGATTCTCAGATTTTTCTGAAGAGATTGCCTTCAGAAGCCATTCAAGAAAAAGAATTCCTAGTCTCTCCTCCAAAAAGTTACTCTTACATAAAATTTGGGACTAGGGCTCCTTCCGTGGGCTCATTCGTGGGAGGATATGTTTGTCCTCCAGGAATTTCTGATAGAATTTCGAAGGCCAATTCCACCCATGTTCATCCATTCATCTATAGGGCACTGAGTGTGACAGAAAGCCAAGTTGACTATATGTGACCCTGGGAATTTGCCTTTCACTCTCTGGTCCTCAGTTTCTTCTTCTACAAAATGAAGGATCTGAAGTAGATGAATTCTAAAATTCTATGATCTGTCTAGAGTCGGCCAAGTCTAAGATCCTCTGCTTGCTGGGTGCCATGGGAGGGTTGGAAGGGAGCCACAAAAAGGAATGGGACATAGCCTCAGTCCTGGAGGACCTTATTACCTCAGATCAATCATTCTTATTCTTGTCTCTCCCTCGGCATCATATTTGCTCCTCTTTGCTGCTCTATGATGCTCATGCATTCCAGTTTCTAATCTGTGAAATAACGTCAGGAGTATTGGATTTAAAACAGCGAGTTGGAATCCTGATGCTACTAGTCATTTACTGGTGACTTTGGATAAATCATTTCCTCTCACTGAGTCTCAGTTTCCTCCTGTGTAAAATCAGGGAGTTGGACAAGATGATTTCTAAGGGGTTACTCTATCTCTGTAGCTCTCTCTGTGTCTTTGTCTCTATCTCTGATTGCAGACCACCCTGGATAAGAATGGTATCCTTTATTTGTTTGTCTATTTAGCTACCTATTTACCTTCCTACCTATTCACTATCAGTGAATGATACCGGAATTCAGGTGTGGTCATAATAATCTATGAAGCCAATAGGGCCGATTGTGGTACCCTTCAGCCCCACAGCTAGAGGAGAAGGTGTATCCTTCATTAATGTTCCCCCCAGTCTATATGCTTGAGTGATCAGGAGGAGCTGTCCAGCAGGAACCCTAGATTAGTAGCCTCCAATTTTATTTTTGTCACATCCTTATCAGGAACTTTATTTTTCTTGGTGGCTGTGCTCGAGATGAGAAGAAGGGGAGATATTTCTCTAATGATGCCTGCAGTAGCTGCTATTTAGTAAGAGGTAGGTTCTAAGGGCCCTTTGGGATTGATGATGGTGCTAAATGGAGACAGTTGGGAGCTTGAGAAGTTTCAGAAAAGGGTAGAGTGAGGGGAGGAATATTGGACTACAAAAGGCGAAGGGTAGATGGGGTTGTTTCAGGAACAAGCCTCAAGATTGGCGAGGGAGAGGAGAATATTCATTTATTGATTCATTAGTCCTGTCTCCTTTGGGGTCAGGCTACTCCTCACTTTGAAGACCCCTGTTGTGGGGAAGGGTCTGGGACTTAGCATCATAGATTGAAATCTGAGAAAGACTTGGTCCAAAGCTTGATCTTACTGGAGTCAGAATCACTAAACTAGAAGACTGCGAGTCTAAAGCTTAGCACATAGCAGGTGCTTCAGACACTCACTGTCTATGACCCAATGTCAGATCCTGGAATTCTGCATCCAGTCCTCTTTCACCCCATCTTCTCCATGTAGACCACTTCACACCACACTCCTCCCCTATCTCCTTCATCTCAGTTTCTATTTGTGGAGTGGATTTGCTTCCCGTGCCTCAGTCCCTCAATATGACGATCCCAATTCTCCGAAGCTGGACCAGTGGACCACAATTTCTGGGAGATCCCAAGGTCATTTTTGAGAAGAGTGATGGTTTAGAATTGGAGAACCTTAGTTCAAAGCCTGATTCTGCTCCTTCCAACCAAGATGGCTCAAGTGACTTGAGCCTCAGTTTCCTCACCTGTAAAAGAAACAACTCCAAGGTCCTTTATAGCTCTAAATTCAATAGTTCTAATACCATAAATGCTTCAAATAATGAGGTTCAGAGAAGGACCAAGTCTCCATTGGGAAAACATCATCTAGGTTTTATTCAAAGAAGTTCACCACCAGAGGTTTGGCCATGGCCACCCAGGAGGACCATCTGCCAAGGCAGAAGTTGGAATCTTCAAGTCTCCAAGGCTGGGGGATCATTTATCAGGGGCTTTGCAGAAGGCACTGGTGGGTTCAGAGATTCATATGATAATAGTAACGATAGCAACAATAAGTTAGTACTTTAACTCACTTGATACTCACAAGAACTATTATGATCTCCACTTTACAGATGAGGAAACTGAGGCAAATAGTGCTTAAGTGACTTCTACAGAGTCACTAATAAACATCTGAAAGTGGATTTGAACTCAGATCTTCCAAACTCCATCTCATTGTTCTACCCATTGTGCCACTGAGTTGCTGCCAGTTTTCTTACCGGCCTCATGGAGAAAGAATTATCTGTTTCTAGGAGAATAAAAATGTTGCTTTTCTGCTAAGACTGCCTACTTATCTAGAATCAATCAAAATACATTCATGTAAGAGTCTACTATGTACCAGTGACTATGCTAAAAAGACAAAAAAGACTTTATCCACCATGCTATGATGTCTCTCTAAGTCAACTCCACATTTACTTTTCCAATCAAGCCAGCTAATAAGTATTTATTGGACATACACTGTATGCCCCATATTCAACTCTGTAAATAGAAAGACAAAAGATAGTCCTGTTCTCAAGGAGCTTACATTCTTCTTTGAGGAAGTATTTGTCATTAATTAATAAACTAGATGCATCAGACTTAAGAGTAATGAAGACCTGAGTTCAAATCTTTCTATTAACTCAGTGACTCTGGGCAAGACCCTTCATCTCTCTCCATTATAGAATCAATGGCCTTGAAGGCCCCTACCAGCTCTAAATTGTTGCTTCTTTGGGTGGCCTCAAGCAAGTCATTGTAATCACCACAGGTCTCAGTTTCTTTGTCTATAAAGCGAGGGGTTGGACCAGGCCTCTGAGAGCCCTGCCATCTCTTGATCTCTCTTGACCTCGGGGTTGGACCAGATGGTATTTCCTAAAACCATGAGTAGAATCATCCCTTGGAGTTCAGCACTGACCACTTTCTATGCTATTTCCCAGCATTTGGGCTTCACTAATATTAATTCAATACCAAATAACCTGAGCTCTTGTATTTGGTAATTAGCAGCTCAATTTGGCAGAGGGAGAGAAGCTAGCATCCCTCGCTCTAACTCCTAATGTGCTGTTAATCAGAGGCACTGGCAGTGGGTGGCCTGACGGCTTCTGTGTGTGTCTTCCCCTAGAAGGGAATGTGTCTGCTTCCCTGCAGAAAGGTTCAAGGAAACAAACAGTAAGCTGTCCCAAAGGCCTTTGACTTTGTAAAAGCAGCCGATCAGAATGGGGGAATCTCCTCTTCCGCAAGCACCTTGCAACATTTATTTTGGACCATGGCAGGAGCACGTCTGCCATAACCCAAAGGCAGTGCATTCCCACTATGGACAGCCCAAGGTCTCAGGAAAATGAAGCAATAAGAATAGTCAGACATTTCCCTCTCCTCCAATAAGTTCCAACAAGGCAGGCACTGTTTTGACTTTATATTTGCAGGCTTGGTACACAGTGGATGTCTAATAAATGCTTATTGATGTTTTGATTGGGGAGAAAAACACCTGCGAAGTAGATTAGTTAGACATCACAGCAAAGTGGTTGGGAGTCAGAAGATTTGGGTTAAAATCCTGCCCCAAACACATACTAGTTGCGTAATCTTAGACAAACTGTTTAATCTCTGATCTGTGGTTTCCTCATCTGTGGAAATGATAATAATAGCCCTTGTTTCCCAGCACTGTCATCAGGATTAAATGAGGTTGCTATTGTTCAGTCGTTTCTGTCTTGTCTGACTTTCCATGACCCCATTTGGGGTTTTCTTGGAGGGTTCTGCCATTTTAAAGATGAGGAAACTGAGGCAAGGAGGGTGAAGTGACTTGTCCAGGGTCACATAGCTAGTCAGTATCTGAGGTCAGATTTGAACTCACTGTAGACCCGGTGTCCTTTCCACTTCACCACCTACCCACCCTATTAAATGAAGTAACATGTAAAACTCTCTGAAAACTGTAGAGCCCTCAGGGAAGCTAGGTGGCACAGTGCATAGAGCACCGGTCCTGGAGTCAGGAGGACCTGAGTTCAAATCTGACCTCAGACACTTAATAACGACCTAGCTGTGTGGCCTTGGGCAAGTCACTTAACCCCAATGCCTTGCCAAAAAAAAACAAAAAACAAAACTGTAGAGTCCTATGTGAGCTCGTATTAGGTTGTGTACATTTTATTACTCCCATTTTATGGAAGAGAAAATTGAGACTAGAGAATGATAGTGCTTTACCTAATTGGATCACATTAGTAGAAGTAGGATTTAAACCCAGTTCTTTCCATTCGTGCTTGCAACCTCCCCATCAGTAATGTAGCATCTTTATGTGGGGCGCCATGTTGGGCGGGAGGTTAGGTTGGACAGAGGACTCGCTGTCTCGGAGTGGAGTCCACATTTGTGGTCTTAGAAAACTCAACAAGTAGTTTAGTAGGGAAAGTGCTGGCTCTGACCAGTTAACTAGCATTTATTAAGCGCCAACTATATTTAGCAGGCTCTGTGTTAAGTGCTAGAGATACAAAGAAAGGCAAAGAACCGGTGTGTGGTCTAAGAAGGGAGAAAACATGCAACTAACTGTGCAAACAAGATACAGAGATGGGATTAATAGCCGATAGGTGCTGAGGGAAGGTGCTAAGAGGACCGAGTTCAAATTCTTGCAGGAATATAACCTAGTTGTATGATCCTGATTAAGTTAGTTAAGGTCCCTAAGCACCAGTTTCTTGGTCTATAAAATAAGGGGCCTCTGATGTCTTCTCTAGTGATAGAACTAGAATCCCAAGTCCCTTCAGCTCTGTGGGCCTCAGTTTCCTCCTCTGTTAAATCAAGGGGATTGGATTTAGCTCTGGCTGACAAGGGCTGGAGGTGGGGGCAGAGGAGAGAGAGGCTTTTCCACCTTGTTCTGCCCCTCTTGGCTCCAACAGATGCAGTTCAGAGACAAACAGAGATATCACACTTCTCCCAAAGCAGTGCCAGCTACTTCACATCCCCTTGGAGATCCATAGTCGATGATTGGAACCCTGCAGGATAGCGTCCTCCCCACTTCCATGACACATTACTTCCCACTTTGAAAACCGAAATATAATTGAAAAAGCCAGGCTCCTAATGACCCTCAGCACCCCTTCCTCATCTAGCCGCTCAAATGATGACGATTAATTAGTCTCTCGACACAGAACTGAGAATGAAGGTGAGGATGCTCTCCGAGCACTCCAGAGTCAGCGTCCAGGTCTGCCTTGATTAAGAGAAGTGCCACATCATGTTTGCAAACACTCTGGGGAAGGTGGCCCTGGGAACTAATTACAGAATGGGAGCACCTGCAATATTCCTGCAAAATCCTCTGGTTTCCAGTTAACAGGAGAGTGGCAGTCATCTAAAGATTTGGAAATGATTTCTTTGTGCAAGCAATCTGCTGCTCCTGGGTTTTTCTCTCTCTAAACTAGATGAATATTTAACTCAAACACCAGACCTGAAGGTAAGAAGGAAGAATCCCAGACACTGGGGGGGGGGGGGTAGGTTCAAGAAATCATTTCATTCATTTAAACCACAAGTGTCTCTTGTCCAAAAGAAGCAGAACAGAATCCAGACTCCTGGACCGGATATCTTCAGAACCTTTCACCGGTTTCGAGGTAAGGAGTGAGTCACAAAAGCATTCAGTGGCTGACCCGTCTTTCAGGCCAGCAGAATTAGTCATTGTTAATTGGAATTAAATTGACAGGGCCCTGGGAAATGTTCATTAATTTGTATTTTAAATGGAGAGCCTGCAATGTACCCTGAAAGAATCAAAAACACATTAGAAGTCCTTCACTTCACTGAAAGGCATATTGTTTGGAATCAAATTTAACCTCATTCACAAAATGGAAGCCAATTTCTGAATCTTGTTTTATGGCAAATACTTGCAGACTCATTCTACATAGAAATCGATGAAAAAAAGGTGGATATGGGGAAGAGAAGATGGGAAAGTAGAAGCAAAGAATGTTCAGGCTATTTTTAAAATGCCTATTTGGATTAGTGTGAAATAATTTATTTCCCTCCATCCATAGATGCTGATTCTATTTTTTGTTTGTTTGGTTTTTTCCCCTGGACATAAGTATATGGGCTTGAAAGAAGAGAGTTCAAGTACTGAGATTAATCTTAACTGTGGCTCTCATATGGACTGGTTGGGGTTTAACCCTCCACGTATTTATTGAGGGAGTAGAATGGGTCTATATGAATTATATGAAGTGGACGCTAGGATTCTATTATCCAACTGAGGTTCTCAGCCCTCTTCCTGGTAATGGGAATGAGTTACATGGAATCATCCATATGGTGGAGGGAGTGTCAATCTCCCAGAATCAGCGACATCAGAGGATTGAGCTAGAAAGGACCATCTCAGAGTTCATCTAGGACAACACTCTCTTTTTCCAGATGAGAAAACATTCCAAGAGAGGTAAAATAACACAGGGGAAGGATGTAAACCCTCTGACTCCAGAGTCATTGAGATTTTACTATTTTATCATCAGATACTACCATATTTTTCAACAGAAAATAATGTGCTGGATGACATTATTTCCCATTTCTTAACTTTTGTGCTTATAAAGTCATTAATATGCACTGTCTCATCTGATAGTCACAATCATCCAATAAGGATAATAGCACATTTAACAGAAAAGGAAACTGAGGCTCCAAGAGAAAAGCAGCACCTTTTCCTGTGTCTCATCCTCCATCAAGGTCACCCAACTGAGAAGCAGCAGGACAAGGATTCAGATCTAAATTTGGTCCTCTTCCATCCAAACACACCCCTACACAAAAGATACCCCAAAACCCTTGCTGTACTGTGTATGGCCAGGTTTCCCTTTAAATATTTTTTGGGTGGGTGGGTGCTGGCATCAGCAGGTCTCTATAAGTAGCATCAATGAGATGGAAGAGGCCCTCATTCTTCTGATGATGCTATCATGGGCACCTGATAAACCCCGTAGACTCCATGGACCTTCATTCTTTTTCTTATAGGAGACCTAAAGGTCTTCCATGCTCCAGTACCAGAATTGGGGGACACAGTACAAATGTGGGTTGCTGCAACAAAGAGTCAAACTTTCTTTTTTGGCAGTTTTCCAATCTTTATGAGTCACTTTTCAGAGGTTAAAAGATGCATCTACAAAAAATATAATCAAAAGAAAATTGGTGCTTCAAGCATTCCAAAAAGAATATTTTATTAAGCTCAGTTCCTGGGATGAAGGAATTTGTTAAAATAACCATGATGACCGTCAAAAGAAACCAAGCCCTGGGGACTGTGTGAGCTCTCTCTAACTCAAGATTCATGTGAATAGTGACAACTTGAAAAACTAAGGGAAGACAGGCCCACTTTGCAGTTAGAAGATGCCTGAAAATCTATTGTTTGCATAAAAGCAAATCATCATCCTGGTTTTGGAATCTGGCTAGGAGCAAGACTCGAATACTATCACATCGCAATTACCCCAGTGCAGAGAGGTTTTCATCCTAATCTAGTCATGGATTAGCTCTTTAGGAAGCAGGGTAGAAACACAAAGTCGAAGAAGGCAAAGTGGATCTCAACAGAGGACCCGTCCAGCTTCACAAGGAGCTGGTACAGTGGCAAGAAAGTAAAGAGCTAACCACCTCCATTTATGGCAAATCGCCTGGTTCTTGGTAACTACTCTTCTAAAAGACCAGCCATCTCAACTCCAGGAGGGAGGGGGTCCATTACTACAATGAGGGCAGTGAGTCTAAATGCCAACAAGGGGCATTGCCACACAGGCTGACCAGGCAGTGGGACTCAGGCCACCCCAGCTCATCTCCTAACATCAGGGAGAACCAAACAGAATCATGCTCACTGCCCTTTGCATCAAGCTCCTCCAGTGGTGGTTCAGATCCTCCAGTCACTTCCCTGCTTGGATCTAAGAGAGGCTAAACCCTGAGTCCTACAATGAAACCCAAGTCTGAAGTCCATGCTTATGGAGGACTGGAGCTATTCAATGTCAGAAAATTCACATGAGTTCTTTGTCCTTGTGATCACACAGTTAGTTAGGACTTAATTCTGGAGCCATTATGGTCCCAGTTTCCATCTCCCAACTAAATCTGAGTCTCAACAGCCAGAGATGTCCTTAGATTTGTTCTTCCTCTGAAATCTTGTGTCCTTGGGATCAAAACCTCGCTCACTGGCTCCAAAGACTGCCCAGTGGGGAGTCTTGGCCATGTAATCCTTGGCACTGAAGGTCTTTGATCCGTGGCTGGTCTCATATTCTTGGATGAGCTCTTGAAATTGGTCATAATCAATCCAGGTCCACCATTCCCCATCAATCTTGAACTAAAAAGAAAAAGCAGAGTTGTCATATTAGTGGCTGGGGGGTGATTACAACAGCAAGACACAAGCCATAGAGAGTGAAGCAGAAATGTTTTTCTTAAAGAAATTCCTAAAGCAGATCACCAAGCAACAGTCTGGTCTTTTCTCTAAATTATATCTTAAGAAGTTAAAAAAAAATCCCTCCAAGCTCAGTCTCACAGCAGATGCATTATAGTCAAAGGCAAGGAGGAAAGAGAAAGGGAGAGGGGAGAGGGAGAGATGGATAGATTTATAGATAGATGCACTCTATATAGATGGATAGATACATCTGTAGACATACAGATATATAGATATTCTAATCAGATCCTCAAAACATGAAGGGGCCACAGAGGCAATCTAATCCTGCTTTCATGTGAAAAAAAAAATCCCTTTCCAATATGTGGCTTGTACCAACTCTCTAATTCTCAGAGAGACCCAAGAAATCAAATTTACTTCCATGCATTAGTATCTTCAATTCACCTTTAAAAACTGCACATAGCAGAGTGTTTGTGAATAAATATGTAAAGTCAGGAGATGGGAGGCAAAGTGTTGTCTGGACCAGAGAGTGTGAGGGGTGGAGGATGGGGGGAGTAATGACAGGAAGGGGCCAGGTCTCTATCTGCAGGTGGACACACATGTGTTTGGGATATCTGCTCCTCTCCCATTTTGACCCCCAAAGGACCTACACGGCGATGGGAAGCTCTGGGAGCTGCGCAAGACTGAAAAAGAGAAGGAAGAAGGGTCTGGGGGAAAAGGGGAAAGAGAGGAGGGGGGAACCAGAGAGAAGTAAAGGGCTCACTCCACTTTCTGCCTTCCTCCAGAACTAGGGAGAAGTTGAGGATTGGGGGTAGCTGTGATATAGAGAGGGAAGGGAGAGAGAAGGGGAGTGAGGAAAAGTCTAGATAAGTCAAAGCTGGGAAGAGAGGGAAAGGAAAAGAGAGTCCTCCCTCCTCCCCCCAACTCCCCACTTAAGGGAACAGCAGGGCAAGATATTGGGGTGGGGGGAGCTGCCATCAGGGAAGGCCTCATACTTGGGCTAGAAACTCTGGGGTTTTGCTGTATATACAAGGGCTGAAAGTTGTTCATTCTAAAATTTCTATTTTTGTCTTCCCCCTTTTCATAAACTTTATACTACTGTATGAGGAACACCGACATGTAAGGTTGGTCACTTTCTTCTAGTGAGCAGGTTTCTGAGGTTGGGATTAATAGTCAAAAGAGTGGGAAAAAAGAAGCTCTCCCCCCCAAAATGTTGCTGGGTTTTTTCTGTTGGTAGGAGAGCCTCTAACACAAACGTTCTATATACTCATACCCCTAGAGCAAATAGCAATACAATTACTCTCATAATCATCAGTTACAAAATTTGGAAGCAAACCACTGATGCCCACAAAATATCATAATTGCAATACTTATAAGAAAATGAAATGAGTGTTTTGGCAAAATAAGTAAATATTAGGAATAATAAGATCAGGGAAAAAGACTGAAGGAACTGCATTCTCCTTCCTTCCTCTGGCGTCTCTTAGCCAAGTCACAGTAAGACAAATGAAAGAATATTTCTAACTAGAAGTAGGAACACACATGTCTTGTTTGTTTTCTGAGTTGTAACTACTCGATTGGGTGTTGGCTGCCAGGGAAGCTACAGTGTGATTTTCTGGTGAATCCCCACCCTGGATCACTATAATGTTTTGGGGGGTCTTCATTCTCAAAGAAGACCATGACATAAGGGAAATGATGCCACAACAAACACATGAACTGAATCGGAGTGAGGGAGGGCTGTGCTAAGTCACCAGCCTCACTTTCTCCTCCAGAGCCATCTGAGTCCAGTGGCCAGATAGGAATAACAATGATTGGAGATGGCCCTGGATGTGAGGTGATCAGGGTGAAGTGACTTGCCCAGGGCCACACAGCTAGTAAGTCAAGTGTCTGAGGATGGATTTGAACTCCTGTCCTCTTGACTCCAATGCCAGTGCTCTACTCAACAGTCAGCGAAAACCCCAAGTTAGAGAATCTTGGTGATAAATGGACAAAGGAAAGAAGGAAGGACCATGAAGGACTGGACAAGGAGTGATCAGAGAAGCAAATCATGTCCTGGAGTTGAGTGGATAGTTTCAAGTAGGAAGGGGGAACCTGTAGCCCCCAAACAACAATAGTTACAACCCTAATGATGATAATAGCTAGCCTTCCTACAGGGCTTGGAGGCTGGCAAAACTCTATAAAGCAGGTAGTAGGGGCTGTTATTTTCCACATTTTCCAGATCAGGAAACTGAGGCAGGAAGAGATGAGGTGACTTGTTCCGGATCATGAAGCTAAGGAAGTATTGGAGACAGGATCTGAAGTCAGCTCTTCCTGACTCTAAATCCAGGCCCCTCACTGCATCAGAACTGGAAACAGCAGCAAATAGGGAAAGCAACATCTTGGATCAGGTAGGCCCCACCCTCACAGAACCTAGAAGTGAAGAGTCTTCTAAGCCATGATTTTTTTTTTAGGTTTTTTTTGGGTTAAGTGGCTTGCCCAAGGCCACACAGCTAGGTCATTATTAAGTGTCTGAGACTGGATTTGAACCCAGGTACTCCTGACTCCAGGGCCGGTGCTTTATCCACTATGCCACCTAGCCACCCCCGTAAGCCATGATTCTTAAAGAAAAAAAATACAGACTCCCTGAATTGGAGGATGATGCCCGAGGTGATCTCAGGGGCAGTTTTGGTGAAGTTGGACCATTTTTCAAAGGAAATTAAAGCTAGAAGGGAGGTAGCTAGTAGAGAAGAAAAGGCAAGAGAAGGAATGCGGGAATAAAGATAACTGAGGACAGAGACAGACACCTTCTCTTCTTTCAGATGGCGCAGAGATCGGAGGGCTGGGCCTGGCATCAGGAACAACTGAATTAGATTCCAGCCTCAGCACTCACTTAGCTCTGTTTGCTCCAATTTCCTCATCTGTAAAATGGGCATAAAAAATAGCCCCTAGCTCCCAGGGTGAGATAATAATTGAAAAGGTCCTAGCACAGGGTCTGGTCAGAGTAGGGGTTTTACAACAGCTTTACAAGCTGTTGCCGAGGTTGTTGTCATTATTATGTCATCACACTGACTCTTCCTCAGTAGCCCCTGATTGTCTTGAACTGGGCTGGAGGCATGTTCCTCAAGTTTCCTTCTGCTGAAGTCTTCAATCTCTTCTCTGCATTGCTATTTTAGCAGAGCAGCTTGGAGTTGGGCTGATCAAGTGATGAGGAATAGGCTGAGCCTTCAGAAAGATGAATCCTGCTCAGGGAGAGGTAGAATGGAAGACAGTCCAGCCCAACCATCTGTTATAATGACACAGAGTCACATCAAACATCTTACTGCTCGCAGTGGGCCTGGCCCTCCAGACATCTGCCTTCAACTTCTGTCCTAAACCCAAGGCCGAGGCATCTCCCCAAGAGCAGAGGGTCTGAGCACTCCGCCAGGTCCTAGGGAAAATGGAAGAAACTACTACTGGAAGGATGAATCAAGGTGGGAAAGTCAGGAGCCAATGGAGGTGATGTCAGTGTCTAAAGAGTATTCTTTCATGAACAGGGGTTATGCTCTGCAATGAGGCCCCTCCAAATTCCTAGACCAAATATGAACCCAGATCCAGACCTCCCAAAATCTGAAGACATCCATGACTGAGTCCAACCTAGGCAATTATGCAACAGTCACGCCACTCCTGTCTGGAAGGCATCTTCCATTCGTCTGAATACAAATGACACTAAAAGGGACGTTCACTGCAGAGCTTCCCTACAAAAAGGCTACAAGGCAAAGCCACAGAAACCCCAGAGAGAAAGTTGGACCACTCCCATCCCACAGAGCCCCCACAAAGCAAACCAGAACAGAATGACAAACAAAAGGAGGGGGTGTAGGTCCTCGCTGGCAAGAGATGAAACCTGGCAGACTTGGAGGAAAGCTTCAAGACCATCTGACATTGGGGGCAGCTAGGTGGCATAGTGGATAAAGTACCAGCCCTGGAGTCAGGAGTACCTGGGTTCAAATCTGACCTCAGACACTTAATAATGACCTAGCTGTGTGGCCTTGGGCAAGCCACTTAACCCCATTGCCTTGCAAAAAAAAAAAAAAAAAAAACTAAAACAAAAAGAGCATCTGACGCAATAGGAAACTAAGAGGAAGTGACTTGTCCAAGGTCACACAGCTAGTAAGTAACAGAACTGATCCCAAGTCCTGGGCTCTCAAAGGACAAGTTCTTAGACCAGGTGAGCCAAGTGATGAAATAATCACTGGTGCTCTGCATCAGGGGCACTTATCCAGAGGTCCAGGAACTTAGTTCTGTAGAATTTTTAAATATTAGATAATTGTATTTTAATACATTTGGTATTCACATGTATTTTATTTTATGCACTTAAAAGTCTGATTCTGAGAAGGGGTCCCTGAATTTTACCAGATACTGCCAAAGGACCACAAACCCAAAGAACACCTGCTCTAGGCTGGAAAAGCTATGCTCAGATCAAGCCCTGAGAGGAAGGAGGAAGGGAGGGAAGGAAGGAGGGAGAGAGGGAGGGAGAAGGGAAGGGAGGAAGGGAGGAAGAGAGGAAGGAAGGGAGGGAGGGAGGGAGGGAGGGAGGGAGGGAGGGAGGAAGGAAGGAAGGGAGGGAGGAAGGAAGGAAGGAAGGAAGGAAGGAAGGAAGGAAGGAAGGAAGGAGAGAGAGGGAGGTGGAAAGGAACATAGTTGAACCTTTCACAATGACCAGGTCTCCTTTATCATGAGTTTGTCACCTCTCCTACTTTCTTTTCTCCATATTCCACATTTCAGCTGGGCTGAAAGACCAATGTTCTTCCCTTCTAGGTGCTGCCCTAATGGAGGCGGGTAGCAGCAACTTGGAGGTCAGCTGCTGCCTTATTAGACTCAAGTTCTAGAACCAACTGGTCCTGATCAACCAGGCCAGGCTCCTGGGCTCCTGTCCTCATTTATCCAGTAAGAATTCCCTGCTGACATGGGGGTGATGATCAACCTTGATCGACTTGCTCACTCCATCAGTAAAATAAGCAGGGAAAATTTTGGGGTATCTGCGATGGAGAATACCATTTGTATCCAAAGAAAGAATTATGAACTTCGAACAAAAACTATTACCATCCAATGGGGGGGGGGGGGGAAGCAGTATATTATTATGTAATTTTACTACCTCATACTTTATTTTTCTTCCTTAAGCATATGATTTCTCTGTCATCACATTCAACTGAGATCAATGTGTCACATGGGACCAATGTAAAGATTAACAGACTGCCTTCTGTCGGGGGTGGAGGGAGGGAAGCAAGAATGGGGGGAAAATTTTAAAACTCAAAATAAATAAAATTTTTCTTTAAAAAAAATTCCCTGCTGCAAAATAATGCATTCTAAAAATCCTCATCTTCTCCCCCAAAAAAACTGAATGTCTTGATCACAGATTGTTCCTAATGTTCCCAAGTAATAAGGTCCCTTCTCTTGGTGGGTGAACACCCCATCAGTTTTCTGAGGAATGCCTTTCACATGGCTCGCATTGGTACAGAGTTTTCTCCCTGTTACCAGGATTATGAAATCTAGAAGTTGTCCTTCTTACAATGTTTGTTCTAGACGTTATCCAGATCTCATGCCAAGAAATCTTCTACTACAGAAAAGATCCTGTCACTCATCACCCTGCAATCCTTTCTCATCATTTGCATCTTCTTCTGAAATCCTCCATCTCTTTGACAGACAACAACTCCAGCTGCAGCTCCCACTAACATTTTCAGATGTGGTGTTCTCAGGGGGCCAGCGCTGCTCTGTTGGTCTATGATCCATGAACATAGCCAGAACTCTCAGTTTCTAGCGAGAATAATTTCCTTCTATCCATTATTCAGTTATAGACTCAATATGTTATGAGCTGGAAGGACCTCAGAGAATAACTAATGGGATGTTCTCATTATTATGGATGAGGTGGTTCCCTCAGTCAGTCCTAGAGAGAATGAATGATTTGCCCATGGCCACAGAGCTAGTTAGTGGCTGTCAGCCTCCTAAAAGGGGAAAGCCGGGTCTCAGGGATCATGAAGAGCAACGGTAGCCCCCTGCCTTCTCGTCTGCTGTTCTTTAAGTATTACTTGAAGCCACACTTTGCAACACAAAACCTCCATCAGACTGGGAGAAACAAACAGGGACAAGGTAAACAAGAAAGATGGAAAATCAGAGAAATAATGGAAGAAAAGAAGGAACAGGAGTCACCTGCCTTGGGGTTCAGTTATTTGAGTCATCTCTGACTCCATGTGAGCCTGTCTAGGGTTTTGGGTTTTGTTTTGTTTTGTTTTTTAGATTTTGCAAGGCAATGGGGTTAAATGGCTTGCCCAAGGCCACACGGCTAGGTAATTATTAAGTGTCTGAGGTTGGATTTGAACCCAGGTACTCCTGACTCCAGGGCCGGTGCTTTATCCACTGCACCACCTAGCCGCCCCATGTCTAGGGTTTTCTTGGCAGAGATACTAGATGGTTTGCCGTTTCCTTTTCCAACTCACTTTATAGGTGAGGAAACTGAGGAAAACAGGACTAAGTGACTCACCCAGGGTCACACAGCTGGTTAGGATCTATGGTCAAATAAGCTCAGGTTTTCTTGACTCCAGACCTGGTACCCTATCCATTGGGCCACCTAGCTGCCTCTTCCTTGGACCATTTACCAAAAACAAAACTAAACAAAAACCCCTTTTGACCTCTCCCCATCTCCTCTTACTCCTAGAAGTTATTCATCATCACCATCACAACTGTAGCAGCAGCAGCTCCAGGCCAGACAAGAGTTGGCCTCTGAATAAACAAGGCAGGGAGAGGGGCTGCACTGACTGTGCCTCACCAGATAAGGTCCCAGGTCTATCAAGCCCAGGCTCCTGCCTCGAGCAGCTGCTGCACATGCCACCTCAAAGGAAGACGTAGAGGCTCAGAGCACAGTTTAGCCCTAGCATGACGCCTCCCACCTAATGGGTCAGCTCCTGTCTGCCCTGGATTCCACACTCTCCAGGCATCTCCAGTTCTTTGCAGTGGGACCCTATGGTAATGATGCTCCTCTGCTCTCTGGACTCCAGAAAGGCCTGGCTCTGAATGCCCCATTGCCTCTGGTCCTGCTTAATGACCACTGCCTCTAGTCTGGCAGGTGCTCTCCACAGGTTCCATGGTGGAGCTAGCACCTGAACTCAGAGCACCTGGATTCACATCCATCCAGTTCTGTGCTTTCTCCATTAGACAGAGTCTTCAGATCCCAAACCCCTAGTCAGTGCTTCGACTGTGGCTGGCTCTCCCAGCTTTTGGAAGCTAGAGTGCTCCCTAATTACAGATGTGAATCAACTCGGGGTCTAAGCAAGAGATTCATTGATGAGGAAAAGGCAAGTTATCAAAAGAGCACAAGAGCATCAGAGGGCCAATGAGGCTCTGCTCTGGGGCTGATCAATAAAACAAGCATTGATTATCAAGTCTTTATGAGGAGCCAGGTACAACCCCTAACTTTCCAGGTTTTTACGAACACCTCCCTTCCTTGGAGTTAGTTTTCCTGTCCTGGCCCAATGTTCCATGGCCACTGACCACAATTAAACCTGTGTCCTGGTTCCTAGCAACCACATCCTCTCTCCCTTGGGTCCCCAGACAGCAGGAAGAACAAACTCAACCTGCGATGATGTGGTTGTTGACCTTGGTCCTGCCATTTCCCCAGATTCAATCTTCAGAAAGGTCTTTAATGAGCAACATCTTCCAAACTACTGGGATATATGGATAGTCACTGACATCAAGCTTTGTGCTCTTATTTCCCTCACTCACCAGGGTGACCACTGACCTTGAATCAGAAGATACGTCACTCTGAAAGTAACATAGCCCCAGTAATTGTAAATTCCAAACTCACAAAGAAATCCATCTTTTCAGAGGAATAAAACTTGAATCAAGAAACCACTTATCCTCTGAAATACAAATGATGAAGACAGAATGTCCAATAATTCTAAACCAAGTCCATGCCATAGAAAGTTTAATTTATGAAGAAGTTTTCTCTGGAAAATAAGAGGGTTCAATTAAAGTCTTGCCCTTACTATGCTTGGAATTCTTGCTCCTCTGAGAAAGAGAAGTGTTATCCAGAGGAACTTTCACAATCACCTCCCACTCCTCTGCTTGGCTAAGAATCAAAATGAGTTAAAATCCCACATGAGGGTCAAAACTGACTTCAAACTCTGAAGTTATTTATCACCATTATTCAAAGACATTCTTCCTGGGGCAAACTGAAATAAGCCTGAACCCTGCTCTTTAGGAAGTTACAACAGTCCAAACTGACTCAGATAAATGTGTAAAAGATAAGTGTATGCACGACAAAAGTATCCATCAAGTATTCACTTTGTATGATGGATAATTGATTGTCCTATAGATGTAGAGATAATAATGGTCCAGACTAAACCAACAGGCAAAACATGGTGAGTAATAAATTCTTATCTGCTGAATTATGATAACTTAATGGCCAAGGAGGTGATTTGGGCAGCCTCTGAGTCCTTGGACTTCCAAGCACTGACAGCCCACCATGGAATTTAGGGAACTGCGGTGGAGAGGCAATGAGAATCCCAAGAAAGATTCTATTGCCAGCAAGCATGGATAGGGTGCGACCTTTGGTGATAGATAGGATACAAAGCCCAGGATCATAGGACTATAGATTTAGAGTTGGAAGGTACCACAAAGCTCCATCTGGACATCTTTACAGATGGGGAACCTGGAGCCCAGGAAGGCTGACCTGCCCAAAGTCATATAGACAAGCACATATCTGAAGCAGAATTTGAACCCAGATCCTCCACATCCAGAGCCACTATTCTTTCTAGTGCAACACACTTGCAAACTATTAACAACCAAGTGAATGATAATTCCCAAAGTATTAAAAATAAGAGAGATGAAAATTAAAACAACTCCAAAGTTTCATCTCTCATCTGGAAAACTGACAAAAATGACAAAAGATAGAAACAGTCAATGTCGGAAGGGCTGCAGCATCACAGGCACAGACATACCAATCTAGTGTTACTGATTAAGGTGTGACTTCTCTAACCATTTCTTTAAAAAAAGTAGGAATTAAAAAAAAGTAGGAATTATGTATATGTCGAGGCAAGGAGACCCAATAGGTAGACATATTGACCAAAGGAGGTCAAAGGTAGAAATAAAGACCCCACATGCCTTCAAATATTCAGAGAACAACTGTCCTGGTGCAACACACTGTCAACAAGAGGGGTGTCCACTGACTGGAAAATGACTTATCAAATTATAAGAGAACATTGCTGTTGCTATACGAAACATAGAAAGTCTCAAATGAAATGATGCTAAGAGCAGGAAACAAATTGGCTACAACAATGTAAGTGAACATATCATAAAGTAAAATATAACCTTGTGTGATTATGATGACCAAATATGGTCAGCAAGAAGCAATGAGGAAATGCCTCTTTTTCCTTTCATCTGAGGAATGATAGGGCATGATGGGGAGTACCCCTTAAAATTTTGTCACTGGTTCTGTTAGTTTTGTTTATTTTTTCCTTTGTTCCAAGGCTTCTTGGGAGGAAAGAGTCTGTATCTGGGATCTAGAAGCAAGAGGCATCCAAGGAACCTAAAACTAAAAAGAACATGGAAAAGACTCCACACCCACTATAGGACCTCTTCCATGGCCCTGCTTTCTCCTCAGTGGAAGGCCCCACATCTTCCAGTCACACCCTTGCTTAGGGGGCTCCTTTTGGTCATCTCATCCAGCTGCCTTCATGCAAGAGTCATAAGCTTGAGCCAGGGATTCTCTGCTGGCATCTGAATATCCATTTTTTTCTCTTGTTTTCACACTCCCTTAAATCTTATCTGGAATTTTCAATAAGGTAAAAAGTAGACATGAGGCTTCTGTTGACACAAGAGCCTCTATCATACAGGTTGAATCAAGAGCATCCTTCCAGGATCCAGTCTTCCAAGAGGCAGCAACAGCTAAGTGAAGAACCAGCCCTAGTCATGTTAGACAAAACCAGGAAAAATACGCATTCTTGATGGTTCTTGGTGAGGGTTGCAATGTCATCTCTTGTTGTAAGGGAGACACCAATGGACTCGAGTGCAAGAAGATGTCTTCTGGTATGAAGCCAAAACTTGAAGGAAAGCAATCATCCCTTCACTAGATTACAGGGGGGACAGACAACACTGTCCCAAGTCTGGATGTCTACAACTTCAGCAAGTCACAGAGGAAGCAAAAACAAAACAAAACAAAAAAAAACAGGGGGTTAACTACTAAATGCTGCAGTTCTGATGCAACTGAGCACAACAGATGTACAATGATAATGGTAATTTTCCAAAGTGAAAGCTATCAGAAAATGTCCTAAGCCCCTCATTGTAACTCCACATCGCCAACTGTTTCCAGGATGTCTCCTCTTGGGGGTCCCAATAGCACTTCCAACTCAACATGCCAACATCAAAACTCCAGTGATAAAGATCAAAATGGATGCCGGATTTAGATTTAAAAGACAATAATATTATAAGTACACTAGGAGAACTAGAAAGAGAAGGAATTTATGGAGAAGGAATTTATGACCAATGAAGAGATGGAGAACATCATTAAAAACAAACTAGATAATTTTGATTACATAAAATTAATTGATTTTGATTACAATAATTTGATTACATAAAATTTTGCACAGACAAAATCACTGTAACCAAGATCAAAAGAAATGTGGTAAATTGGGAAACAATTTTTACAACTAGTATTTCTGACAAAGGACTCATTTCTAAAATACATAGAGAACTGAGTAAAATTTATAAAAAAAACAAGCCATTCCTCAACTGATAAATGGTCAAAGGATACAAAAAGGCAATTTACACATGAAGAAATCAAAGCTATCCATAGTCATATGAAAAACTGCTCTAAATCATTACTGACTAGAGAAATGCAAATTAAAGTAGCTCTGAGATACCACCTCACACCTCTCAGACTGGCCCATATGACCAGAAAGTACAATGAACAATGTTGGAAGGGTTGTAGGAAATCTGGGACACTATTATATTGCTGGTGGAGCTGTGAACTCATCCAACCTTTCTGGAGAGCAATTTGGAATTACGCCCAAAGGGCAACAAAAATGTGCATCCCCTTTGATCCAGAAATACCACTACTGGGTCTACATCCTGAAGAGATGATGAAAAAGGGTAAAAACATCACTTGTACAAAAATATTCATAGCAGCTCTGTTTGTGGTAGCAAAGAATTGAAAATCGAGTGAATGTTCATCAATTGGGAAATGGTTGAACAAATTGTGGTATGTGTATGTTATGAAACACTATTGTCCTTTTAGAAACCAGGAGGGATTGGATTTTTGAGAAGCCTGGAAGGATTTGTATGAATTCATGATGAACAAGATGAGCAGAACCAGAAGAACATTGTACACTCTAACAGCAACATGGGGATGATGATCAATCTTAATGGACTTGCTCATTCCATCAGTGCAACAATCAGGCATAATTTTGGGGTATCTGTGATGGAGAATACCATCTGTATCCAGAGAAAGAATTGTAGGGTTTGAACAAGGACAAACACTATAATCTTTAATTTAGAAAAAACTTTGATAACAACTGTTATCTTATGTAATTTTGCTCTCTATTTTTTTTCCCTTAAGGATATGATTTCTCTCTCAAAACATTCAATTTGGATCAATATATAGCATGGAAACAATGTAAAGACTATCAGACTGCCTTCTGTGGAGGGTGGGGGGGAAGGAAGTGAGATTATAGGGGGAAAATTGTAAAATTCAAAAAGAAATTTTTTTTAAAAAAAGGAAAAAAAATCTGGTGATGAGAAACCCTGCTTCAAATTCTGCTTCCCCTCTGCCATTTAACATGCCAAGGACAACTTGGGCCAGTCAGGACATTTCCTTGGGTCTCAACTGTGTCATTGGTTCCACCATTCACCCACTGCCCTCTAGGCCAAGATTCTGGTGTTATCTTTGGCCTTCCCCTTTTCCTCCTCTCTAACCAAACATGATCAAGTTATACCTGGGTACCAGGTGATGGAGGCAGGCAAGGCTGAGACTTTCCTCCATTCACAGACATGCCAGAGCTCCAGGTATCAAGTCATACTACATTGTCTGGTAGTTACCTTCTGCAAACTCAACTTTTTGCCAAGACTAGGGGAAATTTTCTATTTTGATTATTTCTTTTCTGTATTACCCAATTATCAGGAGAATGTAACACGAGTAATAAAAACAGTAACATAACAGTGCCTTAATTTATTTGGCACTTTCTCAAAGGAACTTCAAGCACCAGGCAGGGAAATTGTGTCATCCATCTTTATAACCCTTTTTGGAGGTAAAACAAAATGGTGCTTCCAATTACCCAGACTTCACAATTGCATAGAAGGCCTGCTTCAAAGCCAGGCCAGGAGAGGAGAATGTGTACTTGCAATAATGCAGCTCCTAATAAAGGGAGTCCAATCAAGAAGTTACAATATTTCCTCTCCAAGCAGATTAAGAGACATATCTCAAAAGACCTCCAAGCAATAAACAATGAAATGGAAGTCATGCTCAAAATCAGCTTTGTTGTGGAAACCTGCTATTCTATGCTGGGGAAACAGCCTCAGGAGAATCTTTGAAGGAGCAAAATCCCATCATTAGAGACCACACATCTCTCCTTGTCATCCCCATTCATAAGAGGTCTACTTGAAGTCAAGAGGTTGACTTTCAATGACTTTTCTAAATAAACAAATGTTCCCAGTAACAATATCATAAAAAATGGGGCAAGAGAGATTTGTACTCTGTTCCTAACTACCTAATGAATCTTAAGATAATCAAGATAATGAAATGTATTTAACTGAGAACAATAAAAAAGCAATTATGCTTAATACTACCTACCTTATTCTTTGATTTACTTTAATAATAAGTTCTTGCTCATATTTTTAAGATTTATTTTCTCCTATCCTACACAAGTGCACAGCTACAAACAGATTTGGCCTCTGAAAAAAAACAACCTTTTGAAATACAGGGGATTAAATTTTATAACAATAAAACGCTTCATTGAACACTCAGGTACTTTCCCAAAATTTGATTCTGTCTGAGTAAGATTCCTCATGCCACATAAACGTATGTGTGTTTGGACAAATATAGCAAGAGGGCATTGGCTGTACTATTATACCAAGCAGGTCTAATTGCAAGGAAATAAAAACTTCAGCGGATTTATGGAATAGAATAAAAGGAAGAAGAGGAGAGTGACTTATGAAATGCTACAGCTGGCAAATGGAAGTCAGCCAAAAATCAATTAAATGGCCGTAATAAGGCGCATGCTGAGCTCTGTTAGAGAGATCTTACCCTGGGCTCCAGAAGCAGGATCTTTCCTCATACACTTCTGAAAGCTTGAGAGTAGAGGAAATAGGGAGTGTGAACAGAGAGCCCAGGAAGTAAGGAATCAGAGGAAGAGGGCAGCTCCATCAGAGAGGTGCTGACATGATTCGGTTCCTGGTCCCTAAGCCCAAATCCTCATGCTGCCTCATGACCTTTGAGGAGAAGAGGAAGGATTTGCATATGTTTACAACAGGTTGGATTTGGGGGTTCAGCTGCCTCAACATGAGCTGAGACGGGTCAACAATATGACCAGATTGGCTAAATATCCATTTATGGAAAATGGATGAATCTGGGCTGATGACACCCTTTTGTGTCACGAAACCAGTCAGGGATTTTGAATTTTCTAGCTCTGGAAACTGATCTGCACAGCTTCACCTGCAGCCACCATGTATGTAGCAATGAGTTACAGCCTTCAGCTTAGGAAGAAAGAAGAAACAATATATTTCTTTAGGCTTTAATTAAATTTAAATTGATTCAATTTAAATTTCTACCGAATTTTTGTACAGTCATTGTTCTGTCATGTCTGACTTTTTGTGGCTCCATTTGGGATTGGTTAAGATGTTGGAGTGGATTACCATTTCCTTCTTCAACTCATTTTACAACTGTGGGAAACTGAGGTCAGCAGAATTAAGTGACTTACCCAGGATCACATAGCTAGTTTCTGCCAATTTTAGATGACAACTAATATCCTCTAACTAATATGTAGGTCTTTTTTCTCTCCTTTTACCCATCAACTGAGAGTGTAGAAACTGACATAATCAATTCATTAATCAGTTCATGCAGCACTAATTTCTCATCAGATAGATCAATCTAAAGGCCACATACTAGCTATCTTACAAGTTTCTGAATTTCCTGTGGTCAGCCCTATATATTCTATTAGACATGGGTTTAAACATAAATATAAATATAGACATAAATGATTTAGAGTAGGCTATAGTATAATGGCAAGGCTAAAGCTACAGACAGGAATGTTCTTGCATGGGCCTCTGTGGGCACCTGCTGAATCCAACTAAAAGGGTAGCCCTCCTAGAGAAGCTGACCAGCAAGTGGCAGAACAAAATGGTGGTGCTGGGGTGGGCTGGGAAGGAGGAGGGTAAGGATGCAAGGCTAAAGATCCCTACCAAGGCATCAGCACAGAATCTGGCTTGGAGCCAGGTCTGCTTACAAAGCTAAGTAATGATTAGTGATTAATTCTCTGCAGCTCATTAAAATGGGTATGTGGTAATGCAGCTAGAATGGAACAATTCAGTAGCTCTTCTGATGAAAGAGGCAAAGAGCTTTGGAAACGCAATTAATTTTAAAATAAAAAAAGCACTTCCATGGAAGAAAAGAATTCTTTTTCTGCTCAACTTCTAGCCAGTGACACTGTTGAGTTGGGAGAAGAATTCTAAATGCAATTTCATCTGCTCTTAATCTCTACCTTACCCACTCCTTGAGGTATCAAGGCCACAGAGGCAAAAAAAAAAGAAATAGCTAAACAAATCAGCAAAGGACCCTACGGCCAAAAAACCATCAAGCCTCAGGAAATTAGCCAGTGAAGAAAATGGGCCAGAGAGCTAACTACTAATACCTCATCTAACTAATAATAGACTGTTTGCCAAGCATGTTGTGTCTGTTTTCAACACATGTAGATATATGTCTACATATATACATATGTGTCCATAATTCCTATACTGTATTCTGATTTTCACAGTTAAGCTTGGGAGGTGGGTGCTTTTGTTACCCTCATTTGACAGGTAAGAAATTGAGACTCTTAAGAGGTCAAAGTGACTAGTCTATAGTCTAGTCATTGAGTGTGAGAAATGGCATTTAAACCCAAGCCCCCAACCTCAGAGGTTACACTGCCTTGCTTTTCCCCACTGCTTCTAATCCCTGATGGCTCATTCTTGAAAGCAATGCTTCTGAGAATTAACAAGAACGGCAATGACAAGAAGAAAGATCATATCCAACTAATCGGAAGGATGATTTTAACTGTGTGGGGCACCATGTAACTTTCACTTTGAATACCTCAAAATCCAGAAAAGTGGTGACCAATGTCTTCAATGGGGCTTTAGGACACCGGATAGAAAGCCTTGCAGGCTTAACCTGGTAATACAATCTATCTTTACTCATACTTACTGCAGTAAACTATACTAATAAATACATCATTTTTACATGTTCATATAAAACAGCATTAAACAAATTAGCAGTAATGAGAGCCCTGGCAGTCAGATTATGCAAATTTGGCTCTAAGGCTTCTATCACCATCTGCCAATAGAATTATCTGCCCAAGTAAGTTCTAATAACCAATTAAGTGACTGTGGATATTTTCTTTGGCCAGCCTTTCTAGTCCAAGCCCAGAATGGGAAGTATCTGGATAAGGACTAAGTTGGCACCCAAAGCCACTCAGCTGTATATGTGATTCCTCCTTGGATATGGCCACTATGGGTACTTTTAGCCATGCTTACATTTTGGTGAAGAAGAAAAAAATTGACAACCTATAATCACAAGTTCTCAGTTGGCTCCAAAGAGGCTCCTGCTCCCTAATTTTCTGTTTCTATTCATAATAACATTATTCTCCAAGTTATCCAGGCTCCTAATCTTGGAATTACCTTTGATTTACCCCTCCATTTATTCTACACTGTAGCAGGGTTCTTAACCTGGGGTGCATAGCCCACCCTCCCACCAAGGGTTGGGCCAAGGATAGATTACAGGAGATTTAAGAACTTGGATGGAAAAAATTATATCTTTATTGCAATATGATTGATTTCCTATGTAATTTAGTATACTTAATATACTGAAAAGTGTTCTAAGGAGGGATCTGCCCAAGGGAGGGGCTATAACACAAAACACTAGGAACCATGAACAGTAAGTCTCCCCAGTCTTCCAATCCTTCCTTTGAAATAAGAGCCTGGTATCATAGAAAGAACATTGGGCTGGACAGCCAGACTCCTGGGATCAAGTCCTGAACTCAACACACAGGAAGGCAAGATCTGGTTGAGCATCAGTTTACCAATCTCTAAACGGGAAAGAATATTTGTATGTCTTAACTCCAGTCAGATAGGACATTTAACTTCTCCATCCCATGCTATCCAAGATTAATCCAGGACCTCGGGGCTACAACCAGCTCTTGTTTAGTCCCTTAGAGGGGATTCTCTGTGCTTCCCAAGGCCTACCCAGAACTGGAGAGGATTTCAGAAATCACTTAAGTCTATCATTATATCTACAAAAGAGAAAACTTTACATGGCTTAGCCCCAATCACACGAGTAGCTAACTGATTACACGTGCATGACAGTGCCTGGGGTCTACCTCCTCTGCTTTCTCAAGGACCTTCAGAGTCTGGTCCCCTGGAATCTCCTATCTCCGCAGTGAGAAGTTTCTGCTCTAATCAGTTTCCTCAGCCCCCCACCACATTCTCACCCACATCTTTGTCTTTTTCCCCTTGGATGCCCCTACCTCATCCCACCACCCAGAAGGGGCATTTCCTGCATAAGCCTCTTCCTCCCTTTCAGCTCCTACAGATTGCTCCTTGTGCTAAACTGCTGTGCTACTTTGGGGCTGCACCATACAATTTTACATTTCAAGATCATCTGCCTTGTTTTGTTTTCTAGGCTTTTTTTTTTTTTAGGTTTTTGTAAGGCAAATGACATTAAGTGGCTTGCTCAAGGCCATAAGACCAGGTAATTGTTAAGTGTCTGAGGCCGGATTTGAGCTCAAGTACTCCTGACTCCAGGGCCAGTGCTCTATCCACTGTGCCACCTAGCTGCCCCCTTGTTTTGTTTTCTAAATGAAGCGCCCACCCAACCATAAACTAAGTCAATTCAATCCAGGACAAGAGGCACATGGAGAGGTGGGCAAGTTTAACTTAGGACCAATGAGAAACTCCAAAGAACTGGAGTGAAGGAGGCCAAGAAGAGAGGCAAGGGTGAAGGGAGAGATAGCCAGGAAATCTGCTAGAACCTTCATGACATCAGAGGAAAACGAGGACATTCTCTGGCTTGATGGATGGACCTGCTGTAGCAAACTTTGGGGAGGATCTGAGTGAGAGCCCTCCCAGGCAAGGCTGTTGTGGACAACCTGCAATCGGCATCATGGTAGGGAACTCGTGAATCCTCCAGCACAGGCCTCCTGTATCCAATGCACCTGAACAAGTCGGCTGCTTTTCCAGTCTCTGATCTCAAGTAACATTTCTGCCTCCTCAAAACCACATTCAGGACTGTCTTGGTAGGGTCAAATGGATGGTTTCACTATGATGCAGAGAAACTGTTTTGAATTTTTACAAAACTACCCCACTTTTCATCTTTGAATAACCTTGAAATGACTTTCACAATATACGTGTCTTGCCAAGCTTTCTTTAAACTTGTTTTATCCACCACTGCTTCTCACTACATTATGAGATTACTGATATTGTTCAAAACAATCCATCATCCTGATTCATGAGACTTAACAGCCAAATTTACATTTTAGTCTGGGTGTTGCTTTTTTGCAAACACCTCTTTTCTGTTCGACAATTTTGCTGACTAAAGCACTTTCTAGGTTCTTTTAGTCTCCTATTGTGGCAATTAATTTACATTGGTTAAACTTTTTATAAAATTATTATAATTGGTGTCAATGTCATTTCTGCTGTCCATTTCCCATTTCAGCCTGGCTGTCCATACAAATCCAGGTGAGGAGTGAGGAGGAAGGGATAGGGTTCATCATTTACCGAAGGTTAGGGATTAATGATAAAAGCAAATAAATTTGCTTTTTTTCAAAAAAAAATGAAACCCTTCAAGTCAGTCACCTTATCTAAGGAAATGACACTGAGAAACTGGAAAATTAAACTCAATATTTTTTAAAGGATTTACAATAGGTTTAACTATTTGATAAGTTAACCATCCCACAGTTTTATTCATATTTCAATTATTTGATGGTATTTACAAGATACTTTTGTTTCACAGAAACGGCAAGAGTGATCACAGAACAACTTTTGTTCCCAAGGTCTGGAGTGCCTGACTTGAGAAGGGACAGGCAGCCCCATTCTGAAGTAGGGAGGTCATGTCTCCTGCATTTACACGGATCCAGAAGGTGGTGAAATCAGAATCCAAGCATTGGCTTCTGTTTCAGGTCATTCCCTGGAGAAGTGATTCTGGAGGCAGCTCAGACGCTGCTATCTGCTTGTTCAAGCAAAGAGCTTTCTATGTTTAACATGAGCAGAATTTTATCTTGCACAGAAACTGTTTATTTATGGAGAAAAGGAAACATGGGTCTGTTGAACTTTGACTAGCTTATAAAAAAGAACCAAGACAAATCATTTGGGTAACAACTCTAATACTGGCTTTCTGATTTGGGTTTATGGTCAGCATTGCTATTATTGTTATTTTAAAAGGAAAGAAAACCTACATCTGGACAACAGCCCTCTCTGATAGCAGCAAGATCAAAAAGGAGGGGGTAGATCATCAAGCAAAATTCTCTGGGCACCAGAATTCTAAGAGATGATGTGGCATATGATAAATGCTTTTTTTTTTTTTTTTTTTTTTTTTTTTGCTGACAGGTAGAAACTCTCATCACAGAATAGTTTACTCTTTCTGAGTTTTACTACTTCATTTGGGGTGGGAGACTAGGGGGGATGACAAGGGCAGTTTCTGAGTCTGCAATTTTCTTACAGATTGCAACCCAGTGAGAGCAGGGGCACCCTGGGGAAGCTCAAAAAAGGGGCAATGACACAGTCTGGCTGCTGAACTTTGCAAAGTCACAAAGATGAGCTGCAGGAAAGGGGGAGAGAGAGAGAGAGAGAGAGAGAGAGAGAGAGAGAGAGAGAGAGAGAGAGAGAGAGAGAGTGAGTGTGTCTCAGGTTTCCCTGATGCAGAAGGAGGAGAGCAGGTGTCACCCCTTCTTACCTTGGTGTGGGCGATCAGGAGGCAATTGGAGTGTTCATGCTCACAAGCGATTTCGTAGTTGGGCAGCAGATCCACGAGCTCTTCCACGAAGTGGATCACCTCCTCATGCCAAGGCACGTTGGCCATGGTAAGGTTGCTGGCTGAGCTTTCTCCACAGTAGGTCACACCCTATGGAGACACAACAACAGGGAGAACAGGAGTTGGCAACCAACCTCTATCATGGACCAGTCCAGCATACAAACAGTGTTTTAAGCCTGGAAGAAACTTCATTTTACAGATAAGGAAAGATAAGTATGGAAGGTCACAGAGCCAGGCAATGATGGAGCCAGGACTAGTGTCCATCTGTCCTGACTCCTCCCTGGTCCTCTGTTCTTTGCCCCATGAAACCTGAAGGGTTGTATGTCAAAATTATCCTACATTTTACATCCTTTATTTATAATAATACAGAGCATCATTTCAAAAGCTATCATGCCTTCTATCTGAGACTCTCAGTGCACAGTAATATTCCATGTAATACTCAAAGGATTGAGTCATTATTTCATGATACATGGAGTATTCAATAGTTTCTCCTCAAAAATTTCTTGATTATTTGTTATAATTGAATAATCTCCTGTTTGGAGGGAGAGGGGCATGGTTTGGGAACAGTGCTGCTTGGTAGATCTCTGAAGGGCCTTTTCAAACTTACAAGTGGATGAGTCTGTAAAGGAAACAATGCCTTATTCCACTAGAAGTAATGCCTTAATCCACTTTAGAGATGGAGAAAATTCAGCACAGAACTGAAGGACCCTAAAATCAGAGATTCCTCATTTTTGTGCGGTCTTATAAAGTCTAAAATGTTTTTCATTGCATAAAATAAAAACAAGGAAAATTAATTATCTGGAAATAAAGATGAATTTTTTTTCCCCATCCAAGTTCATGAACCCCCTGTAATCTATCCAAAGATCCCAATTTCGAGCTTTAGCCATATGCTAAGAACTTCTGTTTGCAATGAACTCTGGTATTATAATTGCCATATTGCTATAAAGATTAAACTTAATGCTAATATCAGTAGAATTTTTCCTTTGGCATTTTCTTAAAGATATATAGGACCACAGTTCTAGAGAAAAGAGACCTGGTTGGTCTAACCCTCTTATTTTGCAGATGAAGAAACTGAGTCCCAGAGAGTTTAAGTGATTCTCCTGAGGTCACTTGGAGAATAAGTGCAATTTAAGTCCAGTTTCCTGACCCCAAAGTCAGTGTTCTTTCCACACTTCATCCTTCAATGATTAACAAAGCTGTCAATTATAGGAAAAATAACAAATGCCCCCTGATATATCTGTAAGCACCTGGAGGGTAGGAATCATTTTAGCTTTGTCTTTGTCTAGAAGGAAGGAGAAAGGCTTATAGAATATACAAAAGTTTCAGGCCTATATATAAATACTTTCTCCAAGAAAAAAAATCGGGAGACCCTGGACATGGAATATATAAAACAACCAAAAATGAAAGTGATATTTTAACAGACAGGGGAAAAAAATTGCCGTTGGGGTGCCATTCACAAATTGGCTGTTGCCATACAGTCAGATCACAGATTGTTAAAGGAAAGATTCAAAATTAACATAAAACTGTAAGAATTATGAGAAAAAAATATGGCATACAATTAAACCTACTCCAACATGAACTATTTAGATGAGCTGTTGGTGCTGAAAACTGGGACATGGATGGGAAATGAGGATTGACATGGATTATAACAATTTCCCAAAGAAGTTTAGTGGATGCAAATTAACTGGCACAATGAAGAGCTCCAAAGAACCTAGAAATATCATTGGTCAGTAAACTCCTGAAATACTCACCATCCAAAGCAATAGAGATAAAAACCAAAGGCAATAATGACTCAGAATACAACTACATTTGCAAAATATGACCAGATTGACCATAAGATACCAGTAACTCTCCAACTCACACCCTGACTTTTCTGTCTCTGCTAAGTTGTTATGATAATAACCAATACAAGTACCAAACAGACAGGCTTCTGTAAACAATATTCTCAAGCAACCCAACTGTATACAGACCAAAGCAGAGAAGGCATGATCCCTTTCTGCTTACTGCTGCTGACTCAACAAAGCATTTCATGTGGTAGCCCAAGGAGCCACCTTCCAGGCTTTTCTCTAATATGATGCACATGTGAATAGCCAATAGACAATGGAAGGTTAGGGCAGCGAGAGGATGCCATAGTGTATTGATAGAGTGTTGGGTCTAAAGTCAGGAAGGCTCATCTTCCAGAGTTCAAACCTGGCCTCAGACATTTACTAGCTAGTGGGCTGTGGTTTTTTCCCCCCCTTCCCTTTGAAACACTTTGATCATTCCAAGAGTTTGCTGGGAGTCCCTCAGTGGGGTGAACTTGACTGTCTGGTTAAGCTCCCACCAGGGCCATTCTTTGAAAAAAATGCAATATCACCGGGGGTGCAACCCTATAGGACCTAGCAGGTAATCCCCCTTCCCAGCAAAGAAACCCTTAATAAAGCTTTATTGGAATAAGTTGGAAGCAGACCATGGAACCAGGAGCAAGAAGAGGATGACAGCAGCTTCCTATCCAATGCACCCAGCACACACAATGTCCCAGTAAGGGGATGACATCAGGCTATGACCAAAGCAGGGGGCCCCACAAAACCAAGA
This sequence comes from Macrotis lagotis, assembly GCF_037893015.1. Classification (NCBI taxonomy): domain Eukaryota; kingdom Metazoa; phylum Chordata; class Mammalia; order Peramelemorphia; family Peramelidae; genus Macrotis; species Macrotis lagotis. The sequence goes on along the minus strand of NC_133662.1, from coordinate 247,493,707 downwards.
GTAAAAAGTGCTAAAATGTCAGACCTGGGATTCCAGGCTCATCATTCTGATCCTGGGCTTGAAGAGAAAGAACAAAAGAGGCTCCCACACCAGCATACTAAGAGATTGCCTTTAAAGAGGAGAAATGAAAGAATGAATGAATGGAGATACATTGATTCAGTACTGACTGTTGGCAGATCCTGTACTAAGAGACACAGAGGAGCTTGCAATCTAGTGGATGAACCATAGAGATGAGCTCTTGGGAGTGGGGGTGGGGGGTTACCTCTCACTATTTATCATCAGAACATCAGTTGTTACAAAGCCTGGCCCTCTGCCTGCCCCTTGGGGCACATGTTCCACAGTCCCTTCCCCTTCTACTATAAGTCACAAGGCTCAGAAAGCATCTGCTGCCGGTGGCTGCGCTAACAGCTGGAGTGACCAATTCCATTGGCACACACTCCTCCCTCTTGGCACATTTGGTGGCCGTTTGACACAGAGGCCATGGTGCTAAGAAGACAGAAGACAGAGACATTAGTCTTTCCAGCAGACAGTCCCCAAAACTCACCATTCCTAGGCCTCCAAAGTCCTCCAAACTCTCCAGACACAACCTGGAGACCAACACAGGATTAGAGAACACACCCATGAAAGAAGCCTTGCCCAGCTGATGGAGAAACAGTCCTGAGTAGGAGGCAGCAGGTTCTGTATCTACCCACTTTGGCCCCACCCCAGCCCTCTCTGAAGCCAGGCCCCAGAGGAGATCCCAAGAGCTCAGAACCCAAATTCCTAAATCCCCAGCCAGCAACAGCTGCTCCTGCACCCAGATGGCTGCATTTGCAGATCACAAGGTGCCCAGAGCTCCCAGCCCCCGACATACAAAGCGATGGCTCTGGTGGGAGCTTAACCAGACAGTCAAGTTCACCCCACTGAGGGACTCCCAGAAAACTCTTGGAACGATCAAAGTGTTTCAAAGGGAAGGGGAAAAAGCTACAGCTCACTAGCTAGTAAATGTCTGAGGCCAGGTTTGAACTCTGGAAGATGAGCCTTCCTGACTTTAGACCCAACACTCTATCAATACACTATGGCATCCTCTCACTGCCCTAACCTTCCACTGTCCCAGTGAATATCTCTTGGAAGCCTGCTACTGAAATCATAGAAGAGACTTTATCTGACTGGTCCCTCCAGTACCTAGTAGAGGCCTCTGCACCACACAGGGACACAATAAATGGTGATAACAGATTGTGAGACAAAATGGAAATATAAGGAGAAAAAATAAATGCTCTTAGATTAATTGGAAATCTTGAAGAGGGAGAGAGAATTTTTTATCATACTATTCAAAATATTCTTAGAGATTCGACCCAGTTCTACTAAAATTAAATTCTAAGTGATGCCACTCAACTAATTCCATACAAAAGGTGAAAATTTAGAAGTACAAAATAATTGAATCATGTTTCTTAATTCCTGACTATAAGGAATCGGGAAAGGTTGCTTGTTTTTAAACCAACACCAAAGTTCATACGATCTCATATGCAGATAAGATCATTAGAAGAATAACATCTTATTTGCTGTGTAAATCACAACATTTAAAAACTTTAGAGATTTATTGAAACAATGAAAGGAGACAAATGGGAATTTACCAAGTCTAGAAAGTTGATTAATTCTCAAGAATCAATGGAAATCAGTTTACTGAGATGTAGCACATTAGCTTTAGACGTGCCTTAACTTTTTAAAACCAAATTAATTCATCAGGCCAATAAAGTCCATAACCAGAACGTCTGCTGATATATTTCAATCTACTTTCCTTAAAATACATAAAGACAAATGCCATTCTTTTTTCCTCTATCAATTCCATACTGGTCAAATCCAATTAATGTAAATTCAATGGCACTGTCAAGATGATTTCTTTGAAATGAAATTTCATTGTGAAAGTTGCTGCTACTGCACATTCTCAGCACATTCAGAGTTGTCTTTCACAGACATAGAAGAAATAAAGTGGGTGGGTTTTTAGTCTCCCTCAGGGAACTGAGGTGCGGAGGAAAACTAATGTTTAAAAAAAGAGTCTCTTGAAGGAATCTGGTCTCTCCTCCAACAGTTCCATAAGTGGAAATTTTTAGAAGCACCTAGACCAATGTCAAATTTAATTTCATACTTAAAAATACTCCACTATAAAAAGGAATGGCATTAGAGCTCATATAAGATCTGGCTTCCAATGTCTTCCACCTTCTGACCCCAACCTCACTTTCTACCCTTATCTTGAACTATCTTCTTGACTGAACTTTCCCTAGCACTGGTTTACTCACTGTTGTTCCAACCCATCTTGGGATTTCTTCTCTGTTAAGCCCCCCACCAACTCTGCTCAGCCTGTCTTGCCTATCCTAGGCACTAGTTCCAGATACTGGGATGGGACCCCTTTCTGAACCTGTTTCTTCATTATTAAAATAAAGCTGTTGGACTCTTTGGAAAAACGAGCATTCGAGATCAACCAACTCAAATGCGAAGGTACTCTTTCAAGGCCATCATTTTTTTTTTAATGCCATCATTTTCATAAACAATTCCCAAGTACTGAATGAAATCTCTTCCAGAAGGAGAACTTTGACTCCTGGACTACCTGATTCCAAGACTGGTACTTTTACCACAATAATGTGACAAATGAAATACATGAAAATAACTGGAAACCAAGTGGGTCAAGATGAGCTCTCCCTAAGAACATCAGGCCAAGGAGCTGAGTTGGCAAAGGGGGGAGCCCATTAGAGATCATTGCATATTAGAGCTGGGAAAGAACCTGGGATTGATCAGTCCCAAACTCTCATTTAAAAATAAAGAAACTGAGGCTTCCAGGAAGGGATGTGATTTGCCCCAGAGCTACACAAAGGCAGAAAGTAGACCAAGGATTTGTGTTCTGGCCCTATCTCCAAATCCAGGGCTCCTTCTCCTCAACCAACGCAGGTCTGGTCTCTATGTGGAACATTTATCACAGTGAGCACCAAAGAAATGTTTATTTCTAGAATTATCCAAGAGGTATGCCTCCAAGGGCTCTCTCCTTCAATGGCTTCTAAGGTTTGAGGATCTTGAAGCATCCACACGAGGGTCCAAAGGGCCTCTCCTCTATCTTGATCTGTGCCATCTGATCCATACTTACCTTACCTCTATCTTCTCCATAGAAACTGGGCACATGATACTTCCCAGGTCAGAATCCCTTGGAAAACCACTAAAAATATGGGGCAATGAAGTGAAAGAGTTAGCCTGGAGAAGTGAGTAATGAGAGCAGATCCCAGGAAAAATCCACTGGCAGCATTGTATGGGGTGGTTTGGAATGGAGAAAACCAGTAAGAGCCCAGGTAGGCTATGACTGAGAATGGAAGGGGATGGACACAAAAGATCACAGGATCACATGGAGTTGGACCTCAGAGACCATCAATTCCAAGCTCCTCATTTGACAAAGGAGAAAAATCAAGCCCAGAGAGACTCAGGAACTTTCCCAGAGTCACACATCCAGTGAGGAGTTGAGGCAGCATCTGAACCCAGTTCTTCCTCCCTCCAAATCCAGTGCTTTACTCTGTGTGGACTCTAATGATAGATATTTGACAGACAGAATCTGTAAGACTCAGCTACAGGCCAGGTCCACCAGGGCTAGAAAGAGAATGATGATTTTTCTAGAGAAATAACAGAGAAGGAATAAGTTTAGAAAGAAGGTGAAGAGTGATAAGAAAGTCCATTATGATGATTTGCACTGCAGTGATATTGCATATAGTGTCCTTGGGCCCCATTTTGTTTAAAGAAGTGCAAAAGTAAAGCTGTAGTCTATATTCAATCTATCTTGTGATGTGACTTCCTTCTGCTGCTCAGTCTCATGTCTGCTATCTGCAAAGGAGCACTGACTACAAAAGCGTCATTCTTGAACCTATTTTTAGTTTTCCCTCTGTCCAAACAGGCTGATGCCAAGGCCAAGGTGACCCAAACATTTCATGAGGTAAGAGATTCCAAATTTGTTTCCTGCTTCAAAACTAACATCATGGTAAAATCGGACAGATCAAAGTTTCTTGTAGTAAGGGATATTTCAGCTGAATTCCCCCCAAAAAAAAAAAATCTTGTGGACACCCAATCTCTCACAACTTAGTGCAGACATGAGTTCTTCACTTTTATGGAGCAAGCTACAATGGAAAGGCATGGTGTTGGGCGATCGCAGAGTGACAGTGACTAAGAAGGACGGTCCAGGCCTTTTAACCCAAGAACAGACTGGCTTTGAGGTGAAGACCTGAGCTGCCTGGCTTGCATTGAGCCAGATGGCTATGCAAAAAGGTGCCAGTTCATTGAAGGTGCTCTGCTGAAAATAAAACACAGGCTACATTCTATCAAACAAGAAATGGTCTCTTCACTTCTAAGCCATTGATTATAAATTCATTAAACCGAATTCTATATGGAATGATAAGAGGAGAAAATAGCGTCAACCAAAATCCCCCTGACCTAGGGGGGATGAAAGAAGTGGGTGGACTTCACCCCCAAGGGGATAGAAAGCTTCAGGAAATGGTCCCAGGATGTGTCAGAGGCATTGTAATAAAAATGGACTTTACTTGGATTTAAATATCACTTACACAGATTGCATTACCTATAGAACCCATAATACCCGGCTCCTGGCAAGAAGTGACTTGTTGAAAATGTTCCACCCAGTGACAAACTCAAGCAGGAAGTTACTGTGGCCAACAAGGCTGGAAGAGCGGGGGCATATGGGGGGACATCCTGCAGGTCAAACCAAAGCCTGGAGAACATAATAATTATGTCGGGGGGAAGCCCGGTCAACCGCCGGCGATTGGGACAGGGCTGGGATACCTCTGACCTTATCTTTACAGGTGGATCCCACTGTTCTTCTTAAAAAAAGAGAAGTCACTTAAGGGGGGATATATGGCATCCATGCAGCCTTCCTTAATCTAGCAAAACTGCCAATAGTGGTTCCAGGAGCTCTCACGCAGGTTAGGAAAGTAGTGTCCAAGGCTGCCAAGGCTTACATCAGTGCTTACATCAGTTTACATGCTGAAAGACTGGAACTTCTTTTGGCAGATGCACAGCCAGAAGACCTGAGTTCAAATCCTCCCTCAGACTTTCTAAGTGACTCTGGGCACCAGTCACCCAATCTCTGCCTCAGTTTCCTCATCTCTAAAATGAGGTTAATAACAGAACTGACTTTCCAGGGCTGTCATGAGGATCAAATCACCTCAAAGGTGAGGTAATATATGTAAAGTACTTTTTAAGCCTTAAAGTCCTCTGTAAAAGCCCCCCCATTACTGGGGTTAGATAATCCAAGGGCCATACTCTGTCTACTGCCCACTCCTGCCTCTGGGCTGGCCCCAGACAGAAAGATGGCCTGGCTTCATCAAGATAAGTCATGCTATTATCACTTTCTTTATTTTTGCCCTGGTTTTTTTTTGGTCTGTTTCTTCTTTCACAACATGACAATATAGAAATAGGTTTTCACAACAGCACAAAAATGACCTATCTTAATTTGATCACCATCTTAGGAAGGGAGGAAAGGATGAAGATCATTTGGAATTCAAAATTTTTTAAAAATGAATATTAAAAATTATATTTACATATAATTTTAAAAAACTATTTTTAAAAAAGATGCCATGTCAAACTCATTTTCCTTTTGTGACATTACTAAAATACTAGATATAATTTACCTGAATTTCAGTGAAGAATTTAACAAAATATACCATATTTTTGGACATGATAGAAAGTCATAGGCTAAGCATATATAATATATTGTTTTCGAAATGACTGAAGGACAGACTCTTAAGAGTCTTCAATATCAATGTGGCCAGTAGTCTCCAGTGGAGGGTCCTAGGGATCTTGCTTGGCTCTGTTAAGGTTAATATTTTTTAAATAAAGGCAGAAATGACATATTTATCAAATTAGAAGATGACACCAAGCTGGCAGAAGATCCAAAAAGATTCTGACAGCTCACAGCACTGGGATGAACCTAGCAAGATGAAATTCAACACAGATAAGAATCAAGTCAAACACTTGGGCTCAAATCCTCCCAAAAACAAAGTATGAGAGGCCAACCTGACAAGGATCTAGACACTTGGTGACTGTAAGCTCAGTCGGTAGGGCAAGGTGGAGCCTGCACAAGTCAACCAGAGATTATGAGCTTCAGGAAGACGGGCAGAGCCTCCTAGGGTAAGGAGGTGATGATACCCGGAGCCCATCCTGGTCAAAACACATTGATAGGTTCAGTTTCAATTCTGAGCACCCTAGTTTGGGAAGGACATTGAAAAATGCCAGAAAGAATCCAAAAGAGTACAAACAGCCTGGCATCCATGACAATGAAGGACTAATTAAAGGATCTAGGGAAGTTGGGCATAAATAAAAGAAGACAAAGAAGAAAGGAGTAACAAGACAGGAAAGTCCAAGAGCAGAGCCAGGAGTAATATATGGAAGTGGTCAAAACAAAGTGAAGGTTTGAGGAGTTTGATTTTAGGGTGGGAAAATTCCTCAAGTCTGGAGTTGTCCAAAGTGGAATGGGCTGTCTCTGGAGAGATGTCCTTGGGCATTTGAGAGCAGAGATGTTGATAACCACCCATCTGTCCAATATCGGAGTGGGGATTCCTTCAGGATCTGGTCTGGACTAGGTGGCCTTGAGTTCCCTTCAAATATTAAAATTCAACAATGCTGATGCAATGACTTTGGACTCTAAATGTTATTTCCTTGCCAGTAGAATGTAAGCTATAGAGGACAGGGACAATTTTACTTTTGACTTTGAATCTCCATCACTCATTACACTGCCTTGAAGGTTCTAGGTGTTAATTGAATTCAATCAAATTAACTCAACAAAACATTCATTCAAGTCATATAGTGCTTTAAAAAATCAGGATGATAGTCCCTTCAGTTTCTAAGTCAGAGAGGATCATTGTAAGGATCAAGTGAAAGAATAAAAGACTTGGAGAATTTTAACCACAAGCCATTCTCAGTGAAGTGGTCCATATAGGGAACTGCCACCTATGATATGCATAGGAACATCTTCCTTCAAATAGGAAGTTCAAAGTTACAATCTTGTGAATGGCTGGTAAATTACCTTGCTTCTGTCATTGACTAAGAATGACTCTATTAGGAATTCAAGACTCTGGGCTCCATCTGTGTTATTTGTTATCCTAACTAAAATGGACTACAGAGATCAAGAGTCTCCTAGGATGACCTAAAAAAATAGCCTTGCGTTTGTAGTCTGATGGGAAAAGAGGGGGCTGACTTCATTATTCTTTCAGTGAAAAAATTCCAACTCAACACACTTTTACAGCATTAAGCCACTGGCCCCTTGAATAAAAGAAACTAATCCCTTTTACTAATCTATTCAGAAATTCCATCAGAATAGTTAGCATTTCTCAGCCACTCAAAAGACTAGAAATCAACTGGAAAACCAGTTTAATATCTCTGTGAATTAGAATCAGTCTTAATAAAGGCCTTGAAAATATAGGCCTTGTCTCTGAAATGATATCTCCCTGAAAGGAACACATACACACAAACATATACCCATAATTTAGGCTCTATACCAAGAACCGGTACCAAAAAAGAAATAAAAAACACCCCTATCCCCGCTCTCTAGGAGCTCACAATCTAAGGGAGGAAACAACATGTAAACAAATATAGATAAAGCAAGTCACGTCTAGACAAACAGGAAGGAAGCTATCACCAGAAGTTTCCTGTAGAAAGCAGCATGGAAGCCTGATCACTTTAGTAGTCAAATGAAGAATGGTTCAGAGTGGAGAGTGACTGGGGGCTGGCTGACCCAACAACAGCTGGGAGATGGTGGAGGTCTGCACCAGGCCGGAAGGGGGGCTATTTCCAAGATGCTGCAGGGTGACATTAGCCTTGGCAACAGCTTGGACATGGAGAGGGGTGAGAGATACTGAGGGATCCTGGGTGACTACTAGGAGGAGGGTGAGTTCAGCTTTGGACATAATGAATTTAAGATGGCTACTGAACATCTAGTTGGAGATGGCTCCTAGGAAGTTGGGGACGCCCACTCACATAAATACATGTATATAATGAGAAATAACACTGATTATAATCATCGGTGGGGTTTGAGATAAGCTAAATGAAGGGTTAATAGGAGGGAATGGATCTGTGTCCCATGTTCAAACCAATACAGTGTGTGAGGCTCCTTTATCCCTTCAAAAAGACACCAAGGTTAGAGCCCGCCCAGAGTGACAGAACTAGGATGTACGTGCTGCCGAGATGCCCATCTCAGTGACACTAAGAGTACAATGGTGTGGGAAAGATGAAACAAAAAAAATAAACTGACAGAAAAAGCAAAACCAATGACTGCCTTGTCAGAGATTCATAAGGGACCAGCCCCAGGACAGGAGAAGCTGAACAGATCTGCCTGCCCTCAAGAAGAGTGCACTATGCACCTTAACAGAGGCCAGCAGACAGTGGGAGGTGCTGAATGCTTCTATGATGTGATATAAATACAAATAAATAAGAAGAAATGCCATCTGCCCCATGAGGAACCTTCCTGAAATCAGCAGTCCTGGAAACTCTTGGTGACTTGCCCTGAGCCCCACAAGCAGGAGTCAAGGTGATGCAAGAGTCTTCTTGCCACCCCCCCACAGTCAGGGGCATCCAGGAAAGGCTTCAGGACACTGACTGGGCAGAGCGTTTCTGCAGAGGCACGGGGAAGAGATGAGCTCTGTGACAAGGACCAGGAAGCACGCCGGGGTGGCAGGAAGACAGCCACTTTCTTCTGTCTCCTCTGCTGGATCATCCTCTGTCCTCTATAGAAATGTGCCCACATACTCCAGGGTGTTCCCCAAGTTCTGTATTGGCCCTCTTGTCCTCTCCTTTCTATCTCTCCCCTTTAATGTTATCAGTTTCCACAGGTTCAACTGTCATCTCTTTGAAGGTAGCTCCCATACAAACACACATGTATGCATATCTATGTGCAGATTACATATATGCATATGTCCATACACATAGACATACATATACATAAAAATTTATTGTCCTTAGACTCTCCAACCCAAGTTCCAGTCCCCCTGGGCATCTCAATCTCAATGTCAAAAACTGAATTCATCTCTTTCTCCCCGAAACCCTTCCTCTATCTACTGAGGGCCTCAGGGCCATGCTTAGCACTTCATCCTCCTCCATCACTGAGTCTCATCCATTCCTTCTCCATGTCTCATTTCTCTCCTCCTCTTCACTCACCCAAATGCCACCAAGTCACCACAACCATTCCTGACTTCCTGGTCTCCCTGTGGTCCTTCCACCCAAGAACCAAAGAGATTTTCCTAAAGCATGGATCCACCATGTCACTCACCGCTCAAAAGCTTCCACCAGCAAATACCTCTGCTAGTCCATCTGCTAGCTCTCATTCACTCCTTCCATCTCCTGCCCCCACCTTGACTGCATAATGGGTTGTCTGCCCTCCACTCCTACCCACCAAGCTCAGGATCCCTAGCTTCCTTGGAAGCTCATCTCAACTGGCTGCTCCCCACCCCAGATGAGGGTGCCTCTCCCTCAGCCCATTACTGCAACTGTTTTATCTCATCTTTATTTACATGCCAACATACGGCTCCCCCCATGACCATCTGCTCTGTTGCCACATCCCGAGCCTCCTGTGGCTTTGCTCTCTGACATGCTGTCACCCCTATTTGAACAAGAGCTCCCTAAGAGTGGAGATTGTCTTTCTTCTTATATGGCCAGTACTGAGCACAGCACTTTGTCTGTAGTTACTATTTAAAAAATACTTTTTCATTCCCTCCTTCATTTGGTGGTATAATGGATAGAGCACTGAACCTACAGTCAGGAAAGCTTGGGTTCAAATCCAGCTTCTAACCCTTTCTAGCTACATGATTTGGCAAGTCAGTTCCCTTTTGCTTGCCTCAGTCTTCTCACCAGTAAAATGGGGATCATCCTGGAACCTAACTTTATGGTTGCTGTGAGACTCAAGAGAGAATCGTGACCTTTGGGATAGCCCAGACCCGAGCACGCAAGAAAGGTTGGCTAAACTCATCCTCAGTATCATTATGCTCGTCACCACTAGACCCCAAGGGCCTGGAGTACAGGACTTCCTTTTGGCTTCATCTCTCTATTTCCTAGCACAGTCAGAGTCTGACACACAGTGGAGGCTTTAACAAATGCATATGATTGACTAAATGGAAAGTGGAAGGGAAGAGAAGCTGGAGCCAGATGATGAAGAGCCACAATTGCAGAGGAGGGGAGTTTGCCTTTTATTCTAGAGATTAAATCAAGCTAATGAACCAATGGATCAGCCAGCCTTTCTCAGGTGCCTACAATGGGATAGATGCTGTGACCATCAAGACAGAAATGCAAAAGACCTTGCCAAGAAGTGACGCGGTGGGGCAGAGGCAAGAGTGGATCATGTCCTAGGTCCTCTCTCATAAATCTTTGAAACTAAGGACTCTAACTAAATTTTCAAGAGACAGAACCCACAGAGGGACCCAGAGAGGCAGTTCTCCTACTCAAGGTAACCTGGAAAAGAGCAGAAAGGCTCTGCTCCCCAGGGTTGGAGGGGCGGCCCGCCTGGGCAAAAGAACTTCAGCCTCCCAGGGGCAGCCCCAAGGCGCTGGGAGCTGCAGCTCACACCAGCGGGGGCAGTTTCCTGACCTATGCCCCAGGGAGCACCGGGTACAAATTGGGGGAACAGCCAGGGTACCTCTGCCAGAGTGAGCTCGTGAAGCCCAGCCCTCAGGGCACACAGCCAGCTACTTGGCCACTGCATTCCAGATCCAGGAAACAGAAGCAGGGGGAGCCAGTATTCAGGAGCCCCCAGGACATGAGCCCATTGAGCTGAGGGAGGGGAGTGAAGAGAGAGAGAGACTGCAGAGCTCTGTCCTCTGCCCCTGTAACAGGACTCTGGGGCTCTGACCACATTCAGATCCTGATCGCAGTCCAGGCCCCCCCATAGAACAGCAGGGCCACCCCCCACCTGAGCCCCATGGCAGTGCGGGGGAGCTTGTGGTCATTCACAGACCAGGAGGGAGGACAGAGTCTCACACACTGAGACCCTTGTGGGAGTGTCCCAAAAGCTCAGGAAGCACCCCCAAAACAGGCTTAGACTGGGAAAATGAGCAAGCAGAGAAACAAGAGAAACACCATTGAGAAATACATTATCTATGAACTCAAGAAGTTTCAATATACTCAGTCTGAAGATGAGGAAGCATAAGCTCCTGCATCTAAAGACTCCAAGAAAAATAGAAATTGGGCTCAGGCTATGACAGAGCTCAAAAAAGACTTTGAAAATCAAATGAGGAAGTTAGAAGAACAACTGGGAAAAGAAAGGAGAGAGATGCAGGAAAAACATGAAAATGAAGTCAGCAGCTTAGTCAAGGAAATCCAAAAAAATGCTGAAGAAAATAGCATGCTAAAAACCAGCTTAGGTCAAATGGATAAAACAGTTCAAAAAGTTATTGAGGAGAAGAATGCTTTAAAAAGCAAAATTGGCCAGATGGAAAAAGAGATAAGAAAACTCTCTGAAGAGAACAAATCCTTCAGACAAAGAATAGGATTCAGGGAGATTGATGAATTTACCAGAAATCAGGAATCAATACTTCAAAACCCAACAAATGAAAAATTAGAAGAAAATGTGAAATATCTCATTGAAAAAACCAACTGATAAGGAAAACAGACTTAGGAAAGATAATTTAAAAATTATTGGAATACCTGAAAGTCATGATCAGGAAAAGAGCCTTGACATCATTTTCCACGAATTACTACAGGAAAATTGCCCTGATATTCTAGAAGCAAAGGTCAAAATAGAAATGGAGAAAATCCACAGATCCCCCCCGAGAAAGAGATCCCAAAAAACCAACCCCTAGGAATATTATAACCAAGTTCCAGAACTTCCAAGTGAAAGAGAAAATATTACAAGCAGCCAGAAGGACACAGTTCAAATATCATGGAGCTGCCGTCAGGATCACACAGGACTTAGCAGCAACTACACTGGAAGCTCGTAAGGCTTGGAATATAATATACCAGAAGGCAAAAGAGCTTAGAATGCAACGGAGAACCAACTACCCAGCAAAACTGAATGTCCTCTTCCAGGGAAAAAGATGGACTTTCAATGAACCAGGAGAATTTCAAATGTTCCCGTTGGAATGGCCAGAGCTGAACAGAAGGTTTGATCTTCAGATACAGGACTCAGGTGAAGCATGGAGATTGGAGGAGAAGAGGAAAATATGAGGGACTTAATGATGATGAACTGCATGTATTCCTGCATAGAAAAATGACACTGATAATATTCATATGAACCTTCTCAGTTAATAGAGCAGGTAGAGGGAGCTTTTATAGTTGAAACACAGGAGAAAGCTGAATTCAAAGATAAAATATGGACTAAAAATGGAGTCAATAGAAAAAAGGGAAATGTAATGGCAGAAAGTAAAAGGAGAGGGGGAATAGGCCAAGATATTTCATATAATAAGATTTTTCTTTATTACAATAAGCTACTGCAATGATATGGAAGGGGGAAGGCAAGGGGGAATGAGGGAATCTTCGCTCTCATCAGAGGTGGCTAGGAGAGGAAACAGCATATATACTCAATGGGGTATAGGCATCTGGAGTAAGAAGGGGGATAGGACAGGAGGAAGGGGTGGGGATGTGAGTGATGGAGGAGAGGATGGACCATGGGAGGAGAGTGGTCAGATATAACACATTTTCTTTTTTACTTCTTTCAAGGGGCTGGGATTGGAAGGCCTGTCAGGGACCATAGGGCCAGGTGGATGCTGGGCCTAAGGCAGGTATGGTGGCTGGGGACCTCTTGGCCCAAGGGCCAGGGATCTGTCTGCTATGCCACTCAGCTACCCTACAGCAGAGTCAGAGTGAAAGGAGAGAGAAAAATATAGTACATGGTAGTGGAGAAATACGGAAGGAGGGAGTTGCAATCAGCAATGGCAACAGTGGAAAAATATGGAAGTAACTTTTGCCATGGAATTATCATAAAGAATGTGACCCACTCACAACAGAGCTGTTGGTGTTGGAACAAAGACTCAAGCATATTTTTTATTATTATTATTTTTGGGAGGGGTGCAGGGCAAATGGGGCTGGGTGGCCCACCTGGGGCCACATAGCAGGGTGATCATTGGGTGTCTGAGGCTGGATTTGGACCCAGGTGTTCCTGGCTCAAGGGCCAATGCTCTGTCTGCCACCCAGCCACCCCTACTATTATTACTATTTTATTTTATTTTGGGGGTTTTTTCTTTTTTTTTTTGGTTTTTGCAGGGCAGTGGGGTTGGGGTGGCTTGCACGTCACATGGCTGGGTGATTGTTGGGTGTACAGGGCCAGATGTGGGCTCGGGTGCTCATGACTCCAGGGCTGGTGTTCCGTCCACTGTGCCACCTGACCATACCTACAATTATTACTATTATTTTTTTAATTTTAATTTTTTCTCTCCCCTTTACTTTATCGCTCAAGTTAGTCTATATTTTGGGGGGGGGTATTTTGTTTACTCTTAAACAAGAATATTTTATTAATGTATAAAAAAACATTTGTACAAAATGAGAATAAATAAATATTAAATATCAAAAAAAAAAAAAAAAGGAAGTGACATGGTTAAACCTGGCCTTTGGGAACCCCAGTCTGAGCTGACGAGAAAGAGACCAATTGGGAGGCTCTGACCATAGGCCAGATGAGAGGAGATGGACGTCAGACACAGCAAGAAGCAAGGAGGTCAAGGGATGCTGGGAAGGTGACCCCTATGGAAGCAGACCAGACCCCTGCAGACTTCTACCTATCCAAGCTCCCAAGGGTCCACCACTTGGCTAGGGCTGCACTTCAGGGGACATTGAGGCAAAACTTCCACTGGTGAAATGGAAAAGAACCTTCTGGATTCCCAGTGTGAGTTTTGAAAAGTGGGACCCCTGAAGACACCAAGAGGAGGACTTCTGAAAGTGCCAACAGAAAAGAAGGGCTCACAATTTGACTCAGATAATATTGAAGGAAGGAAAAGTAGAAATGCATTCCTTTGAAGAAAATCCTCAGACCAGACCTGAGACTGGTCAAGTGGACCTGAAAACATGATACCCCCCCACCCAAAGGAATTCTATCATAGGGGGTGGGGGGAGTTCTTTTCTGATGAGTTAAAGGATCCCCCCAGCCACTACTCCATGGTTGTCACACTTCTTGCCACTAGGTTGAATATTTATATTGGAAAACATCTTTCCAGCATGTTCTAAAGGAGGGTGGGTAGGAGTCTGACCAATCTGAGTAGCAGATCACTGGTCAATCTCTCAGAGCTTGTGACAGTGTCCATTTACTTTATAAATGCTATAATCCTAGTCACATGGAATGGGAAGAAAGACACCTAGGGGGTCTCCTGGTGAGTATGGAAGGTGGAGTCACATTTGCTCTCAGAGTCAGAGTTCTCTTTCATAGTAACCAGTACTGGTTACCTTTCCTGCCCCAATCAGAGAGCTTCTTGGATTTCATGAAATCCAAAAACTTTAGGCTTCCTTGAAAGCAAGAATTCTTAATAAAAAAAAAAAAAAGCCCATGGATCACTTAGGATCCATGAATATATTTCAGGGAACATATGAGTTTGAATGGAAAAAATAATACATCTTTGTCTCTATAGACTTGGTTTCCTTTGATTTTGGTTTTATGCATTTAAAGACATGATTCTGTGGAGGGTCCATAGGCCTCCCTGACTGACTGCCAAAGGGGTCCATGAAACAAAAATGTTTAGAGAGTTCCGATCTAAACATTGGCTTCACTTTAAACAAGTGAACCATATCAAAATTAAAAGCCTCATGTTTGAGGGCTTGTCCAAAAGAAACCCAGGACTCATGGCCACAAACATCCACTGAAAACCCTTGGGCCATTCTACTCTGGCTGGAGCAAAATGGCCCACTTGGGGAAGGTAGCTCTGGGGGGGGGGGGGGTAGGAAAGGAGGAGGACCTTTCCTGAGAAAATGTGTAAAGAGGAAGGAAGGCAATGAGAACAAATGCAGACTCTTGGGAATGGTCCTCGAGGCTCCACCTTCTCTTGGGAGGTTGTGACCGTGTGACTCAGATTTTAAATCTTGGCCCTCCTTCCCCCCCTCCCCTGCTGAGAGCACAGATCATTAGTTTCATGGTCAGTGCAGGCACCCTGGCTGCCCTTTCTGGGTCCACTCACTTCACCTTGCTTCTTGCTAAGCTAATGTTGTTCTCCTTTCTCTGATTTCAGTGCAACAAGACTTATGTCTACTTAAATAAATGACTAGAAGCAAAAAGGAAATAATTCTTTGTCAAATCCTTCAAGGGTACCAGGGTTTAGGTTCAGTTCACCAGAGAACCATGGAACCTTGAGTTTGCCAACTTCATGGATCTCTTTAGGACAGGTTAGACACCCAATATTCTTTGATGTTTGCTCCTGCCTGCCTTTCCTGCCTCTCCTTCATCTTTGGAACTTTTTAATTCAAGGGAAAAAAACTCAGGAATTGATGGGCTGAGGGAACAGAGGGAGAAGGAGGAGCTGAAGATGACTCAAGTTTTCAACCTGGGCAAACTGGAAGGACAATGATGCAGTAGCAGACAGATGGGAAGGCTCAGAGGTGCATTAGGGGGGAGGGAGGGAGAAGACACAGATACTGGGTTTCAAATGCCCAGCTGGTGATATGAAGAAGCACTTGGCATGACCAGAGATCAGGAGAGAGGCTAGGGCTGGAAATATAGAGCTAGAAGTCTTTTGCATGGAGAGAATAATTGAACCAATGGGAACCAAGGACATCACTAAGAAATATGATGAAGGTAGATGAGAAGAGGGCCTAGCATAGAACTCTGATGTGCACTCTCATACAAGGGGTGTGACAGGGCTGATGAGACAACAAATGAAACTGAGAAGCAGATGGGTAATCAATAGAAAATGGCTGATCCATAGTATCAAATGCCACAGGGAAGTCAAGAAGGATAAAGGGCAAAGGCTACCAAGTTAGCAATTCAGAGAGTGTAAGTCAACAGAGTGAGCAGAATCTTATCAGATGAGTGATGAAGTTGGGCACCAGGCCACAAAGGGATGAGAGGGGAAAGGAGAGGAATGGGAACCAATGTGAGTAGACAGCTTTGTAGGAGAGAATCATCAGATGTTCAATGCTTCTAAAACTCCATCAGGGTCTTTCATTAAATGATACTTTTGGATATTTGTCACATAACCAGGAAATATTCATCCCATCACTTGATTATTATCATTTCCCTGGGCAACGATCAAATTGTTAAAATGTGTTAAGATTAGGTTCATTTCTGCAATAAAAATAAAAACAATAGTAATATCACAGAGCTACTGTTTTCTAAACTGTGAAGAGATTATGCCCTAGGACATCCTAGCTGAGCAAAGATTTACCCAAAAGAGCTTAGAGGTGTCTCGACACTCACTCATTCACCCCTACCCTGAGAGTGGTGAGATTCTCAGGAGAAACAGCCCCTGCCCAAAATAACAGACAGGTGGTGTTCCAAATATTTGTTTGGAATTGTAAACCTGCTGTTTGGAATTCAGAGCCTCCTCTTCTCATACAAACTCTAATTTACTGAGGCTTAGCTACTCTATTAGTCCACAGAGGCCTATTTAACACATAATGTAGTCAAAACATTGTACATACACAACAAAAAAAAAATAATGGAAACTGCTGCAGTACTTATAATTAAGCAAAAACAATAAACTACTTGAAAAATATTTTATCTTGAATGCTAGTGCATGAGAAAAATCTAGTTTAATTAGAGACTGAGATACTTTCATCGAGTTTCAAGGTATTACTGGGGGCTTTGTAAGTTGATGAGGTTATTACTTTTATGAATTAAATTTCATTTCAAAACTAACCATCTTCCTTGTCTTCGATCCATTGGAATGATTTATTCAGTCATCCACCATGGTTAGGACTGACTTTGGGCTTCCAAATATAATTAAGAGAAAGAAAGATACTCAGAGAGAAGAAAACTAGGGAAGGGTACACAATATTTTTAAAATGACAGATCCAAGGTTAGAAGAGAAACAAGATAAAAGAAGGAGGATAAATAAGGAGGATGAAGGCAGAAGAGCTGGGTTCAAATCTTGCTCTTACCTCCAGCTCCCTGAGCCACAGCATCTTCTTCTGTACTACCCAGGAGTAGGACTGGCTGCCTGAAGGTTCCATCCAATTCCACATCTAGGAGGCTAGGCCCTCATCTTCCAGCCTCATCAGGATCTGCCTCCCACCTTCCTTTCCAGCCTTGGCTCCCCCAATCCCCTTGCACCCACCACATGATCATGCCCAACACCCATTCTCAGCCTTTCCTCCCCCCCAACCTCTCTGTCATTTGCCCCCTCCTCATCCCCACCCAGAGAAACCCAGTCTTCCCAGGTCAGCTCCAACGGCCCTTCATCTCATCGCACTCTCCTGCTCTCTGACTCAAACCCAGAAGTCACCTTGATCTCCTCAGACCTCTCCCTAGACAGTTCCTCTTTCAGCTTGTACCTGTAATGGAGTATTTAAGACAAATATTTATATGGGACTAACCAGGAGTCAGGCATTACAATGATCTCATTTGCTCCCTACAATAGTCCTGTTGAGGTGCTGTTATTACAGACAAGGAAACTGAGGCTGTGAGAATCAGTTAGTTAGTGTCTGAGGTCAGATTCTTGCCATGTCTTTCTGCTCCAAGACCACTGCTTTATTCTCCAAGTTACCTGGTTGAAGTACATGAAAAGTACCCTTCCTAGACCTTGAGCACCTCAAGGCCACAGATATCATCATCCTGGAGTTCTCTAGCATCTAACCCATTGCCCCAAACACAGTACAGGAGCTACAGCTGCGGGGACCTTCAGGGAACCTCCTTTAAACCTCTTTTGTTACAGAGAAGTAAACTGAGGACCAGAGAATCGACTGGCCTTGCCAAAGTCACACAGGAATTAGAAGTAGATACAAGATACAAAGCCAGGACCTTTGGCACCCATTCTGGGGTCTTTCCAGGGCATCCCCTTGGCACTCACTACCCTTTTATCAATAAGAACTGAGAGGTCAAAGGGGTGTTGTCACCAAGCAGCCTTCCTTTGATCACTGTGGTATCTCTGGAATGACTTCACTGTCCAACAAAGCAGTCTAGGGGCTGGAAGCTACTTGAGACATCTCTGGAAGGAGTTAGTTAAGATTCAAGAGATGAACTTTTATTACATTTCATGCCGGCTTTCCTTTTTTGCTACACTCCATTTGAAAGTCAAATAAAAATTGCTTGTGTTTATTATGAATGCAAACGGACAGCCTACAGTGCAGAAAACAGCTCCCATAGCATCCCTCCAAGGAGCTGTATACTGGGAAGGCTTACTCAAAATTGCTGGAGAAGTTTGAAGCCCAGTGTTTTAAGTGAGAAAAAAAGAGCACCATTTTCATGACTCATCTTCCTGCCCTCCACATAAGTTTATTTACTTATTTAAACTTCCAGTTTCGGATAATTCAACTCTTTACATCAGAGTACTCAAAAATGCTTTGTAAAAATTCAAAAATTCTCCAGGCCCTTCAAAATATCAATTCAATTTACCATCTTGGGGATAATGTAGCTGATATATCCCATACCATCCCTCCTTCCTCTCTCTATATGTGGCCTCTCTCCATTAGAATTAAACTCCCTTAGGGCAGGCATCATCTTGTCTGCTTGGATCTGCCTCCCCAGACCCCAGCACAAAGTACTGATACTTCATCCACCTATCTATCTGTCTGATATCTAGAATATCTATGCTGTCTCTCTATGCTATTTATACTGTCTAGACTTACAATCTATATATGTTAGCTGTCTCTACTCTCTATATAACTATAGATCTATATAGATATAACTATATATATGTATATATATAAATGTCTATCTCTACTATAGTCATATAGCTATCTATGCTGTCTGTTTATACTGTATCTACGTAGACGTGTATGTTGTCCATCGATAATATCTATTCTGTCTATGCTATTTGTTATCTGTCTACACTGTGTATATAGCATATGTTATCTGTCTAGATAATAATAATAATAAAAATAATCTTTGTCCTTCATTTTCAAAGAAGACCATGACATCAGGGAGGTGATGCCATGGCAACCGGGGGGGGGGGGGTGCTCAGAATTGTGCTAAGTCACCAGCCTCACTTTTTCCTCCAGAGTCATCTGGGTCTAGTGGCCAGATATGAATAAGGATGACTGGAGATGGTCCTGGATGCAAGACAATCAGGGTTGAGTGACTCGCCACTTATAGTTAATAAGTGGCAAGTGTCTAAGGTCAAATTCCAACTCGGGTCCTCCTGAATCCAAGGCCAGTGCTCCATCTACTGTGCCACCTATACTATAGTTACATAGCTATCTATGTTATCTGTCTATAATACCCATGCTTTCAATGTCATTTGTTATCTGTCTACACTGTATATATGGCTATCTATGGTGTCCAGCTACACTGTGTATATAGCTATCTATGGTGTCTGTCTACACTACAGTTATATAGCTAGCTATACTATCTGTCTAAATATCTCTGCTGTCTATGTTATGTATATAGGTATCTTTCTGGGTTACCTTTCTTTGTTCTCTATCTATATAGCTATCTAGGGTTATCTGTCTATAAATACCTATCCTGACATATAATAGGCATGTATTCTATGTTGTCTATCTATACTAGCTAGCTGCCTATCCTAGTCTGAAAAGCCTTTGAGTCTGGTTTGTCTGTCAGGTAAATCTAAACTGATGAAAAATCCTGATGCTAAACCTCATCAAAATTCTCTTCCTTCCACATTTCTGTCTCACTCTAATTTATAAGCCTGCTAATGTCTACCCAAGACAGAGAAGTCCCATTTTTTTTTTCTGCAGGCATTTGACTTTTTTTTTTATACCCTCCCTTATCATGTCAGTGTAAAAGGAAGAAATGCTATTTCCCTGGCTTGGCACATTCTCCTCTCATTGCTGATGGCCCAAGGGCTCCATATTGGAGGCTCTGCCTCCCTTAACTGAGCAGTAACTGAAGCTGTTCACCAGTTTTCCCTCAGTTTTCATAGCCAACAATGATATCACCACTAGCTCCTGTTCTGTGATTTATTGGTTCACTAAATATTTGTATGTCACCTCGCTCCAATCCAATTCACGTGCTTGTCATGGCATCACCTCCCTGATGTCAAGGTCTTCTTCAAGAACAAAGGACAAACATCATTATTATCATCACTCTCATTTTTCTGAGTAGGTCTAATTTTTTTTTCTGTAGAATCACAATTGTTAGATCTCTCATTACCTGTGCATTTATTTCTCACTTCTGTAGTTTTTACATTCCTTAGTCAGATCTATTTCCAAACAGTATTTTTATCTTAAAAATCCAAGTGGAAAACTTCACCTGTCCTGGGCCTTTAGAACAGATAAGTGAGGACACCCTGTTATTACAGAAGTTCATATTGAAGGGGGGGGGAAGATTTGCAAAAGATTTTTGGTGATGCTAATGAATACATTTACATAGCCAAGAAAAAGGGACTTGGGAATTTTTTCCAAATTAGGTCTTTTAAAAGATGAAAATGAATTCCAAGGATTTAATTAATTCTGAGCTTAATCTCTTCTCCTTTGGCTCCATGGAGCCCAGGCCCCTCAGTCTGGGAAGAGCGGCCATGTGATGGGAGTCAAAGAAGAAGCTCAAGGGGTGAAACCTGGCCCCTGACAGGGCTTGATGCCACACTCACTCTCACAGTTTTCACCCTAAAAACATCATCAAATAGAGCTGAGAGATGAGGCACTTGGGGGCTATTTTGATCTTTGACTCTAGAATCCACCAATAAACTCTGATGGATTGCTGCAAATAAAGATCTCACTATACGATTCCACAATAGTCATAATTAAGCTTCTAAATAACCCAAGTGTCCTTTAAACTGACATCTGGTACAAGTAAAACCCAAGAGAAAAAAAGAGCTTCGTCTTCTCAAGGTCTTCCTCTGTTTTCAGATGAAGCTCTAAAGTCACTCCCAGCTCTTGAGTCTCATTAGCAAATGGGGGTGGGAGTGAAGAGGGTGAGGGGTGGGGAAGGACTCTCAGGTCCCTTCTAGCTAAAGATTCTTTGAACACGATGCACATTATTCTCCCAATAGTTCATCGTTCTTATTCATAAACCAAAACCATGGTTTTACTCTCAGTGATGAGAGTCTCTCCTGAATCACAATAAAACTGTCCTGAAGCCTGGGCAACTCATCATCAAAGGGAAGGGAGACATGACCATTCAGCCCCTGCATTCCCAAGCACCAGGGAAGTCAGGGGTCTCCTGACCTGTGAGCCTTTGGCCAGGTCCCTTAACTCTCTGTGGAAGGAAGGGGTTGTCAGCT
Organism: Macrotis lagotis; assembly: GCF_037893015.1. Lineage (NCBI taxonomy): Eukaryota > Metazoa > Chordata > Mammalia > Peramelemorphia > Peramelidae > Macrotis > Macrotis lagotis. The sequence goes on along the minus strand of NC_133662.1, from coordinate 247,472,453 downwards.
GAGGTCTCCACCAGCTGCAGAGCCTTGAAGGAGACACAAAGATGCTTGAGAAACAGCCCAGCACCTCCCCAAAAGGTCACACAACACAAGGATGCTAACTGGACTAGAACAAGGGCAGGAGAGAGCAAGACAGAGGTCGACCAGGGAAGCCACAAAGGGCCCCAAAGCTCTTTCCAGAACCTGCAGGTGAAAGGCCAGACCCTGGAGGATGCAATTCCTGGCAGAGGGAGAGCAAGCAGCAGCGGGGGAAAGGGTCCCATTTGTCACCACCAGGGCTGGGACCAAGCCACACACCAAAACCCAAGCAAGCCCTAACGGCCATTTTGCACTGAACCACAAACCAAACCAAAGTGGTTCCTTAACAACAAAACAAAAACAAAACCTGTGAGCTTCTCAAACTGCTGACCTAAGCCAAAACACCATCAGACCCCGACACAGCCTCAATGGCCCTGGTCATTCCATCCGGGGAGGACGGCAGAGATTGCAAGAAGGGATGCCTGCTGGCTCTATCTCTTCTCCCACCCCTCTTTCTCTCTCCCTCCTTCTCTCTGTCTTTGTCCATATGTCTGTCTCTGTCTCACTCTGTCTCACTGTCTCTCTCAACCCCTCTCCCTCCCACCCCCTCTTTCTGTTTCTCTCCCTCCCCCACTCTCTCCTTTTCTCCATCCCCTCCCTTTGTCTCTCCTCTCACCCCCCTTTCTGTATTTCTCTCCCTCCCCCTCCTCTCTCTCTCTCCTTTTGTCCATTCCTCCCTCCTTTTCTCTGTTTCTCTGTGTCTGTCTCTTTCTCTCCCACTCCCCACTCTCTCCTTTTCTCCATCCCCCCTCCTTTTCTGTCTCTATCTCTCCCTCCCCCTCCCTCCTTTTGTCTCTCCTCTCACCCCCTTTCTCTGTTTTTCTCTCCCTCCCCCCTCCTCTCTCTCTCCCACTCCTCACTCTCTCTTTTTCTCCATCCCTTCCTCCTTTTCAGTCTCTATCTCTATGTCTCACTGTCTCAATATCCATCCAAAAATGTTCTTGCATTTGTTGAAGGGCATTTCTTTTTGTAGCTCAGTTTTTCCATTGTCCTGTGAAGTGTACCAAAAGACTCTCTCTCACCCTAAGCCTTCAAAGTCAGGAAGGCAAGTACTGGATTCCCATCATAGATGGAGACACTGAGGTCGAGTGAAGAAGAGGCAGAGCTGGGTCCAAAGCCAAGACACCAGGCCAGAGTCAGTTCCCCTGCTGAGTTCAGCTGCCCCTAGAAAGCTTCTGAAACCATCCAAGAGGCATTAAGCACATGGCACACAGAGACAGAAGGGGGATGTCATTGACAGATGGGTTTAAGGACAGTTATACTTAAAAAAGCAGCAAGCACCGGGGATGCGATATGTGCACAGGGCCCTCGAGGAATGACAAAATCTGTGCCAATGGGGGATTGCTCCCTAGGAAAGTAACTGGGGAAGTGCTGGGACCCGTCCGCCCCGGATCTTATACTTGCCCATATTTGCTTATTACATGTGCATCTGTTATTCTCCCTGATAGAATGGAGGCACACTGAGGGCAGGGACTCTCGAACTTTGTGATTGCAAACCAGGACCAGGTCCATATTGGGCATTCCATAAATGCTAGTTCAATATGAACAAAAATGTCAATGCTGATTAGACACCATATATTATAAGCACTGTAGTAGGCAATGAAGAGAAGACTTTGCCAGAAAGAAGCTTCTACTCTAGTTGGGAAGTGTATTAAAACACTCTGAATATAATTCAGAGTAAAATGTGCCAAAGATATTAAAGAAATGGGAAAAGACTCATAGAAATCTTCAAAATGAATGAGGCCTGAGTAAGCCTTGAAAAAAAAAGGAAAGATTTCCAGAGGCAAAGCAAAGGTGTGGAGATGAGAGAAGGCAGGAGGGGCTAGAAAAGGCCAAGAAGTCCCACTTGGCTGCAATGCAGAGCAAATGCAGGACAGTCACCTGAGACAAAGATGGGGACCAAAGCTTGGTGTGAGATGGCCTTGAAGGTCAGAATCAGTTTATTTAATGGTCAGTGTGGAACAGCCCCTTTTATTACTGTAGACTGAACTAAAATGAATTGGGGTGTAGCACAGTGAGCTTGGAAAGAGGAGCTGGGGGGGGGGGGGCTCAGTCAGGAGGCTATTTATTGGGATGGTCTTCCTGTGGGCCAATGAGACAGGAACAGAGAGGCAGAAGCAACCCAAAGAGATACCTTATCTGGGGTCACCAAAGTGAGCCCAAACTCTGGAAGTGGGGTGGGGAGAGGAGGGCAGAACAGGAGATGGGGGGAAGGAATGAGAAAGAAGGGGAGGGAGGGGAGAGGAGAGGTGGGAGGGAAGAGGAGGAAACGTAGCACAGCCCCCACGAGGCCACCATCTTTCTGCTCTAGGACTTACTTCGCAGTTCAAAGCCTACAATCACATCCATACATCCTCCACACTTGGCATCTTACAACTCACCTACAAATTTGGCAATTTCACCACATATATTCTTTTCGAGACATTAAAAAAAATCAAGTCACTCCCAGTAATAATCCCAGGGAGAGTCCACCCACTTTTTCTTTTCCACTTTTAAAAATGTTTATCATTCTGAAAAAAAATTCATTCACTGACTGTAAGCACAATTGTCTTTTTTAATAATTCAGAAAAAAAATCTTCTGGGTCAGTCTGCCTCCCTTCACCATACTGAGAATCTTGGCCATGTTTTTTATTAAGGATAGGAGACTTGAAGAATTCTGATTCACAGTTGGGCACTTAACATCAAAGTCACTCCTTTAATTTTATTCATTGATTTCAATACCTAACCATCCTCAGAAAGAAGAAAACCATCATTTACAGAAACCTCTGGCTGTTTGGGAGGCTAAGGGAGAAACATAAGGAGCAAAATTCTTTGCATGGCATCAGCTCCCAGCAGCAGGTAGATGTAATCTCCAATGAAAGATTTATCATCCTTCTCAGAGCATATGGGTAGTTGCCAGCTGCCACCACAAGACAAGGAAGAAAATACTGAAATTAGTTCCACCACTGAAGTATGAACCCATGTAATCTCTTGGTGTTTCAAATGCATGAAGATCATACAATCACAGGGGAAATCACAGAGCCCAGGCCCCTCAAACTGGGAGGAGTGACCACGTGATGAGAAGTTCAGAGGGGAAACTTGGCCCCTGGTAGGGCTTGATGCCACACTCACTCTCACAGGCATGTTCATGGATGAACACTGCAAACTTGGACTTTTTATATCTGTACACTTGCCCTAATAACAAGTTAAAACTAAAAAAAAAAGATGAAAGAAGGAAGGTGGGGATTTTTTTGCCTTTATTTGATGTTTTTTAACCAAGAGTGGGGGGAAAAATCTGAGTGAAAGCAGAATGCCAGTCAACAAACAGTGAAGCATTTTGTTTCATCACCCTGCTGAAATCATACATGCAGACACACCTAAGCATGCACACCCAGGGCCCAGGATGGAGACACCTGAGGACTGGGCTAAAGCTCTCCTTGAATGGAAAAGGCAGAAAGTTGGGCTTCATCAATTCCAGTTTATAAGAGCTATTAAAAACAGACCCACCCATTACACACACGCAAACACAAATATGGCAGGCCTTTCTTAAATGTCAAGAAAATCTTATTCTTGGGAGGATTATTAAAAATCCCATCATATTTTATGAGACCAAAAAGTCATCTAGCAGAAACATCTTACCTCCAAAGACCCCGACCCCTAAACTCCATTACACAATTATCAATTGGATAGTCCCATCATCCTTGTTAGACCAGCACTGCAAAAGGATAATGAGCCAGGCCAAGGGGAAGAGGACAGCAGATCAAACTAGAACCAACTTGGCAATGCCCTTCATGACTCAATGACTTCCTGGGGAAACCAAGGTCCACCTTTCACAAGTATGTGAAAGCCACAATGCAACCTGGACACAAATCATGGTAGGTCATGATCTCCACCAAATAGTACTATACATTCCCCAAAGGACAAGGAAAAGGAACGTGGTGGGCAGTACCATATTAAGGAATAAGGATCATGGAGGAGCATGGGACACAAGGGTGGGCTCAAAGAGAGTGGATCCCTTAGGCGGTAAGAAAGAAGGAACATTCCTTAGAGACAGCCTCCTTGCTCCACTAGTACCTATGCCCCCAACTTCACAGAAGGCCACAGATAAGAAAGGCAAGGAGGAGAGGGCACGAGTGAGACCCCAAACTGTGGAGATCACAGATGCATCCAAGTACCAAAGTGCCTGGTGTCAGGTTCTAAGGTAGGAGAACACATTTCCAAGACTGGTGTGACTGCAGATTGGACCAGCCCTAATGTGTAAATGGCAGAGATGGAGTAGGCCAGTCCATGATCAAAGGTCAACTGAGAATCTGAAATCCTGGGTCCCACACACAATTCCTTCCCCTTAGGACAGTGAACCTTTTAAGATGTGAATGCATGTTTAAGAAAGTCTTAATGATTATTAGAATCATCACTGATGGCTAATAATTACTTGTTCTGGGTTAAAAAAGGACATTGATTTCACTCATGTGACAGTAAAATTCCACCATAAAGTAACTTCCCTATTTCAAAGATTTAGTTATATTATAGTGGGCTAGGAAATTGCTGATGTTTGTGTCCAAATCTAAATGAATCCATTAATACAGTAAGAACATCTGAAGAACATCTAGTAGATAACTCAGTGTTGATAGGTTCGCAGAATATAAAACTGGAAAGAACCTCAGAGAACAACAATTCCAAAATACTCCTTTTGCAGATGAGGAAATTGAGGTAATCTCAAAATCAAGGATCTTGATAGGTAAATAACCAGTGATCCTCACTTAAATCAATTAATTGTATCCCATCATTGTATTTCACTTTCATCTTCCCAGTTTGAAATTCCATTTATTTTTCAATATAAAGGCCTCTATTTGGAATTTAAAACTTTTCACAATCTGGGCCCTTCCATGCTCTACAGATTTCTGATCTGTGCTTCCTTCTATGCTCCCTCTGAACCTGCCACACTGAATTCTTTGCTGTCCCTCACTCACGAGGCTCCATCTTTCCACTCCAAGGCTGGGGATATCCTCCCTCCTTCTCTTTGACCTGGTGGCTTTCCTTCATAATTCAGCCTCCCTCCAGCATTTGTAGGAGGTTTGTCCTGGTCTTGCACTCCCTGATAATTCTGTTCCTGCCTCCCATGATAGGGCCTCTAAGACTATCCTCCATTACATATATGCATATTTTCATTCATTCATATGTAAATATGTGGGTACGCAATGTATATGCATGTATAGATATATATTTATATATTCTTAAATTTATCATATTTATTTTATATTATATTAGTTTTATTTATATTTATATTTAATTGCATCAAAAGGTAATGATTATTAAACATTGTATTCTGTTTGTAGATAAATATATTATTATATTTCTATTTTATTTATTTCTATTTCTATTGCATACACACACACACACACACACACACACACACACACACACACACACACACACCCTTCCCCTCTCATAGACTCTGAGCTGCCAGAGGGCAGGGACAGTGATTCTACCTTTCTTTGTATCCTAAGCTGCTTATATAGTGCCTAGCCATGATAAGCACTTAATAGATAGATGATGACTGGCTGACTGATAGGAAGGAAATCAAGAACTGATGATTCTGGAGGAAAAAAGTGCTCCAGAGAGCGTGCTCCAGAGAGCGTGCTCCAAAAGACAGGGCTCCATCCTCCTGCCCCAGGGCAAGATGGCTCCAAACACTAACAGGTGCCCATCCCCTGCCCTCTCTGTCCCCAAGCCTGACAGTCCAAATGGCCCCAGCTGTCAAACTCCAGAGCATCAGCATCTGGCAGCAGCTCCACTATGAAGTCTCCACTGAGCTACTGCCTAAGTCAGAGGGGGTTCTGGGAGAAACAGACCACCTGCCCATCATCTCCAGGTTCAAGAGGGGCCAAGGCTCCCACCGTCCAGGGAGGAGGACATGCAAAGTTGAAGAGCACCTGACCTCTGTCCAGTACCAAGTGCTCCGTGGCAGACTCTCAGGACAAGAGCCTGAGGCTGCCCAATGGGGGTCTTACCTTCACCTCAATGAAGTCTGGTTCACCCAGGGACACCAGCTCCGAGTAGGCTTGGAGTTCCTCCACATTCCAAGCCTTCACCAGGGTCAGGCGATACACCGTGCGTTGTTGCTGAAACAGAGAAAGATCCAGCTCAGTTTAAAGGACATGACATCTAACGCTGACCCCTAAGGCAAACAACAAACCCCTCTGCCTACCCTGAAACTTCCTGGGAGGCTCCCTTCTCCCCCACAAAAATCTCTTAACTTAGCTGCTGATAGAGTTCAAGAGCTAAATAATGGTCAACATGGACAAGCCAAAGCCAGGCCCCTGGATTCGCCACAAACCTGGAGGTTCAAATCTGAACTGAGATTCAGAAGGAAGATTCGGGACAAAATACGCTGCCTCTTCCTGCCAGAGGGATGGGCTCAGGATACAGATGAAGACATTTTTGAGGGCATAGACCAATGTAGTCTTTTACTGTGCTTGACTATAAAGATTTGTAATAAGGGTTTTGTTTTTCTTTCTTTTTCAATGGGGGTTAAGGGAGGGAAAAAAAAGTAGATTTCAGTTAATTGAAAAAATAATTCAATTCAACAAGTACCCAAAGTTCTGCTAAGTCAAACAAAGCATTATTCAATTTTACAATTGGAAGGGTTCTCATGGATCACCAAGTTCTATCCTAATCGGAACATACCTGAGAAATTGGGGGAGGGAGGAATCCCCAGCCTTCTAAGGCAACCCCCTCCCTTTTGGACAACTCAAATTGTTGAGATGTCTTTCCTGAATTCAACTTCAATTTGGTCCCTTGTCATTTTTATCCACTGTTCTTTCTCCAGTTCTGCCTCTATAGATAAACAGAACAGACGTAATCCCTTTTTCACCTGCCAAAGATTCATGGCCCTAGGGGTGGAAGACACTCCAGGAGTCACCCAGGCCACAAGCACATTTTCCTCCTCCCCTTCTGCACTGCTAGCCTTGTATATAGTAGATGTAACATCTTAAAAACTACATTTTCTAGTGTTATGAAATGCTTTATTAAATTATTAAAATGCATTAAATGAATTAAATTATATTTTCATCTGTCATAAAAATAGGACATTCCTCAGTTTATGGGTAAGGAAACCGAGGCCTGAGAAGGTGAGGAAATTTGCTTCTGAGGGCCCCTGAAATCTCATCTCCAAGTCAAGTGCACCCCATACCTCCAACCTATTCTCACGTGCACCTCAGATTGTTCCTGTCCTTAAGGAGGGTATCTTGTGTTGAGTCTTTCTCACCCAAAAATGAAAGCCATGTAATGGCACTGCTGCAGAGCTAAGGGTAAATAAAGGTAGTTCTATAAATGAGCCTCCAATGACTCAACTGTTTCAAATGAAAGCTTTAGATTTATTTCTTTTCTCAGGCTACTGACACCTCTGAGACCAGAAGAAAATGAGAAGAGCCCTCCAAAGTTCCAATTCCAGCCCAATGCTCCAGTCACCAGGCAAATGGACTCCCTCCAAATCACTGCCTCTCTCAACCTCTTCACTCCTGGTCTGCTCACATGGTTACAAAACTATTCCTTGGGTAGCATTGGATCTGTACCCCTGTTTTCACCCTTCAAAGGCCAAGCAGAATAACCCTAATCCCCATCTACACAGTTGTCTTGCAAATATCCAAAGATGTTGACCAAGCCCAACCATGTCTTCTCCATACTAAACATTTCAAAGTGTCCCTGATGGAAGAGTTTTGAGGTCCCATACTATTTCAGTCACTCTCTGGCTTAATTTCTAAAACATCCTTCCTAAAATGTGATAACCAAAACCAATGGAAAGAACTGTGGCTCTCAAGGGCCAAGGACTGGATTTAAGTCCCAGCTGTCACACCCACTGGGGGACCCTAGGCAGCCACCCCCTGTGTGATAATGAGAATGAGAAGTATTGTGGGTATGTAACTAAGTGGTTCTTATAGGTCACAGGGGTTTTCAATTAATTCTCAGCGACTTTCTGGAGTTTTCCTGAGTTAAAATACTAACCTTATATATAATGAAATGACAGGAGAGAAAATAAGCCTGTGGACTAATGAAATGTGATTCTTGTCTGACTTATTGCATTTTAATAACAGTTCTCTTCCTTTCTTTATTAGAAACACTATGGATGTTTAACCTGTTTAAAATATCCTTGAAAAAAGATAAAAAAGTATCCTGAAACTAAATAGGTTAGGGAAAAAGAACAGTGGACTCTTCATCTGTAAAATGGAGGTGATAATTCTTAAACTACCCATGCCACAGAGCTGTCATGGGGAGAGCACTTTGTACACTTCCATTTCCATGAATGTGACCTGGCACAGTAATGCTGACGAGCAAAAAGGCGAATGAGTTTTTCAGATTCATTGATAGAAATGCAGTGTACAGAATGGGAGAAGTGAGAATTTCCTCATCAGGTCCCATTGTGAGAGAGGCAAATTAAGGCAGCTCACTTCTCCACAGTGTTTTTAAAGTTGATAAACAAAGCCACAACGACACAAAATAAGCCTCGCAAGTTAGTGGGAAGAGCAGGAATTGTGGCCCAGTCTACTGAAAGCAACTGGGGAAACGGGGAGTCACAGAATGACTAAGAAAACCCACCAAGAAATGATGATAAAAATGACTCCAAGAAGAAACTCTTTAAAATGTCTTTTATGAGGAATTTTACAACATTGGAAAATGAGCTTTTAAGATGGAACGCCCACCATCAGCGAGGCTAATGGGTGGAGGGGGAAAGGAGGCAGCACTGTGCTCATCCATCACTCACACTCCCCAGTGACTCTCCCCACACCTGAAGATTCCAACAGCTGGGGGTGCCACCGAGGAATCCTCCTGCGCTCCTGGTTTCTGGACAGGCTGTGATACTAATGCCCTCAGAACACCAGGCCTTCCCAGACCACTAGTTTGACTAATTATTGCTTTCCTTTTCAGGGTGTACAGTCCACTCAAAGAAGTGATGGAATAAAACTAGTATCTTCATTTTGTGACAAACTGGCTGAATGAGAAATTAAGATTTTTAGAACCCAAACTAAAATTATTGTTAAAGAGGAAGATGGCTCGAGAAAGAGCACAGAAAATCATGTCCTTTATTCAGATTCCTAATTCTAGAAAGACCCTGAGGTCACTAGTAGGAAGAACTGTGCTAAGAGCCAATGCTCTCTGCTCCTATGCAACATCTCAGTCTTATCCCATTCCATCTCCTCCATACACTTACATAATAATGATAATGCTGACATCGATGATTCAATAACAATCACTCAAACTCAAGAAGCGCTAGGAGGGACAAATGCTTTTCCACCATGGCCTCAGAAGTAACTAGAGCACCAATTGTTACTGACCATAAGAAGTCATTTCTAAAGCATTTCACAATAATTCAATTTTAAATGAAGTGGCTCAGATTTATTGGCTCCCAGTCCACTGTTCTTTCTCCCCAACCTATTTAGTTTCAGGATACTCTTTTATCTTTTTTCAAGGATATTTTAAACAGGTTAAACATCCATAGTGTTTCTAATAAAGAAAGGAAGAGAACTGTTATTAAAATGCAATAAGTCAGACAAGAATCACATTTCATTAGTCCACAGGTTTATTTTCTCTCCTGTCATTTTATTATATATAAGGTTGTTATTTTAACTCAGGAAAACTCCAGAAAATCGCTGAGAATTCATTGAAAACCCCTGTGACCTATAAGAACCACTTAGCTACATACCCACAGTACTTCTCAACAAATTGCTTCGACAGGAAGCCTTGGAAATGAAATGAGGTCATAAAGCAGTTCAAAAGATGCCTCTTCAAATAATGACAGGATTCATAGGACACCAAGGGAAATTCATCAATAGTAAAGGTGAGTCTTTGAACAAATATGGGTTGACCTTAGAGTTTCTAGAAAAAATAGAGGTAATTTAGAAAGGTAAGTTTATTAATGACAATGATGATTGTATGTGTATTAAGGACAAGATATTTAAAATAAATGTTTCTAAGGTGTTTCTCTTAAAAAACCAAGTCCCACTTAGCAACTAACAAATCTTAACTTCAATTTGTCTTATTTCATAAAAGGAAATTTTTTTTAGTAAATTCTAAGTTTAGGACAAGTTAATGAACCTATATGTCTGCCTAACTATTGACTGGAATTCCCTTGCTGAGTTTTGACACTGGCTAAATGAAGGTTCAGTGACTTAAATGCATTGGTAAAAAAAAAAAAATAGGTTCAAGACTTAAAATAAATCCAGGGGAATAATATACACAGTCAGTTGAATACAGAAATCTATCTTACCAGAAGGGTGAGGATGGGAACTGACAGAAGGAAGGGCAGATTAGGGGAGGTAGCAGACAAAAATAAAAACCCAGGAAGAAGGGAATGGGTAAAAGGAGAGAGAGGACAAACAAAAGGAAGAAAAGAATGGAGGAAACTACCCAGGGTAGTTATCTCAACTGTGAATGTGAATGGGATGAACTCTCTCACAAAAATGGTAAGTACCAGAATCCTACAATATGTTATTTATAAGAAAAACACTTGAAACAGAGAGACACACAGAGTAAAAGTAGGGGGTTGGAACCCTTAAGAATCTGTTATGCTGGGGGCAGCTAGGTGGCGTAGTGGATAAAGCACTGGCCTTGGAGTCAGGAGTACCTGGGTTCAAATCCGGTCTCAGACACCTAATAATTACCTAGCTGTGTGGCCTTGGGCAAGCCACTTAACCCCATTTGCCTTGCAAAAACCTAAAAAAAAAAAAAAAAAAAAAAAAGAATCTGTTATGCTTTAGCTGAATATAAAAGGAAAAAAAGCAGCACCAAACATTCTGATCTCAAAGTAAATGCAAAAAGAGACCTAATAAAAAGAGATCAGGAAAGAAATTATATCTTGCTAAAAGATATCATAGTCAACAAAGCAAAATCAATGTTGCGTCTCTGATAAAGCCCTCATTTCTCAAAAATGTAAAGAAATGAGTCAAATCTAAAAGAATATAAATCATTCCCCCAACTGATAAATGGTCAAAAGTATGAATAGGCAGTTTTCAGACGAAGAATATAAAGAAGTGTTCTAAATCACTTTGATTAGAGAAATGCAAATTAAAACAACCCTAAGATAAAACCTCATCTCAGAATGGCTAAAATGATAAAAAGAAAAAAAGAAAAGTGATAAACTGAGAGGATATGGGAAAAATTGGGACACCAATGAACTGTGGGTAAAGATGTGAACTGATCCACCCATTCTAGAACACAATTTGAAATTATGCCCAAAGAGTTCTAAAACTGCATGCCATTTGATCTGGTAATACCACTCCCATGTTTGTATCCCAAAGAAAACATATAAAAAGGAAAAGGACTTAACTGCACAAAAATATTTAAGGCCGCTCTTTTTGGTGGTAGCAAAGAATTGGAAAATGAGAGGGATACCCATCAATTAAGGAATGGCTGTTACATGATACATAAAGTAATGTCTACATGAATGTAATGGAAAACTGTTATGCAATAAGAAATGATAAACAGGCAGATTTCAGAAAAAACCTGAAAAGACTTGTATGAACTGGTGCAAAGTAAAATGAGCAGAACCGAGAAAACATTATACACAGTATTAACAACATTGTGTGATGATCAACTAGGAATGGCTCTGCTCTTCTCAACATAATGATATAAGACAAAAACAAAAGACCCAGGAAGGAAAATGCCATCCACATCCTGATGATGAACTGATGAACACTAATTACAGATCGAAACATAGTTTTTTCACTTTATTCTTTCTTGTGTTTTTCCCCCTTTTGATCTGTTTCTTCTTCCACAACTGTGATGAATATGGAAATGTTTTACATGATAGCACATGTATATATAAACTAGATCAAACTGTCAGAAGAGGGGAAAGGAGAGAAGGAAGGAGAAAAATCTGAAACTCAAAATCTTGCAAAAATGAATGATAAAAAATGGGGAGAGGACTAAAATACTATGACAAAAATAAAATAAAGCCCAAAGTCAGAGAATTTATTGCCATTTAAAATATATAATCAACAGACAAATTCTAAGATAAAATAATTACTTGGAAAATAAATAGGTATTGTGGGGAATAGGAGATATTGCAGAAAAAGTCAACTGTATCTTTCAGAATTTAATGTTGGAATATTTTTTCCAAAATAGTGAAGAAATGATATGGGCATAATTATATGGCTAATTACAACAGAACCAATTAAAAAGTATTTTAGGAATGCCTACTTTGTGCAAGAATTGTAAAAGGGAAAGAAGAATATTACAGGATGCTGGCACTCACATATTTTATCATCATGCTGGTAAGACAGAAATAAGATCCCTTGAACAAGTAGATAAAGAATTAGAATTAGATGGAAGACCAGGAGCAGGAGTTCATGCAGGTTATATAAACCCAAAGAAAGGGCAAATCTACATGTCCCACTGCAACCAATCCCAGTCTTAGAGCAGAGGGATGCTCAGAGAAGGCTCCTGGAGGAGGTGCCATTTCAGTAAGAATTGATGTCAGATGTAGAAATAAGGAGGGGAAAGAACAGAAAAGAGACAAGGCCATTTGAGGCCTAAATTGGATAATAATATGAGCAAAGAAAGAGGGAGGAAGCATGAAGCGCCTGTCCGTCATTCAAAGTGAAGGCTGCAGTCACCTGGTAAATCATCTCAGAAGGAGTCAAAGCTGACAAACACATCAGACAAGATTTACCAGCACGGGAGAATCCAATAGACAGTTGTTATGCATACCACAAACTGATCCAGGAGCTCCACAAAGGAAAGATGCACAATATTACCAGTCCACGCCCATCAACTCTTGTCAGCAAAGAAGAAAACTTTATTGTTTGGATCCCTAGCTAATCAGAGTTGAAAGGCAATGTACTTTTTCTGCTTGGTAATGATATTGATTGTGAAGATGATGTGATGTTACAAGCAAAACCACAGAGTCAAGCATGAAAGATCCCTTATATTTAAATTTAAAAATTTTAAATTTTTATTGAATATCTCTAGAAAAAGCCTCAAAGTTTAACCCTTTCATCAAAAAAAAATTATTCAACATCTCTAGAAAATCCTCTAGCCTCTTTCTCAAGTGTGGCTCCAAAGTTGTCAAATGCTCTCTCCCATCTCTGTCAAGGATAAATGGGGTTGTATACGTTTCAAGAAATAAAACGGGAAAAATGATATAATGACAAATCTGGAAAACAATAGGCAAGTAATTTTCAACAAACTCATCAGCCTCTCACCAAAGTTTAGGGGGGGAAAAAGATTGGCTGTGAAATAAAAGGACATAAATGAATGAATATATTTAGATAATGAAATAGTTCATTATCATCAACTGCAGAGAGAACAAGAAAGGAGGAATCAAAACTGGCTGGATGGAGGAATTTGGGGGGCACAGTGGATAAAACAGAGGAAAAGGAGTCAGGAGACCTGAGTGTGAATCCTGCCTCAGATGCTCCCCAGCTTCGTTTCTCTTTGCCTATTTACCTTATCCATAAAATGATGGCTCCCCCACCCCCAAGGGGTGCTATGAGGATAAAGTGAACTAACATATGAAAAGCATTTTGCAAACAAAGAGCTGTATAAATGATTGTTTCTATTATTATTAATGATAGCAACATTAATATTAATAACAACAAAAGAACTTTATTAACAATATCAACTGTAGAAATCAAAGACTGCACCAGGCCCTACTTCTTTGCTCTTTTCCCTAACAGAACCCAAACATCATAGAATCTTGAAGATCTTGTCCTTATCAATGGGGGTCACTGACCTGGATGTCTATAAATGTGCATTTCTATCATGAGCACAAATGGAAAGGTACTCAGACAATCTGTCTCAGTTTCCTCATTAGCAAATAAAATCATTATTTAGGTCCTGGTCTGGTTCATTACCAACAAATTTAACAAATTCAAATTCAAGTGTCCAGTGATTTTATTTTTAGTTTTAAAGATTATTACACTCATTTTAAGATGACAACTCTTGGGCTCTTTCACTGACTAACCTGCCATATGTCCTTGGTCATGAGTCTACTTCCCAGACCATCTTATCTGGACACAAATGGGGCAGTTTCAAGAGACAACCGTAATATAAAGAGCTGCCTAGGTTTCCAAAGCATGGGTCCTGATCAATACAATGAAAAACCACAGAACCCTTTAGGCAGGGAAAACCTTACCCCCACCCCCACCCCACTACAAGATCGAGCTGTAGCCATCGAGACATGAGTCGACAACACAAGAAAAATGTCCCTTATCGCTTATTTTCCAATAAGTCTGTCTCAAACTAAAGACGAATAATCTCTAAACTGAATTAACTCTAATGATAAATCTTCCCTAAGGAATAAGGTCTTAAACCAATGTGCAATGATAATGGTTTTCTGTGAGAATAATTACTTAGCACTTAATTCTTAGAGTAAATTTAGCTTCAGAACACTTATTAACATCAATCAATTAATTTTCACAATAATGTTGTGAAAGAAAGATGTGCCTTATTCAAAGGGGGAGGGGGAAGGGGGGCAAAAGGACTTTAAGGGCAACAAGGTGATTTGCTATTCAAGTGGCACTTTTAGGCTTCCAGATAATCCGGACACCCTGATCATCCTCCAGAGTTGCCTTTCTGCCCCATAGCCATCATCACCCTCTTTCTCTGGACCACTTCCCTCTACTCTCCCTGACTTCTTCTCCCCCAGTTCCAACCTGTCCTTTACACCTGCATGCTGAATCCCCCTAACACACCCTACAACAGCTCCCCATTTCCCATTGCAGGAGCTGAATGAAATATCCAAAATCATATTTTATACAATCCCTTTACCTCCCTAGACCTCAGGTTCCTCATCTTAGAGGATAGCATCTGAGGTCCTTACCAGCCCTAAATCTGTAATCCTGTGAATCTGAAAGAACCTAGGGAAACAAAAGATTCTAAACAGTCCCTGTCCCCACATGACCTCATAGGGGGATCTAGGCGCAGGCTGCTGTCCTCCCCTTCCAGCTCCTGCTGTCGTCACTGTTCACCGTTGTTTGCTATCTTTCAGTGACGTGAGGTAGTCACATACAGTCCCTGATTCATTCCTTTTGTCCAGCCAAGAGAGCTATGGACAGCCATCTAGCCGCCTCAGCCCTCACAATTTACTCCTACTGAGCAGGAGTCCTTTACAATCTGACTCTTAGCTACTTTGCCAACCTTAATTCACACTAATTCCCTTCAAGCAGACTGTGTTCCAAGCAAATTGTATTACTCATCTCTCCATTTTTTCAAGTGCCCTCTCCCTTCTCTGTGCCTCTGTACATGCTGTTTCCATGACTAGGATGGACAGACACACACACACACACACACACACACACACACACACACACACACACAGAGACACAAAACCCTCTCCTCTCCTTTTAAGGTCCACATCAGCATCTCCCCCCCACCACCACCACAAAAACCTTCCCTGATCCCCTGCCACTCAAGTTTAAGATGTTGTTCCCCATTCCAAGCCCCCTGGCACAGATCTCTCCTGGAGCACCCTGTCTCATCTTTACAGTTAGAAAGCAAGCCCCTTGAGGGTAGGGACTATGTCTCATTTCATGTTTGCATCATCAAGGCCTCACACAGGGAATGGCCCCTATGGAGGAATCACCTTACTCCAATGAAATCCAACACTTTTTCTTCAGTTTCCAATCTTAGTTGTCAATAGGACAATTGAATGACTTGCCCAAGTTCCCACAGTCAATCTCTGTTGGCCCTGGTTGTTCAGGCTTAAGGTTACTTTCCTTCCCCTATCCCATGAGATACTTAATAACTGAATTGAGTTTGTTAATCTGAATTTCCATCCCTGAAAAGCCCAGATAGCCCTCAAGAGTGCCCTTGTGCCATGACATCGCAGTCATTCATGAGCAGACCCCTCCCCAGGTAGCCTCAGCAAGGCTACCAGCTGTTCTCTCCCAAGCACTGAGGAGCTGGATCCAAAATGGCCCAGCTGGGGAATAAAAGGCATCTCTTCTAAATGACCCCTCTGCCTAATGAAAACAAGGCTGGATCCTGTCAAGGAAAAAATGCAGGAGGAGGCTAGGGGAGCCCTTCCCTTGGGGCCATGGAAGTGGCAACCGGGTAAAAAGCACCAGCCTGGGCATCCCACAGAGCCCCTGCCAGAGGTGCTTTTCAATCAATGAGAGGTCACCCAGGAGGGGCCAGGCCCAGGGCTGTTGGTGAGACTGCCACAGAAATATTTCCTTTCCAGGCAAAGTAATTGGTTTTTCTCAAAAGCAGCCACGTGTGCAGAATGTCAGCAGTCACAGGAGAGAAAGGGGGCAGGGATATTTATATGCAGCCCCTCCGTGGCTGGTTTTGCAAGGAAAGAAGACTTCCCTATACTCTCCTCTAGTGACTAACAGTTTTAAAAAAAAAAAATTGTCTCTATTAAAATCTATGGGAAGCAAATTGGGTATTGGCAAAATAGTAATCCAGCCTAGCAAATGAAACCTGAGTTACCATAAGTGCTAAGCTTTAAATTAAAAAAAAAAAAATCCAACCTTAATTGCCGTTGTTTCTCAAATCAATGAAGTTCTAACAGGGATGTTTAACATCCCTATTGAAACTGGGATAATGTGACAAACCATACTCACTTTCTTTTCAATGGCTTTTGGTTTACACAATGCAAAACAGGAAATTAAAAGTGATGGGAATGGGGCCTACAGAAAAAGTAAAATGGCACTTATGGGAAGAAAACCTGGGGTATCCATTAGGGTTCAAGGTCAAAGAAAAGAGAAGTGTTCTCAGTGTTCTTTGGCAAAAGGGCTGGATGAGAGACATTTTTGAATTATACTCTGTTTCGAAGCTTGGAATGGGGGAGCACAGATGGTCTTGGGAAGCCTTCTACACAGTCAAAGTGGGATGAACAGAAAAACTGAAGCTCTCACTGTCATGAGATTATTTTTGGGTTGTTTTTTTTTTGCAAGGCAATGGGGTTAAGTGACATGTCCAAGGTCACACAGCTACGTGATTATTAAGTGTCTAGGGGTGGATCTGAACTCAGGTCCTCCTGAATCCAGGGCCAGTGCTCTATCGAGTGTGTCACCTAGCTGCCTGGCCATGAGGTTATTTCCAGGATAAATTAAAGAACTACTCCATATGGATTTTAATGAACAAGAGGGCAAGGCCAAGGGAGCTTGCTCCCATATATCTGAGGGTGTCGGAGAACCCTGGATGACAAAGGCAGACTCAAGATTTCAGAACTGGCATCACCCTGAGTTGTAAATCCTGGGCATCTGAAGGAGAAGCCTTTTCTGCCGGCAGCTCAGGATGGAGCTGGTGCATAGACCAGCAGTCTCTTGGAGAATGAAAGTGCAGTGATCTTCCCTTGACAGAAAGCAACGCCAAAGAACCTCAAGCTGGACACTGGTCCTCTCCTACCCCCTGAACTCCCCCAGGATGCTGGATTGGATTTGGGTGATGCTGTGCCATTGACTTCCCCTGGGTCTCTCCAAAGGGAGAGCAACGACTGACCAGGCTGCAGAGGGACCTTGGTAGGAGTGATGCTCTCAGCATAGATGGACTGTCTTCATCTTCTGGGTGAAGCTGAGCTCTGAGTATGGCTTTCCTGTTAGTATTTCTGCTTCTGTCCAGCACCAAAGCAATGAAATACAGGGTAAGAAACCTGAACTCAAGAGATACTAGAGACTTTTCCTTCTTTCTTACATTATCTGAGGGAATGATGTTTGTTTGTTTTTTTCATTTTCCCTACAACAGTTACAAAAGGTAATGAATGAACTAATCATACATTGAAGAAAAATTCTCTCATGTTCTAATGTCTGAAAATGTTTCAGACTTCAACTCAGTTACCTGGCATCGACAACGAATACAAGCAGATAAAGTGATGTGGACAGCCTGTTCTCAGCCCTTTTCCCTCCAGAATACAATGGCAATTAGAATTTTTCCTGATTCTAAACCCCTATTTTCTCGTCTCAACCAAGAACTCACAAGTGCTGCCTACACAGAATTAACAAGTGATACCTTGATGATAAACACTGCTCGGTGAATTCCAGGAACAAAGAGGGAACATCAGATGGGCCTATTTCGTGAATGGCATCTGTATGCAATGAATTACTAGAGGGTCATCTTCGCCCTTTACAGCTCAGAATCCAGTGGGAGGGAAGCCTCAAGTGCAGCCTTTTCTCTCCTCCCTATGGCACAGAAGAGCCAGTCACCACACAGGATGCCCCCCCCCCCCGGGTCTCTTTCAGCTCCAAATGTGTGATCCTATGATGATGAAAGATTTCTGCTGAAAGAAGTTAAGATTAAATTTTAGACTGGTTGAAGTTGTCACCAGAGTTCTCAAAGATCCACACCCTGGGCTGGGCACCCAAGAATTCCTCTAAGACTTGGTTGAAACTCCATCTCTGCAAGAGGCCTTGTTTGGTCCCTCCCCAGCTGCATGACCCACCCCATCCAAGGTTATCCTATGTTTTTGCTTGGTGTCTTGTACACATATGTAAGCGCACATAAAAGAATTAATTATAATGAGACTTGAGGTATGAGGGATTAGGAGCTTGGAGGAGGGGAGGGAGAAGGAATACAAAAGGCCTCATATAAGTGGTCCTATTTATAATTATACCAACCATAATTAATATCTATACTACATAAATAATTCTCAAAAAAAGAGACATTTCTGAAAGATTCTGACATATATGTCCTTTTAATCTTGCAACTTTTGTTTGGGGGTTTGTTTGTTTTTTAACTATCTTATTTAATTGCCACATATGGCATAGCAACAGAACTAGGAAGACCTGGGTTCAAATCCTACCCTGAATAGCCTTTATGCATTTATAAACTTAAACTAGGCTGCACCAGACTGCCAGAAAGTCTGGGTCAACCCCAATCCAGTCCATCTGACATCCTCAATTCAGTAATCTACTATAACAAGCATTAAGTTTCAATTGTATTTCAGGCCTAAATCTTAAGGCTACAAATCTCAGAGAATGTCAGAGACCCACCAGGGTTGATTCAGAAAGGTCATCCTATGTTAGAAAATCAATTCAATGAGAATAGACCACAAAAGATTACATCAGGGGCAGCTAGGTGGTACAGTGGATAAAGCATGGGCCCTGAAGTCAGGAGTACCTGAGTTCAAATCCGGCCTCAGACACTTAATAATTACCTAGTTGTGTGGCCTTGGGCAAGCCACTTTAACTCCATTTGCCTTGCAAAAAAAAAAAAAAAAAAAGATTACATCGGAAGTTTTTGCATGCAATTTTAACATGAACCATTAGCAAAAATGTTACAACCAACCAAGAGCTAATTCCAAGGTCCCCTCAAGAAGGTAATATTCTTTAATTGAAGAAAAGTGAGAGTAAATACATTGCTGACCATAATGGCAAGCCACCAAAAGCTCCCAACATTGGCTCTGGACTAAACCTTTAAAGAGAAAGTCAAAAAGTTTTTTTAGTAATTTTCATTATCCACAGGCAACAACAGCTATGGGTGATATCACAGAATAAGCTGGATTTGAACAATCTGTATTATCAGATGCTCCAATGTTACAAATTAATGCCATGAGAAGGTAAATTATGGACCTAGAGGGAGCCCAGCAGGTGAGGCAGGGAGGGGGGAGAATGCAAGGAAGTGGTGCTAGGAGCTCCCACTCCATCTGAAACACACTGTGTCTCCCCCCAAACACTCTCCTCACTCTTACTTGGTTCCCCAATGGTCTTGAGTACATCTGGGAACAATGAAAAGAGCTGTCCTATCAGCTCTAGGTTTCTACAGGCCAAGCACTCTGGCATGGAATATGGCAGCCACAAAAGGAATTCAAATCCAAGGAAAGATTTTCTGAAACACCAACAAACTAGATGATGCTTCCAAGTGGAGGATGCAACCCTAGGTAACACATTAACTGGGCTGCCCTGAGAGACAGGCGACTGAAGGAAACCATTAGCTGTACACCTCTATCACTAAACACAGGCCAAAGGCCATCCATCCTCTCTGCAGTAGATTTAAAAGAAAAGAATCCTGGAAAAGAAGGATGCAGCACGTGGGGTCCATGGAAGAGGGGAGCCACAAGAGAAACAACCCAGAATACTGCTCTTCAAATCACAATGTCATTTGTTCTCTTTTTTTTAAAAGGAGCCAGGAAAAACATCCTTCTAAACAGGACATAAATAGGACAAATACTATGACTGATCAACTGATTCTCCTGAAAGATCATTTGTACCAATCTGGAAACTCAAGTCTCAAATGTTACAATAAATACTCTCTTGCAGGAGCCTAATGTTCAAATGCAACCCTTTCCCAATGCCAGGAAAAAAGAAAAAGAAAAAGAAAAAGATGTCAAAATGTTCCGAGCGTCTCTGTCTCCCACCCAAACACCCCTGCTCAGCTCTTCGGAAAGGCTGACAAATTGGAAGGTGACTCAGTCAGGGAGGGAGCGTCCTACGGAGGCTGTCCTACTGCAAGCTCATTAGTGACAATCATGGGGCGCCTATGTGCACCACGCTCTCCTTTGGGCTGACTCACTGGGAAATGAATGGGAGGGTCCAAAGAGCTGGAGGAAGGAAACTGGGGGAGTCACTGGACAAGATAGACATTCCAAGGTCCATAACGCTACTCTAAGTGAGTCTCTATTCTGTCCACCTGTATGTCGGAGTTATTCACTAATGCACCTAAGTGCCTTAGTCTTTTCTAATAAAGACCTTGAGGGCTTTGGCTGGATAGTAAAGGCATACAATGTGGCTTCAGTAACTGCTCTTCCTCCTTTTTTCTAAGAAATCCATCATGGGGTCAAACTTTGAAATGAGGTCTTCACCAGGCCCAGTTTATACTAGATGGTACTTCCAAGAATCCAAAGGATTTTTTTTTTAATTTAAGTGCAATAAATGAGCAAACCAACATAAAACAATAGGTTTGTTTTCTTGGCAAAGGTGGGAAAACTCACTTGAAAGAATAAATGTGGAGGAAGGAATGGACAAGTCCAGAATACTCAAGATTCTAGCTGCCTTCTTTTTTCCAAAGCTGCCAAGCTGTTGGTGAGTCAGGAAAATGGATAAATGTTCTTGATATAAAGCTTTTAATAATTCACTCTGAAAATAAATGAAGTTACTGAAGATGCAAGAGTGAGGAGAGTCCCTTCCTCTCTCCCAAGGACTAGCAAGTCTCAGGGCTGGATCAGGTCGATGCTTTATCTCCAGATGTCATTAGCCACAACAAGAAAGAAGAACATGACTGACATCCCCCGAAGGTGTTTAAGAAGGACAGACAAACTAAATGATAAGAACAGGAAAATATCTCACCAGGAAGAAATTGGAACTGGCAAAGGATAAAGCTGATAATCTAAAAGGCCGTTCCCAACTCTCAGTTCCAAGATTTTCTAATTCAGCAACTTGTCCCAAAGACAGAAAGTGCTTTATTCACTTTTAACATGAAGAATTTAGATCAAATGAATTTGACAATGGTTATAACTAAACAGTATTATCTTATCCCGATTTTCCCAATATATACTTGCTGCTAATGGCACCATTTTTTACTTCCTCTGATGTTGGCAAATGTTACTTTCCCACATGGTTCAGTTTTGGACAGGCCCTTCCAGCAGGTTAGAAGCAAAGCCTCTGCCCTTTTCCTTCCCTTGTCAAACATCCCTATGCCCAAGTCTGCAAATAAATATTGTCATACATCAGACTGAGAAAGTGAACCTTTCTTGATCCAATAATAAAGGAGCATTAGATTCTTTTTGTATCATTCCTTTAAATTGCCCTCCCAGAAAGCCTCCTTTTCATAAATTTACCTTAATGATTTTTTAACCTTAATGATTTTTCATAAAAATACTCAATTCCAATCTACAAAATGAGAGTATAGTTAACCTAACATTTCATAAAAATGAGTCCTATAGCTAATGGCCCTCAACTAATTCTGTCTGGAAAGAGCTGGGGAAAGGGAGCAGAGAGGACACCTACTCCTTCGTCTGATCTCTAAGATTTCACAACTCCAGGATTCTTGCTGATACAAGATATATTCTCTTTTCTTTGCCTACAATTACAATAAACAGATAAGGGGTGGAGGTGGGGAGGTTGTGCGAGCCCTGAAACCCCATAACCACCACATCTGCCATGCTGCTTGTCATCCTCTCTGGCAACCTACTATCAGAGATCAATGGATAACATATGATCTGACACATCTGATGAATGAATCTTTAACTTTACTGATCATTCCACACAAGACAGAAAGACACACAGCCTTCCCAAAGAGTACTTCCAAGTGGACAGAGCTATGACTCATCAAAAGCTCTTCCTCCTTTTGGTTTTCCCAATTGCTGCGTTGCCCACTGCAGACCAATGTGATTCCAGCCCATCCTCCTAGAGTCCATTCAATCAATAAAACAACCTGACTAAGCAAACATATCAGCCTGTGGAAATGGAGGGTCTGAAGGCAGGTCAGTTCAAATCCTGGCTCTCTCTACATTGACCTCCCCCCCCCCCCCCATTCACTTTTTGCAGGTCAGCTTCTCCTCTGGGCACTTTAAAATAAGAAAGGAGTTGGACTAGTTGATGTGTGAGGATCCTTTCCCATCTCAATTTATGAGCCTAAGTGACTCCTACTTACTAGATTATAAACAGTTTAATGAACTCAATTCTCTAATTCAAGAAGCACCCCACAAATAGAGCATTCTAGTTTACATTTGATCTTTCAGAAGATGTTATTGTAATTTATGTTTCTGGATGGAAACACCCAAGTCATTGTTTAATACCACAGGTATTAAACAGTAGAGAAGGCACTTGACCCCCCTTGGGGGAGGGGGCTGGCTTCTGCTCTTAGCTACACCATCCACTGCTTGGAGCCACCCCTTCCCCTCCCTCATCTTCCTCTTGGGTAGGCAATCTGGAAGATCTCAGATGATGATAAAGCAGATCTGCTTGTACACTGCAGAGGTGATATGGGGCTCAGAAGAGAGAGAGAAAAGAATGGCTGAGAAGTCAAAGGAGAATGGATAACTGCATCCCGATGAACACTTGGCTCTTCAGAATGGGCCTCTATCTGAACTGCAACAGAGCAAGGAAGTGCTAGAACCACCAGTTCCATGTCTCCCCTCTTCTTTGTGGGTTTCTGGTATATATTCCCATCCAGAACTGAAGAAGGCAGATTCAAATGGAAATGAATAAAGCACATTCATAGCCAATATAAAAAAGACCATTTATGTCTGTCTAGCTCTTTGTTCTTATAAAATAAAAGTAAGTCACTTTAGCTCTTAAAAGTAGAATCTTTAGCAAAGAAAACTTGCCTTCCTTACCCAAGGATAATCAATCAAAAATTTGTCAATATGATTTACTCAAGTTTTAAAAGTGAAAATATCATTTTCCTTATTTCAAAATACTAGTTTCCCTTTTTATCTGAAATAAATGGAAGGTATCCATGGGTGGAAACAATACATTGGTATTAGTAGTTGAGTCACAAACTCCTAAGAAATCTTATATACACTGAAATAAATTTGGTCCATGCTCTTGAGCTTAAAAACACTTTATTACACCCAGATTTCATTATATTATTCTATTCCTTCAAGCTTAAAGTTGTTTATAGGAAAATAGAATATGTATTATACCTTACCTTCCATTTCCAGTATAGCTTCTCACTCTCTAACTAAGGAAGCCAAACATGGACAGCTTTGCAGAGGACATGCCACAAGTCACAGGCATTTTGTTAAAATGGAAAGAAGGAGCTTTGAGGATGATAAAATTATTACATTGGCTTAAAATGAAAACAACCTTCTCCAGGAGGCTTCCTGCTACACCAGAGATATTAAGATTCAAATGCAGGGCCTTTAGGTGGTTGGTCATCAAACCGGCTTCTAGTTGTGTGCCATTCTTTAAAATATCCATCCTGAAAATGGGTGATAATTTATAGGAAACTACATTTCTCTGAGCAGTGCTGACAGCAAATTGCATGGTTTAAGGCCATACAGTGATTTCCCCCTTTAGGAATATTTGATCATCTTATGAAGTGAGCAGGATAGCCATATGTGAGTGCTTACTTAGAACAGACATCCTTCTAAAAACAGGAAGGTGGGGAAGATGAATCTTGAAGGCAGGACATTTGACTGATGACTTTTTGACTCAAGCTGGTCGTAAACAAATATTACAATAAATCTACCCCAAATTACCTGATAATACAAGTGATTCCAAGAGACAAATACTTAAACAAAACAGGGTGATTCTACAAAGTCAAAGAGAAATGTTGCAGTTAAGCCTCAGTGAGCCTTCATCAAGAACTCAAAGCGGGGCCCAGCCAGGAGCACCCATCCCGGATGACAAGGCTCCATTCATTGTGTCCAGGGGTTATACTGAGCACCCCAGAATAACTGAGAACTCATCAGCGTAGATGTTTCCAGACTCTTAAGTCTTCACTGCTACATTAAGGAACTTTGCAAACTCCCCAGCAGATGTGGCAGATGAGATATAATGACACCAACTGTCTAGCCATGAAGAACTAAAGGTTAAATTAAGTAATGTGTACATCCAAATAGTCTTTACAGCTGCTTCAGATATCTAATTCAGTGTCTTTAACATCACAAAATGGTATTAATCAGATGATTAAAAAACTCTTGTTTGCAAAGGACCACAATTAACTGGAAGAGGCCAACATTAGAAAATAATTTCGTACATTTCAGCAGTCTGAATGAAACTTAAATTTTTTTTAACCATAGCAAACAAAACTGATTTGCTCTTTTAGAAAGTTTGCAAATTACTGGAATTGAAAAATATTGTTGAAAGAGTCTGGATTTTTCTTTAAATCTGATTCCCAAAGAAGGAATTATCCAGTTTATAGATCAGTTATGTCTCTGTAAGAGTAGATGGAATTTTTTTAAAAAGGCAAGAAACACTCTTGTCAATGAAAAAAGAGAACCCAGGAGACAATGTCTTTGGGGGGTACCTTTATTTTTCTGGGCACATAAAAACCCTGGACACAATGTTAAGACAATGACTTTTATCCTATTTGTATTTAGTTCTTAGGGTGGTAATTTGCTATCTATACCCATGGAAAGGTTTATAACAATTCATATGTTTTACTTGTTACTTTCTTATTATAAAGCACAATAATGGAACTTTTGGAAAGGAGGTTCTTTCTCCCAAGATACAACTTACTCTAAAAAATCCTGAGTTTGCATGAATCAGTCAATCAATCAGCAAACATGTATTAAGTACCTACTACACACTTTTGCTAAAGATACAAAGACCACTGATGCTGAGTGAGATGAGCAGAATCAGAAAAACACCGTACATCCTGACAGCAACATGGGGGTGATGATCAGCCTTCATGGACTTGCTCATCCCATCAGTGCAACAATTAGGCACCATTTTAGGTTATCTACAACAGAGAATGCCATCTGCATCCAGAGAAGGAATATGGAGTTTAAACGAAGACCAAAGACTATTACCTTCAATTAAAAAAAAAGTTATCTTATGTACTACATAATTTTGCTGTCTCTAACATTTTATTTTTTCCTCATGGATATGATTTTTCTCTCAACCCATTCAATTTGGAAACAATGTAAAGCTTATCAGACTGCCTTCTGTGGAGGGGGAGGGGGGATTAAAATTTAAAACCTTAACAAAAAATGTTAGGTAGAAACTACTATTATATATATATATATATATATAAATATTATATATATATATGTATACACACACACACACAAACACACACACAAAATAAAAAAGATACAAAGACCAAAAATTCTCAGGAAGCATATGTACAGATATGTACAGGGCCTCCCTTAAACAAACTATGCATTTGTTTTTGTTTTGGGGGGATTTGCATGATTATCCATTGCCAAAATGTATCTCACTCCAAAGTCAAGAAAGAACCTCAGTTTCCATATTAGTATTTGTACATGGCAGTTGCAAAAAGTTTTGTTATTTGTCTTCCAGTAAATAGAAAATTCTGGCCTGCTATTTGAGGATGTAATAAGATGCATAGCCAACTCTTCTAGGACAAGGTCAGGTGAAAGCTTAAATGAGGAAGTGATTGGTATTTCAATTCCCTCCCTATGCCTTCACAAGTTTATTTTTTCTCAATTAACTTTTTATTCTTTAGGGGGCTTGGGGGCTGATTACTCTTAGGATTATAAAGCACACTCTAATTGCTCCTCTGGCCTTTGCTGCCAGCCAAGCCCAATTCTATTTGGCTCCTTTGGACAAGGTATTGGGGGATGCCAAATCCATAACCTCTTGTGTTTTCACTACACTAAGACTTAGAATATGCCAATGTTCTTCCAACTCATCCATTAAAGTATATTTTCTTTTTCCCCTATGCAATTTAGTAATTAATTAAATAGTTTAAAGAAGGTAGAATTGGGAGGGAAATGAGGGATTTGGCAGCAGATGAGGTACCTTATCCAAAACTCTAAATGGAGGGACTGAAATAAAAGTAGATGGTAGAGAAGGTAGATATGGGGAGGGGGAGGGGGGGCCCGGACCTGAAAGTCCAACACTTATCAAGAAGTACCAGGAGGGAAAAATTGCATGCCTTTCTCACTGTGTGATCTTGGGTCATCCTTCTTGGGGCCTCCAGCCTGACTAACAATCAATCAATAACTCAATATTTAGTTAGGTGCCTACCCTGGGTCAGGCACCAAGAATGAGGCCATTTCTAGTCTCAATGAATGAACAGCTTCCCTATCACAATTCTGATGTATCATGGGCAGATCTAAGAAATTAAATGAGAATTTTTTTTGGGGGGGGTGTTGTAGGAGTCACAGAAGACAGTAAAGGCCAGCAGGCAACACAGAGAAGGTTTAGAGACTCAGAAAAGCATAAAATATGTATATATTATTATATAATATCAACATATTTTACCTTTTAAGGTACTATGCATACTTCATAAAAGAAAAAAAAATCAGACCTCTTCTCTGTACAAAATGAGGTCAAACAACTTTCTTTGGGAGCCTAGATGTGGAGCACAGAAGGAAGAGAGATCCCACTTTCTCCTGTTTTCTCTCCCACAGATCAGTACAACACTAGGTTTATTTTGAGTCCCCAGGTCTGGGATTCTTAGCTCAGTGTCTAGCAAAGAGGAATTATTTGATCAATGTATAATCATCTGTCATTTCTCCATCCCTCAGATTTCTGATGGCCTTCAAAGCTCAGTTACAACACAGGAGGAGGTCATTCTTGGCCAAGCTTACTGCCAGCATGTTTTCCTCTAAGAGGTGACATTCTACCTGCCCCATATGCCTATTTTTGTATGTTTTCTTTTCTATTAGAATGTAATCCCTTTGAAGGAAGGGGTTGTTTGGCTTCCCTTTGTGTTCCCAGTCTTCAGTACAGTCCTTACTATGTGTTTGCTAACAGAGTGACCTTGTATCAGGAAGAAAAAAAAATCTACTTTCCCCATTCAAAATCTGCATGACAGAATCCTCACAAACCAGACTGACACCTCCACTCAGAAGAGTTCAAAACCAGGTGAGAGGGAAGACCTTGATTCTGGTACATCAAGGAAAACCAGGGAAAACTACCCAGACTTTGCCAAATCCACAATATCCAGATGGGAAGCCAGGAAGATGGCTCCTTGGAGCTTTGTCTCCAACTATCTTCTGCCTCTTTATAAACCTTCTATCTCTTTCCATAAAACACAAACATACACACACACACACACACACACACACACACACACACACACCCCTTCCCTTCACACTTTCAATACAAAACTCTTTAGAGTCTATGCCAAAATGATCCATAACCCAAAGTTTGGGTTGGAATCTTGCTTCAGATAATTACTTACTATGTGACCCTGGATTAGTCACATAATCATTCCATGCCTCAGATTCCTCATCTGATGGTTGGATTCGGCATCCTCTAAGATCCTTCTTAGGTCTATGGTATCACAAGAGTTTTCTGGATTTTTTAAAAAAAAGAAAATTAACCAATCTATAATCCATACACCTGACCCCCTTCCTTCACATACAGCAGATATAAAAGAAAATAAGGCAGAAGCAAACTACTGGAACCAGGATGGCATCTGCTGACCCAACGCTTTTTGTCCAATATGATCCAACAGTTTCTACCTTCCCCAAGTGAGATGGTGCCTGTAATGGAGGTATGCATCAGAGCTAGACCAAAAGCTATTAGCTAAACAGCACAATATTCAAATTGCCAAATTAAATGAGTCCTTTAGGTCTCAGGTGACTTCAAAGGGAAAGGGCAGAGCAGCTCATCTCTGATGACAGTGTCAGCAGGACATAATTAGTAGACTGCTACTCTCAGATGAAGACCACTTAGAGTCGGTCACTTCAGTCTTGATCTGACTACCATGGGACCTTGAGTGACCCCTCTGGACCTCAATTAACTAATCTCAAAAAATAAAAAAATCATAATTCAATTCTGTAAATGCCTGCTATGTTCAAAGTATTAGAACAGGTGCTAGGAACATAAAGATTTTTGAAAACTAAAGACCCTGCCCTCAGGGAGCTCACCTTCTCCCCATAGAAATTAATCCAAAGGTATATTTTGCATTCTATGATTCTTTGCATAACTCACATCTCCTCTGTACATTATAATCTTGCACCTTACACAGAGGCAGGGAGTTTGACCAAATGAATTCCTGAGGTCCCTTCCCATTCAGCAATCTATGATTTCACCAAAGAGGAAGAATTCCAAAGTTTCCTAAAAAATAATAAAAGTCTTCCTTTTTCCTTTTCACCCACTGAAATTCTCCTTGGGATAAATAACAGGTTAGAGCCAAGAGAGTCAAACTTCTGTCTTTGCACAGTCCCACATGCAATTATGTGCTTTAGAAATGGTAGATGATGACTAGGAAGCAAACTGAGCTCTTGTGGGCTAAGACAAAATAAAACCATTTTTTTAAACCCTGCAGGTGATTCTAATCAATCCATGAAAATCCTTCTTTTAGGTGATACTCCTATGTAAAAGGGGAAAGCAGAAATGAGAAGGAAACTTAAATATTACTAATTTTCCTTTTATTTTCTAAAGAATAAGAACCTTAGAAACTTTGGGTAGATTGGTCTGATACCACTTGAAGGCAATCTGAGTCCTTTTACTGCAATTACAAGGAGTGATGATGGGAAACCTGATTATGATAATTAAACTAGCAGCTTGAACACTAAATAAAAGAGAAGAAACTGGAAAATACAGGATAAAGACACAACAGAAACAGAAAAGGGAGATGCTGTGAAGAATTTTAAGCTGTTTCAATTGTAGTAGATTCAAAAATACTAGACCCTAGGCAAGTCACTTCCCTCTGCTACCTCAGTTTCCTTATTGGTAAAATGAACTGGAGAAGACAAAGGTAAACCACTCCAGTTTCTTTGCCAAGAAAACCCCAAATGGGAACATGAAGAAGAAAAAAAAGGGAACAGTTTAAGAGAACTACCAAACAAAGGTTTCAAAAACTGTTTTTTAACATGAGATCCTTAAGATAGAATGTTTTTTGGCTCTAGACATACCTTCTCCTCCTGCCTAATATTCCCTCCTTTTTCTAGAAACTTCTGCATCTAGAATCTTCCATGCCACAGCTAGACCAGCCCATGCACATCCATAACCACTTTTCCAATCCATCATCCCTCCATCACATCTCAGAACAGGGAAACTAATCAGCCATCCCTGAGAGAGCAGTAAGCCTCCCTTTTCCCTTGTCCAGTCTCTGGCCCTGGGAGCTGAGCTGTCTTGGGGTGATGGTGACAAGGATCCCAGCAATTTCTTTGCTTTACTAGGAGCAGCTACAAAAGTTTGATAGGACCTTGTGCACTGTTCTTAGAAGGTGAACTTTTCAGAACCAGTGTCAGCCCTGTTTCTCTTACTGTGAAGTAAAGACCACCCTCAAGGCAAGGGGAGGGAAGGAACAATCTCTGTAGTTTTATTGTGATCACCTATGACCACCCACTAATGCCAGGTCTTATGCTTTCTTTTATCTAGAGGCAGTATGGTTTAGTAGAAAGAGCACCAAAATCAGAGACAGGTCCTGGGTCCAAGTCTTGGCTTTGCCATTGACTACTAATAACTTTGGGGAAGTCATTTAACTTCTCTAGGCCTCAGTTCCTTCATCTGTAAAATAGGAGGTTGGACTAGAGATGAAGAGAGCTTGCCAGCTCTCATTTGGTGAGTCTGTGATCTAATCAAAACTTAGTATTTTGGCAGAGCCAAGATAATAATAGAGTAACAAAAAGAATAGCTAAGTTCCCCTCCCAACCCTCACAACTCTAAAGAGATCCTGGTGGAGAAACCTAAGGGGGAAAATGACAGTGAGGCATTTGTCCAGGAAAGAGATAGGGGGTCTGCAAGCCCTGGGGACCAGATCTGACCAAGAGTATAGGTCCCACGATGTATGACCTGCATTATATTACCTGATATTTTAGATGGGGGAAGGAAAGGCAGGAGTGAGAAAACTACAAAATAAAGG
Organism: Macrotis lagotis; assembly: GCF_037893015.1. Classification (NCBI taxonomy): domain Eukaryota; kingdom Metazoa; phylum Chordata; class Mammalia; order Peramelemorphia; family Peramelidae; genus Macrotis; species Macrotis lagotis. The sequence continues at coordinate 247,442,063 of NC_133662.1, read as the reverse complement.
CTGAAAATTATTTTTCCATATATTTGGAAAAATAATTTTTTTTTTTTAAAATGTATGTCACAGAGCACTCCAATGCAGGAAAAGCATAGGCACCCTGGGCAAGAAGTTCAAGAGTCAACCTGGGGCACCATAAGCTCACACAGGGAGAGAAAGAGGGTCCACTAGCAGCTGTCTTGCCCACTAATCAGTTCTAGGTCACAGTTCCAGGGCAGAATGAAGAGCGGACTTAGGCTATATCCTGCTCACCAAGCAAGGAGTAATATCAAACCCAGGAGCAAGGTCTCTGGTCCAGCTTCTAGCTCATCTGCTGCCCACAAAGGAATAACCAGAGAAGGCTGGTGAGAGTATCCGTGTTGCTCAGATCCAAACTCAGGTCAGGAACTTGCAGACCTCAGAGGAGGGGAGAGGAGGGGTCCAACTTTGCCCTGGAGCAGCCCATTTAATTAGCACTGAAAGCTTGCAGGTGCCTATCCTGAGTTGTCCTTGAGAGCTCATTACTCTAAGAAAGCAGCAACATCACCATCCTAAACCTTCTCTCCAGAAGGGCTCATTAGCCTAGCCCTACCATCACACCTGAAGCCAGAAAGTAGGCTAGAAGAATAAGCAAATAAAAAAAAGAATCCCACCCAAAAAATGATAGTAACTAGAACAATCAAAGGAAAAGAATGAATCCAAGATAGTACAAGCAAAGCCTCATAGGAAAATATGGCTTGGACATAAATTCAATTACAATTCCTTGAAGAGGTAAAACAAGAGATTTTGGGGGGTTTTAAGGTTATAAATGCTTTTTTTTTTTAGAAATGGTATGAGCATGCTCAAAGAAAAAAAAATTAAAAAGGAATGGAACCAGGGAAGAAGGAATTGGAAAGATAATTAATAGTGTGGCATAAGAGGTACAAAGCCTTAATGAAGTAACAAACCTGAAAATGAAAATGAATCAAATAGATAACAAGAAATATTAAAACAAAGTCAAAAGACTGAAAAATTACAAGAAAGTTTAAATTGTTTTACAGTGAAAACAACTAACTTGAAAAACAGATTAAGGAAAAAAATATTCACTAATCATTGGATGACTTGAAATGCATGACCAAAACGAGAGCCTAGACATCCTATTTCAAGAAATCTCAAGAGAAACTTGCCTAGATCTCTCAGAAACAAGGTGTAACATGGAAACAGAAAGAACCCACCAATTCTGAAAGAAATTCCAAAAAGAAAATACTCGGGAATATCAGAGCCAAAATCTAGAACTTCCAGGCCAAAGAAAAATGCTTCAAGTAACAAGCAAAGGAGTGGAGAGCTTGGACTATAACCCCCAAAACAGTATATTACAGGGAGGAAAATGGCTCTTTGAATGAAATAAAGAATTTTCAAGCACTCTTGTGTAAAAAAAAAAAAAAAAAAGAACAGAGTTGGCAGAGAAACTTTGAAATTCAAATATGAGTTACAAAAAAAATAGAAAGGTAAATATAAACATTCATTAGGAACTAAACAAGTATTCTCAGGAGAGAAGACTCCTCTGAAGCCTATCAATCATGACCAGTGATCATGGGGAAGTTTTTGATCTTAAAAGAAAAAAAAGGGGCGGCTAGGTGCCCCAGTGGATAGAGCA